>NC_143581.1:111368258-111676548 GCF_048544385.1 Mastigoproctus giganteus | reverse complement strand
TCATTGAGTACATATTTCCGTGAAATGAACCGCTGCTACAGTAACAGCATCACGTGTCAGCAGATGGACAGATACGTAGGGATGCTGTTTGTAATTAAACTATTTCTTCATAAAATGTAAAATTTAATTTTACATTGACCAAAATGTAAAATTAAACAATCCAAATCTCCTCTCACTAGACATATTTCATAGTAATTATATAAAAAACCATCGAATAGGTTCGATCTCGGCCATTTAAGGCAAGCAGGTGGCACAATTAGTCGAGTATGTATAAATTAATAGTTTTTTGATGGTTGATTTGAAAAGTATCCAAGTTCATTGGTGTCCCTATAGAAAATATTTCTAAAATACACTTATAATATACTGAATTATGCTTATTATACTCATTTCATTGGTGGATTTTTCTGGGAACGAAAAACTAGTTTCTGAAAACTATGCAACCCTCGTATGAGATAGTCAGCGCGTTGTGAAATGTTCCGACGCAAAGCTAATGGTGGGAATCAAATCCAAGCATTGTACACAACGTGACAATGTAGCAACTACAGCCACTACATTGTATACAGGAGCTAAAACGAAAGAAGTACACGAGACAAAGTTAACTCTTAAGTTAGGGAGTAATTATATTTGGTTTGCTACAAAAAATCTGCAATCGAATTTCAATTCATTTGCTAATGAAATGACATATGTGAAAATTATTTATTTGTAAGCAAAACAAATGAGTGTAAAACAGGACATCCGGAATCCTACGCATTTGAGGTTGCACTTTGAGCAACCACAAATGCGTAGATAAATTAGGTTGAAGGGTCATGTACTAATTCTATAAGAATTCCATCCCTTTCTCGTCTGCGATATTTTCAGAGCATCGTTGTACAACGTATAATATATTCAATCTGACATTTTAGGCAAAAAATCAAAAACAAACTCATTTTTGACAACAGTAAAGTCAAGAGAGAAAGTTAAGACGAGCAGAAAGGGATATGAACACAAAACAAATAGTGTGTGTAGCTGGAGAATAATATTCCTGATTCTCATACTAATCCATCATTAAACCTGCCACCTAATACATCTGTTTGCAAACATCCTTCTAACACATATGTTCATCTCAGCATTTTTCGTCGAAATGTAAGAAGCGTAAACTATAAACTGTCTATACTTATTTCATTAATGGTTGAAGAATCTCATGACAGCATATGTTTAGTTGAAACGTGGATACAGGAATCTCTACAGGATGTTTTCCTACTGCCGAAGAATCTCAGCTACACGCCATACATGACGATTAAGAATTAATCGTAGAGGTGGTGGGACAGCAATAATTTTAAAATTCAATATTAAAGTTTTGAACACACACAACTCTAATACTTTCAAATTTGAGGGAATTTCCTTACTAATCCAAGTTAAAGATTCTCTGCTTCAATTTTATAATATTTATATTCCGCCTCAACCTACTGATGACATCATTAATGAAGTAATAACCTGGATCACTACTGTTCTTAAGCCTCAAACTAACATCATTATAATGGGCGACTTTAACCTTCCCCTTCCCAAATATAATTTACAAATGTAGTTGCTGTCCGACTCATTTTTAGTTCTAGGAGCTAAAAAAATCAACGTACCTGTTATAAGAGATAATCAAGCGCTTGATCTTGTATACTCTAATTTTTCCCTGCAAGAAAAACTTAGCAGCAACATTACATTTAAATCTGACCACAAAAGTATAGAACTGCAAGCAACAATTTGCTGCGGGAATCCTCGCCCATTATCATCAATCAATTAAATTCCTTCAAAAAAGAAAAGTTTTTGCAGCTCTTAAAATACTACCCATGGGATTCTCTCAAAAATATTCCTATACAGGACGCTACTTTCTTTTCTTCTTATAAAATGGCTGAATCAACTGAAAACAAGAGTCGGCATTCAAACTTGTTAGAATATCTTCTCACTCCAAACCTTGGTTCAAATCCCACCTGAAACCATACTTTAAAAGTAAGCAAAAAATACTACACACAGTGGAAGAAATACGGCACTTCATCAGCACACAAAAAATATAAAAAGAGCAGAGCATTGTTTCAACTCAAAATTCAGTCATACAAAAATTATGCGATGTCCACGCTAAAGCACAACAAAAGAGCACTTTCTACAAAAACAACAGCTACCTTACAGCATGATATAGTTTTTGAACGGATAAGATGCAATATGGAAAGAAGCAATTCTGACATTTGTACTGAAGGTATACAAAACAGATTTATAGCATTTCATTCTTATGAACAAGCAGACAGCGTGCAACATGATATGTCTCTGGGTCAAGCCCTGCTAATTAACCAACTTGTGAAGAAGAAGTCAGTTCAGCGTGCAGTTAACCAATTACGCCCTGGTAGTAGTAAAGGTCCTGACGGCATCACTGGTTTTATTTTTAGATTGTCCAGCGTATACATCATTGATTCGTTAGTGAATATCATTTCCAGGTGCATTTCCCAGCCATTCCTTCCATGACAATGGAAAACTTTCAGGATTACGCTGATTCCTAAAAACGCTTGCAGTAATAACCATCCCGGCCATCGACCAATTGCTGTCTCGTCAATAATTACTAAAATTATTGAAAAAATCGTGCTCCCATATCTTCAACATGCAATCTTCGCTAATGCGCCTGTCAAAATGCATCTTGGTCCTAGAGGGTGCTCCACAACAGCAAGCCTAGCTGACACCATGTGCGCATCCAAACTGCGTTTCAATATTAGGCACAATGCGATACATTTTACTTTGACATCAAAGGTGCTTTCGACAACATAGATCTCAAAAAAAGCTTTTGAAATACTAAAAAATCATTTTCTCGTTGACACAGATTATTTCCTATCTTCAATATAGCCTAAATCGCAGACTTCTCCTCTTCCCCACTAGTACTGACAATGTTCTCGTCACAACCTCAACAGGCATTCCTCAAGGAACCATTCTCTCCAGTGCTATATTTTCAGCATCTCTTCAATTACTTCTTCAAGAAAATCCAAATCTACTGGCATATGGCGATGATTTAAAGTTATTTATAATCTCCAAAGCCAGTGATGATATTCGCAAAGTTATCAATGATGCGAATTCACAGATTTTTGAAGTCATCAAGAATCTGAAAGATCTTAATCTGACTATAAATGCAAGCAAATATGCTCAAATTATTTATTCCCTTCAGAAACAACCCAACCACATAGAAATAAAAATTGCATATGTCCCAATCCCAAATATTTATGTTCACAAAGACCTTGGAGTTGTTTTTGATAAATCTCTCTCTCTCTCTCTCTCTCTCTCTCTCTCTCTCTCTCTCTCTCTCTCTCTCTCTCTCTCTCTCTCTCTCTCTCCCCTTTAATACCCACTTTATATGTTGCTCAAAAAATTCAAAAAGCAAAATGGTTAATAAAACAAGAAACAGCAGCGATTCAAGACAGAAAAATGTATGCCCATTACAGTCGAAGCATGTCATTAAGCATGTTCAAAGATACATCCTTCCCATTCTGTCCTATGCTTCCGAAATCTGGTCTGGTGCTCCTCAAGTAACAGTCAAGAAATTCCTTTCCCTAGAATATTGGGTTGTTAGATGACTCAATAGTAAGTTTCGTTTTCCCCATACAATATCCAGGCAACAGCTTTATGAAAACTTAAAAACAAAGCCTCTGCAACAGATTGATCAACGAGTCTGGAGTCATGCTTCTTGCAAAGTTAATCACTTCTGCATGCGATTCACCAAACTTAGCTAATAAAACTTAGTTACCCCCAACAGGGAAAATTCAAGAAACCAGCGATTCAAATCCAACATATCCAGGCTCAAATAAATGGACAGAATATTCTCCAATGCATCCATTCACCTCATAAATCATCACAACATTGATTGCAACAGGCTAATCAACTCTGAAGCCTACAGGAGTCAGATCTCCGATAAAACGAAGAGAAATAAAAACAGCATCCTGCCTCCAACTCAATAACTGCAACTGAAATCCAAATGTCCTGTTCTGCAAATTACTTTTTTAATTCGTAATTATAATTCATTGTTAATGTCCATATGAAATCTACTATGTACATATATTCCATTATTTTATGTTATTTCCTTCGTATTATTATCTGCTCCTAGCCATGTGCTGTGAAGGTCTTGCTGTATTTGCAATAAAGGAATACGTATCAAGTATCTTTTCATGGCCGTCTTTACCTCGAGCAATGGGAGGCGAGCCCGAGCTCTCTGAAAAATCTTTCTTTGCTTGGTGAACTGTTCTCCTTTGTGCCTCAAGGTCCGCATGCCACGACGAGAGAGATATGCTTCTGAAAGTGTTTTATTTTTGGGATTGCTGCTTTACAGGCAACTCTTATGGTCTTAGTGAGATAGTGCGCGCAATCGTCAGCTCGGACGTGAGGAGTCTTCAAGTAGCTTCCTTGACGGTTCAGGTTGAAAACGCCCCCAATCATCTGCTTTCTTAGTACAGAAGCGTATGACATCACTTGGAAAGAGGACAACATGATCCAGAGAGCGACCATCATTGACCGTCCATTTTCTCAGTTTACAGGAAATTGCCAGGGTAATATCAATCGTACTCTCCCAGAGGGTCTAACGAAGGTGGGAAGGTTCCCTGGTTGATTTGCTACTTGCAGGTTGGAAGCTGTTATGAAATTTTCTAACGCTTCACCATTCCGAGCTCGAATACCCAAAAGATCATGGGTTCGGCTATGCCGCAATGGAGAGCGGCATTTAGCATCAATTGCAATGATCAGCTTCTAACCCTGGGAGGAAATCAAGAGCTGCTTGATAATTCTAATAGCTATCGCTATATCTTTACCTGGCCGACTCTATAAGGAGAATATATGAAGAGAGCCCAGGGCAGAGATAACCTGAGCACTTGCACTTATCGGTGTACAGAGCTGATTGATTTTCACTATTGCGATATCAGTGTTCTTGATCACAATAGCAGCCCATAATGTATCTGTAGTGCATTGAACAATCCTATAAGAATTCGGGAATTCCAATAACATTACCCTTTCATGCATATGTCTCTTTCAACATAGAAGAATCATCTTCACAATGAAAATGTTTGCCGGCGTCATCTCCAAGCCAAATATCTGGAAGCAGTGTTCGTGGCGGGTGCTGCCGCCACCACCACCAGGACCTAGGTAAAACATGCACTTATCTGTCACAGAAAGAGACTGCGTTACGGACAGGTTCATGCCAAAACATCTCTCCATCATTTTAGCACTAGACTGCGATCTCAAGAAAGTTTTTTTTTACTCATAAAAAGTATTATTGTGAAACTATTCTTCAGTCTGCTCTCACTTCAATCCAGGAATCTAGAATCTGATGCAAATGACTCAGCGAAACATTTTTAGAATTGTATAATTTTTACTTTATTTATGATTTTTGAATATTATAAAATGTTTTGCTTATTATTTATGTATCTTACTTGAACTGTTTGCGCAATAAAGTATTGCATAATAAAGACTATTTATTTATTACGGAATTGACAAGATCTTCGTGCTCCCATATCTTCAACATGCAATCTTCGCTAATGCGCCTGTCAAAATGCATCTTGGTCCTAGAGGGTGCTCCACAACAGCAAGCCTAGCTGACACCATGTGCGCATCCAAACTGCGTTTCAATATTAGGCACAATGCGATACATTTTACTTTGACATCAAAGGTGCTTTCGACAACATAGATCTCAAAAAAAGCTTTTGAAATACTAAAAAATCATTTTCTCGTTGACACAGATTATTTCCTAACACAGATTATTTTCTGGTGATAACAGTACTTAAAGTACTGTTATCACCAGAAACTACTGGTCTGGTGATAACAGTACTTAAAGTACTGTTATCACCAGACCAGTAGTTCCATTTAGTGTGTGCGTATACATATAGGAGTTTCGTTCGGTCACTATTCTTGATTTCGTAAATTAATTTTCATAAAATCGACTATTAATCATTCGATTAGACCCATCACTACTGTTTCGAAGCTAGTGCAACGCAGTGCTATTCTCTACAGAGAAGGGAATGCCGGAAGAAGAAATTTACCAGCATGTGAAAAGGCGTATGTCGGCAACTAAATGTCAAGTTTACTTGATATGCAGTTACCGACATATTAGCAAAATCTATTTTACAAATTAGCAAATTCTTATTAGCAAAGTGGGAAGGAACTAAAACTGAAAAATGACCCTCGTCACAGGAGAATATGTGATCTTAGTAAACAACAGATCTTTAGGCACATCTGTGTACGAAAAACAATGATGTGGCAAGGGTGCTGAATACGAGTCTTGTTTCTGCCTACAGCACACCCCATGACAGATTGTAATATAAGGTTGCGCGAAGTGTTCTCTCAGTATCTTTGCAGTGAATATGGTTTTTGAACAACTGACTTATCATGCAGTGAAAACAGTATTCACCGCGATCGAAGAAATTCAGGAATTTCGAAATCAGCCGCAGGATTATGTTGCTGCTGTTCGTCATCAGAGGCTGAACTCCCATTTTACATGAATCTCGAAAACGTATTCGGAAATCGCAAATTTGATTTGTAATACTCAATTTAAGAGATCTGGACGCTTAACTGACTGTCAACTATTCTGTGTCGTTTTGTTGCAGAAAAATCGCGCCCATATACAACTGAATACTCTATTGCAACAATTCAAAAGTGCACTGGAACTTCAGATCGCATCCAGTCAGAACTTGCCTTAGATTTTCTGTTTTCAGAGGACGAATGATGTCGATTGATTCCAAGAAGACTATGGAGAGAAGGAAGCCGCCAAACAATGGTGCTGGTTGTTTGGTATTAGAAGCATCGACAACTAATACACCATGAATTGTCAAACTAATAGAGCAAACTTATCTGCGAAAAGATCTAAACCTCACAAGCACTTCCTAATTCATTTCACAAATATAAGTGGTCTGAATTCTAATCTCAACGATATCCATTTCCACTTGCAGTCTGCCAAATCCCATGTACTTTTTCTAACAGAATCTCGGTTATCGGTTGATTCAACTACTGCTCATCTCAGATGCCCAAATTATTCACTTTATGATTCCTTTCGCCTCCAAGGTGGTACTTGTGCATATTTCCGTTCTGATATTCCCTGTCAGAGACTTGGCAATTTGGAATCTCCTCTCTTTGATCTTCTCTAGCTTAAAATCTCTCTACCTCATTGTGTCAAATTCATCTGCTGTCTCTACCGTTCTCCCAACTCCATTAATCACTTGGAGCTCTTTGACTTCCTCTCTTTGCAACTTGACTTTCTCCAGTCCAACTTTCCTAACAGTGAGGTAATTTTCCTTGGTGATTTTAATGTTCACAACTCCAGCTGGCTTCCGTTTTCTAGTCTAGTCACACCGACCATTCTGGTTGAGATGCTGAGGCTTTTGCAATTAATAATGACCTTTTACAGATTGTTCATTTACTTACAAGAATACCGGACAATCCTAATCATACAGCAAATACGCTTGATATTTTTCCCAACCTCGTGTTGTTTGGCATTACAAGAATGCAAAATGGGATGACCTGCGAGACTTCTTTTCTTCTTTTCCTAGGTCGGATTATTGTTTCAAAACTTCTGATGTCAACGTTTGCTCAGATCGTGTCAGTGAAATTATTCTTGCAGGAATGGAATCCTTTATCGCACACTCCACTTTAAAATCTCGTCCTTTAAACAAACCTTGGTTTTCCAATAAATGTTGCATATCGTAATTGGCTTGTTTCTAATTCTTCAGTTTCATTTTCTGTCTACACCAAAGCTCGCATCAATTGTAAAGCAGTTATTAATCAGCCCAAAGTAGAGTTTGAACAGGCCAAGAGTAGAAAACTTGCTTTTTGCCCTAATGGTAGCCGAGCATTCTGGTCTCTTGCCAAAGCTATTGACCGCAACTTTTGCCCATCTCTGCTCCCACCTCTGTCCAAACCAGATGGTTCTGTTTTCACTTCAGCCAAGGATAAAGCTGACCTGCCAGCATCCCATTTTTCTTCCAACTCGTGTATTAATGATCTTGGTAAAACACCTCCCACCATTCCCAACACATTCCATTCAATGCCTCCTGTTGCCTTCCGTCAAAAGGATGTCAGAAGGATTTTGACGAACCTTGATGATAAGAAAGCTCCAGGTCCCGATGGTATTTCTCCACTTGTTCTCAAAACATGTGCTCCTGAACTTACTCCTATTCTTTGACGCCTTTTTTCACTTTCTTATTCCAAATGTGTTTTTCCTTCTGCTTGGAAATTTTCTCATATCCAGCCAGTTCCTAAAAAGGGTGACAAATCCCTCCCATCCAATTATCGTCCCATTGCAGTTACTTCTACTCTTTCTAAGGTAATGGAGAAATCAATTAACCGCCAACTCTTAAACTACCTAGAAACCTTCCGTCTGATCAACGATCGTCAGTACGGATTCCGTCAGTGTCGATCCATTGGTGATATTCTATCTTACGTTACCCATTTATGAAATAATTCAATGGAAAGATTCGGTGAAACACAAGTAGTTGCTCTTGACATCTCAAAGGCTTTCGATCGTGTTTCGCATAAAGGTCTTCTAAACAAGCTTCCATCTTATGGTCTGCCAACTGTTTTTAGTAATTGGTTATCCAGTTTTCTCTCTGATCGCTCATTGAGGGTGATGGTAGATGGCTCTCTGTCTTCTAACTTCTCCACTAATGCCGATGTGCCCCAAGGTTCAGTTCTTTCTTCCACTCCACTCTTTTACTCTTGTATATTAATGACCTTCTTCCATTGACTGGAAATCCTATCCATAGTTTTGCCGATGATAGCACATTGCATTCCACTTTACATTTTGAGAAACCTTCTCCTCCTCAATCAGATTGAACGTCTCGAAAATCTGCTGCCAATTCCTTAAATGCCAATCGTCAGGTAATTCTCCAGTGGGGCAAAGACAACTTAGTTGATTTCAACCCTTCTAAAACTCAGTCTTGTCTTATATCTCTCAAACAAGATTCTTCTGCTCCTATGCTTATCTTTAGTGACACTCCGATTTCTAGGCAAAATCATATCTCTTTTGGGGATTACGCTGACTTCTCATCTCGCTTGGCACAAGCACATTACAAATATTGCTTCCTCAGCATCTAAAAAACTTGGTTTTCTCTTTCGCTCTCAGCGTTAGTTTTCTTCCAAACAGCTGCTCACTCTGTATAAATCGCAAATCCGCCCTACCATGGAATATTGTTCCCACATCTGGGGTGGTGCCCCCAAAACTTCTCTCAGGCTTCTAGATTCCATTCAGAAGAGGGCAGTTATGTTAATTAATGATTCATGTCTAACAGAATCTCTCCACTCACTGTCTCATAGACGTACTGTTTCTGCTGCATGCCTCTTCTACAGATACTTCCATGGGCAATTAGTTAGGTTAGGTTAATTAATGAATTATAGAAGTCAATTATAGCTGGAATTATAGAAGTCAATTCTTCTGAATTGACTTCTATAATTCCCGCTCTCTCTTTCAAAACAGTCCGAACACGTGCCGCCACCAGCCAACATCCATTTACTGTCCAATTTCAAACTCACAGAACGAACTTTTGATCTTCTTCGTTTATTCATTCAACTGCCGTTTTCTGGAACAACCTTCCTTCATACGGATTTCCTGAAAATTACAGTCTACAGAAGTTCAAGTCCAATGTCAACAAATATCCTCTTTCGTCGTCTCAATCTCTAACCCAAGCACGGTACTAAGAACTATATAGGTTCTAATACCTCTCGTGTTTAGGGTTTAAATAAAAAAAAAAAAACACTAAGGCCATATTACCCTGTGTATATTGGTTATAAATTGCTTGTGTTCTGGGGTCGATTTTTTTTTTTTTTTTGCATTACGAAAAACCAGCGTTTCCGGGAGAAAAAATCGTGCTACAGTCGCTCAACACCGACTCACCCAGCCACGTTGTAAAAAAAAAAAAAAAAACATATAACATCATCCCATCATCGACAGGATTCGAACTAAGTTTTCTTCCACTTAGTGTGGGGAGAACAGCGATTCTACCAACTGTGCTACCCAGGAGGGCAAACAATAGTGTGAACGGTAACCAAGAATTGAAGCTTTATGAGCAGGGTAGGGAAAATCTGGTCTACAGATGGGATAAATGCCTAAACTTAAATTGGGTTTTTTTTTTGTTAATATTATTTTTTTAATAAAGTAGCAGTTATTGGAAAAATAAAAAAATTAACTCCTGTTTCCATTTTACTCTCTCTGGTAATTTCAGAATGATGTCTAACGTTATATGCTGCCATTTGAAAATGTAAAGGTAATATTTTTAAATGAACAAAGTTTAATGAGAGGATTGAATGCACCGGAATATCATACCGATGCATTTAACGAACTTAACGAAATGTAATGTGTTCACTCTATTTTTTTAAAATAAGACATTAGTAACGAGCGTTCACTTTCGTAGAGGTTTCCCCCCATATTTCGCCCCACCTATTTAATAACTTTAGATTTTTCCAGTCTGAAGAATCCTTCAATGTGAACAATGGAAATTATTTTAAAAATATATATCTGTTAATGTCGTTTTCCAGAATATTCTAAACATCAAAAAATGTGGAGTATACCATACCACTCGGTATTACTGTACTTTAATACTCGCGTTTTTGTGGTGGACACGAACCATACTCATTTTCAGTCGGTATTTTTCGTTTCCATGCCGCAGTATGAAGTAATGTAAATGAAACTTAACAGTACAGATACGGATATAAATAACCCATTTGATTTTCTTCGCAGAGATCAAAGCTTCAGGATGTTGCTCTTTCATCTAATGATTTCACTACTGACAGCTCATTTAGCACCCTTTAGTGCTGCTCTTCTTCGTCCAGGAGGTAAGTAACCACAAGGTTTCTTCATCTGCACGTTAGATAATATTGAGGCGCCACCTCATTTAAAAAGTTGGAATGCTGAGTCAGAATAAATTAACATATTTTGCTTGCAATTTTAACTGTTTCTGTTATAAACCCTTTCATTGTTTACCAAATACTGTATTTCGCCGGATTAATGATGCATTTTGTTTTTACGAAACTCTTCAACGGAAAATTTACAATCATTAAGTTGGTCCTAATGATAATAAGAGCAGGAGATCTGAGGATTTAGTTGACAAGCACAGAGAAACGTTGAGAAAGTCTGAGCTGGGATTAAAATTGGAAGTGTTATCTATCCAGACATGATAGAAGGGCGAACATGATGAGAGCCCTGTCAATCAATTCTTCTGTGGCGAGACTATAGAGTAGAAATTTTTCTCACGTAGTCTGAGTTTTACTGAAAGCCCCGATGTATTTAAGTGACACCATATCTCTGATAGGGTGTCACTTAAATGCAAGAATTCAGAATTGGAATTGGACTCAGTTTAGAATTTGAGTACAATGTGGACAGACAAGACATAGGGGGGGGAAGAGTTATGTTCTTAGATAAGAAGCATATAAAATCTAAGGCAACGCATCCAGTGTACATAGGTGGCCAATGCAATATTGAATCAGTATTGGCGTGACAAGCAAAAATGAGAGGAGTATGTTACTGGTCTAAAACTGAGCATAAGCACTCACAGTTGGCAGACCTGACCTGAGTTCGAATCCTGTCAATGACGCGAGGAATTTTTATTGTTTTTTTCACAACCTGACTGAGTTAGACCATCTCAGGCGAGAGAATCATAGTTTTCCCTTCCGGAAATTCGGTTTTTTCGCTCAGCTAACAGCAAATCGGCCACAGAACACATGCAATTTACGGATTAAATTCTACGGCGCAATACGTTTTGAATATAACGAAGAACTGTACAGACATGTAGTGGCCCAGTAAATCAAAATGTCTTATAACGGGAAATTTTATTTAACTTTCCAGATATTGACAGGACCTTGTGGTTGGTTACTCACACAATTGCTAGACTTTTGATAATCAGATTTGTATTAAGAATTGTATTAGATGAAGACCTAAGTGGCAATGATCACAGTATATTTATGTGGAACTTACTTGATGTGACTACTGCCAAAGGCAAGGGAAATGAATATTGCTTTCGCAAAGATGACTGCAGAGTGGCCTTAGATGGTTTTAAATTCTATGCAGTGGGGCCAATTGATGGAGTTACCAACAACAAGTGTATCATATTTTGAATGGCAAGCATTGAGGGATGTAATCGTAGAAGCTACTGATGCTTTTTATATCAATAAAAAATGCTATTCAAAATTTAGGACTAAATGGATGTCAGGTGAGCTGACAAGACTTGTAGCAGAGGAGAAAAATGTATATAAATTATCAGGTGATATGGAAGCCCACTTTAAATATAAACCAGTCTGCAATCAAGTCACAAAGGAGGGAAGGCAAGCTAAGGCAAATCACGAGAAATCTCTGCAAAGACATATTTTGCACCGACATTCACGCTTCAATTCTTTTGGGAAGGGGATGCCAGAAGTATATCGAATTCGAACAGGAAGCTAAATGATTTTTCTCATAGCTGAGAGGCAAGTGGAAAAGGAAATTGAAGTAACTTCAATTTCCTTTTCCACTTTTTCGGACTACAGCCCCTTTTTAGAGCATATATTTCATCAGCGCTGCCCGACCATAAAGTCAGTCAAAAATGATACATTGAAAATTTAAATTTTAATAAAAAATCTATTTAAAATTTAAGCACTTATTTTATAAACAAAAATATAATTGTACAACAGTATCTAAAAGTACTTGATTTATTAATATAAAAATAATTAATGTGCAGGAGGGGTCTGTTGCAATGAGACTAATTTTTCCACATATCGCTCAATATTAGAAAGCAGCATCCTTAAATCGCCCCTTTCCACTATTTGTAGTCGGTTTCTCTTTTTCGTCAAAAGGTCCGTAAGGGCACTAAATCCACGTTCAACTAAATATGACGCTGGAAACGTAATTAGAAACTTTTTCACAACGGTCCATAATCCAGGATAAAGATTTGTAATTTGTTGCTGCAACCAGAAATAATGGTAGCCGTTCTTAAATTTGATCTTCAACTCTTCGTTGGGTTTTTATTCAATCAATTCTTCTTGAGGAAACAGTAATGTTTCCTCAGCACTTGAAAATGGGTCTAAAACCCAATCTGGAATCTTCATGGCGAGAATATCTTCAAATCGTTCGGAAAAGTAGTAGTAGTAGTGGCATGTGATGCAAGAGTATGAGCTTATGCAGCATCAGCCAAAAAAAAAAAAAAAAAAAAATCACATCATTCCCTCCAAATGCCTGTCCAGTTCCTCCTTAAATTTATTTAACCTATCAACTTCCACAACGACAGATGGAAGTTTGTTCCAGCAATTAACCAGCCGCCGGCTAGAGGAAAATTTCCGCACATCCTGTCTTTTCTTAATTTGAATTTATGCCCCCTTAGGTTCATAATCTGAACAAGTGGAAGGATCCCATCAGAATTCAGCGTGCTCAATCCATTCAAGGCCTTATACACCTCAATCAGATCACCGCGCAGGTGCCTAGTCTCCAGCCACTGCAATTTGCATAACTTAAGCCTCTCTTGGTAAGAGGATCCCTTCATTCCCCTCACCAATCTTGTTGTCCTTCTCTGTACACGCTCAAGCAAATCTACATCCTTCCTAAAATGAGGCCTCCAGACCTGTACGCAGTACTCAAGGCATGGCCTGACCATTGCCTTATACAGAGGGACAATCACCTCTTTTTCTCTGCTAGCAAAATTCCTATATATCATTGACAAAACACCATGACCTGCCCTGGCAGACTGTCTGCATTGCTCGGAAAACTTTATGTCTGCCTGCACAATTACTCCCAGGTCTTTTTCATTTTCTATCACCTTAAGTGTAGTACTACACAGTTGGTAGTTTCTCTGGGATTACTTCTACCCATATGCAGTACTTTGCATTTGTCAAGGTTAAACTTCAGTTGCCACTTCTTAACCCATCTGCCCAAATTATCTAGATCCTGTTGCAGTAGCACACTGCCATTACTCTCATTAACAACCCTGCCAGCCTTTGTATCATCTGCAAACTTCGACATTAAGCCTGATATACCTTCATCAATATCATTGATAAATATAAAAAACAAAATAATGGACCCAACACCGAACCCTGTGGGACTCCACTAATAACATTAGTCCACGAAGAGCAGCACCCATTGATTACCACCCTCTGTCTTCTCCCACTTAACCATCCTTTTATCCATTGTAGCAACTTACCCTTAATACCATTCTGCTCCAATTTGTAAAATAGTCTTCCATGCGCAACAGTGTCATTACATAAGTCCTTATGTAATGCTTCTAAATGATGACAGTAGACTTGAATGTCATCATCATGTATTTCTGTCTTTTCCGTGAGTGCTGAAAGACTCGGAAGCTGATAAAATTCTCCAAGTCCCAAGTGCCTTTGAACAGAACAAGCTTTGAAACAAATGCAGATATAACAGCCTTCGTTTTAATCAAATTCAGTTCATCTCCTTGTATCTGCAAATTCATTTCATTAAACTTGAAATATAAATCTGACATATAAGCTATATCACTTTTAAACTTTTTCAAGTTGTCTCGCAGGGAAGCATCTTTGTTTTCAAAGAATTCTAAAACTGTCTCAAAAAGACTATAAAAGCGACTCAACAGGCGCCCTTCCATAACTTCAGTGTCGAAGCAAACAATTAAATTCTTCATCGTTTTTTATGCACAACTGGCTGAATAATCTGTCACTGAGAGAATTGTTTCTGATTTTGTTAATTGCTGTAATGGCGTATTGCAATGAGCAATGCAAGCGATCACTAAGGTTTTTTTTTTTTTTTTTGCAACTAAATGTTGTCGATGAATCACGCAATGCACCGCCATTACATTCGGCACCGACTTTAAGTGTGCAATGAACCCACGATGGCAGCCCACCATCGACGGAGCTCCATCAGTTTCAGCTATCATTATATTCGTAAGAGATATCATTTTCTTTAAAAAACTCTTCCACAACAAGAAATATTGACTCTCATTTAGTTACCAAATGTCTTTCAAATAATAACTCTTGAGTTAATTTTTCTTTTATAAACTGAACATAAGTTAACAGTAAGGCTTCATTTCCTGGTAGAGTTGATTCATCCAGTTGTAACGAACATTGGGTAGTACTCAAAAAAATTGCATAATGTGTCTTCCACATCCTTGTCCATTTTGTCAATTCGTCATTGTACTGTATTATTGCTGAAAGGATTTTCTTGATCATGTCAGTCGCTGGATTGTGCAACACGGTACGTAGAAGAATTAATTCTTCACCAATAATATGTGGCTTTCCAGATTTGGCAATCAGTAATGAAATGTTGTAAGAGGCACGTAACGCATCATTTTCTTGCTTATCTGAAAACACACTTGACAAGGTCGTATGTTTGAAAAAATTGTCTCGAAGTGCTTGAAAATAAGATAAATCTTTATATGTCTTGTTAGCATGAATTTTTTTCAAGTGCTCTCCTAATCTTGAAGGTTTCATAGATTCATTGGAAAACACTTGTTGGCAAATCAGGCACATTGGTAATAGTTTGTTTGCAGGTGACGGAATGAAGCCTTATTTTAAATATTTGATACTATACTGCCTACGTTTCTTCTTTGGTTCTGCCATGATTATATCTGTAAAAAATATATTATTATAGATATATGTATTATTATTTATTAAATAAGATAATGCTATCACTGCGCTTAACGCCGGTGACAGTTTTACGAATAACCACTAAGTTCCCTAATAATTTCTTATTGAACTGTTAGTCTCTCTAAGAGTTAATGCCAAAATTCTACAAAGAAATAAAAAAAACATGTACTTACAAAATGTCTGGATCTGGGTAGAGTAATAATACGAATAACAATACGTAGCACACTATGTATTGCTGCTACCGCCACGTGGAGAATGCCGCAAAAGGGTGTAGTAGCAATAGCACACGCACAACATCAAAGAGCACAAGGTCTGTACATACAAAACCAGCGGACGCGCACCAATTGATTGAAGGCTAGCCTCGGGAAAGATTATATTTATAATATTCTGCACTGGACTTGGGGCTTAGAGGGGAAGAGGTATTCTGTGTGTTATCAGACACTGTCTAAAACACTGATGCATCCAATATCTTTCTATTTAAGAGAAGTCCGGTTGGCCTGCCTCCTTAAAATCCACTCATGCACACCTTCTCTATGGTAAGCACTGTTACGTCACTTAGGTGGCAGCGAACGTGTAGAGTGGTTCCCTTCAAGACGCCTGGTCAGCGTGAAGAGGAAAAGACCAAACCCTCCAGCACAACGAAACAAATGGCCCTCAGTTCCAGCACCTTTCACTCCCCCTCTTACGGCAGCGAGATGATCACAGTGGAAGCAGAGGGTGCTAAGAATCTCTGGGTACGATCAGGCTGCCATGCACGGAAACTGAACTTGGCCTTTTACAACGTAAGATCGCTCATCGGTGAAGACAGGATACTAGAGCTGGAAAAGGAATTAGAAAATGTAAATTGTAATATCATCGGTTTGGCTGAAACAAGAAGAAGAAATGAATCGCTTGTAAGTTTTTCAAGTGGAAATCTGCTGTACAGCAATGGAAACAATGATAGGGGTGAAGGTGGAGTTGGCTTTCCGGTCCATAACGATATGAAAAACAACATTTTGGAATTCAAAAGTACATCACCAAGGGTGTCAAGACTACTACTCAGGATTTCTAAGAGGTATAAGCTAAAGGTTATAATGATTTATGCACCAACATCGAGCCATGATGATGAAGAGGTTGAAGAAATGTACCGAAATTGAGAGTCTTCTAGATGAACAGAAAACTCACTACACTATCATTATGAAGGACTTCAGTGCTAAGGTTGGAAAGAGACAAAACAGCGCAGAAAGGGGAACTATAGGAAATTTTGGAATTGGTGAAAGACTTGTGAAATTTGCAGAATCTAGAGGAATGCCAGTAATGAACACTTTTTTCAAGAAGAGGGTGAACAGAAAGTGGACATGGAAGAATCCAAATGGATTAACAACTAATGAAATCGACTTCAACCTCACTAACAGAAGATATATCGTGAATGATGTTACTGTCCTGAACAAGGTAAATGTTGGAAATGATCATAGAATAGTAAGATGCACACTTGATATAGATAAAAGAAAGGAAAAAACTGACTCGAGTAAATAATGCAAAGGTC
Source organism: Mastigoproctus giganteus (assembly GCF_048544385.1). Lineage (NCBI taxonomy): Eukaryota > Metazoa > Arthropoda > Arachnida > Uropygi > Thelyphonidae > Mastigoproctus > Mastigoproctus giganteus. The sequence goes on along the minus strand of NC_143581.1, from coordinate 111,659,462 downwards.
TTTGAGATAACAGAAGAGGAGAAAAAGCAGTATGTACAGGAACTTAAGAACAAGTTTGAGCTTCTGCAGACTGTTCAGGACCAAGATATTGACGAGAAATATTACAACTTTCAGAAAGTGATAAAACCCAAGAAACCTATAGGTAAAAAGAAATCCAAAGAAATAAAAATCAGTCAAGAAACAATTGTCACGACGAACCGAAGACGACAAATGAAGAGCAAGAAAAACACTGACAGGGAGAAAATTGAGTATATTGAGTTATGCAAAGCCATTAGAGACTCAGAGAGGACATAAGAAAATTTAACTCAAGAAAAGTAGAACAAGCATTAAGGGAAAACAAAGGATTTAAATCAGCAGTCATGAGCAGTAATACAGAAAGACAAATGATACTGAAACTGAAGAATAGCAATGGTGTACTTATGAATAGCAGAGAAAGCATAATTCAAATAGCAGAAGACTACTATAAAGAGTTATACAAGGAACGATGGAATGATGCCAGCAGTGGGGAAGATGGATCGCAAATTAGCAACACATACAACATACCTGATATCCTTCCTGATGAGGTAGAACATGAGGTAGAACCAATGTATACTCCCAACTATGAATTATGGAAGTGAAACTTGGGCACTCACGAAAAGAATGGAAGAGAATCTGAGAACTACACAGCGAAGAATGGAACGAATTATATTGGGAATCAGACTGTTAAATAAGAAGAGAAACACATGGGTTAGGCAGCAAACTCAAGTAAAGGACATTCTTATCAAAACTAAAGAAGAACTAAAATGGTCTTGGGCAGGACACATAGCTCGAAGACATGACAGATGTACTAAGAAAATAACAGAATGGTACCCAAGAGGAGCTAAGAGAAAACCTGGAAGAAACAACAGAGATGGACAGATGAAATTCATGAGTTTGTGGGTAGTAAATGGATGGCCATTGCACAAAACAGAAGGAACTGGAAAGTTGCTGGAGAGGCCTTCATCCTGCAGTGGATTGAAAATGGCTGATGATGATGATGCACTAAACTTGACAGAACCTGCACGATCGCTCGTCGCATCGCGCTACCATCGTGCGTGTTTAATCGCCTCAAAGAACGACACTGGACTCGACAGAACCTGTGCGAGCGCTCTCCATCCCGCGTGTTTAGCCCTGTTTAGTCTGCTCGATTCATGTGGTTGCTGTAGGCGCACTAGGGCCCTGGCAGCTTATGTGCCCCTAAACCCCCATAACACACACACACACACACACACACACACCATGTGGTTGCGACTTGTGTGTTTTCTCGCCATATTACATCGAATGCGAGAAGTACTATTTCAGTGAGAAGCACTATTTCGGTACCTCCTACACAAAGTCGAATGCCTGAAAAGCCGATTTTACAGTAGAGCTGTTTAATGTTTAATGGTAAGCTTTTTGTTTCAAAATAAATTTATGTTGATTTAATAAGTTAATAGAATTCTTTAAATCAGAAAAATGGAAAATATTTCAATTTCAAACAGCTCTACTGTAAAATCAGCTTTTCAGACATACCGTAACTTTATGCGTAGGAGGTATCGATTTGTATTCTTTGCCCCTTTTGAGTAGTCTTGCATCCCCTTGCCGTCCAGCGCCGCTTTGAGTTTTCTAGCGCACACTTTGGGAATCACTGGTGTAGTGTATGATGCATTTATGTAGTGCATTGTTATGTTGTGGCCGGAACTGGCGTTTAGCAGCCAGGGGAGGCAACAAAGACCTGCTCGGTCACCCCACCTGCCTCTCGTCCTAAGCCACGATATTCTGCTATCGTGGCCTTGTACTGGGGCTTCTGAAAGCAAGTTCCAGAAGGCCCAGGATTTTTTGTTGAAAGGAAGGGGTGATAGCTGGAAAGAGTGGGAGTAGGTATAGGTTGGAATAGTGATATTCTAATTGGAATAGTATAGTCAGGGATGAGAGTGAACAGTATCCCCTCGGAGCTAAGAAGATATAAGAAGAAAGTCAAAGATAGTAGGAGAAGGACGGACAGTGGCAAGAAGGAGTCTGGCCAAGTTTTGAGCAGAGAAGCCTCTGTCAAGAATCCCACCCTGGTAAAACCAATATTAGCAGTGATCATACCCCAGATGGGGTTAGCAATCCCGCTCTGAAGAGGACTTCAGAGCCAGCATATGCACTTCAGTGTATGGTATCATGTCCCACCCAGAAGGAGTCCAGAGTTAGCAGTGAGGTTCATGAGGAGATCACATCCAGTTAATTCCTGGATCAGGAAAGGTCAAGTCCATGATCAGCAGTAAGATCTGTGTATAGGTCCAACCCAGACAATACCTGGGTCAGCAAAGGTGGACGGAGTACCACCTCTGAGGATTAGCAGTTTTGGAGCATTCCTGTGTGTACAGTAGTATCCTCCTCAGGTGTGTTACTGACACAGCTGTTAGGCTAGTGAGGTGTATCCTAACCCTCCTCATGGCAGGGTTAGAATGGTATGAAGTGTCATATCCATACGTTTTTCTTGCTCGGGCATTTCCTGGGATAAGGGGAGAGAGCAAGAGTCCGTGATGGGATCCACAGACAGTTTAGTTTGTCTAGTTCAGAAAGACATAATTGGTGTTCTTGATATTTGGTGTTATTTTTCAGGATATCACTGCTGAGCATGGCAGAGACGAAGAGATGGAGTCTGTGTGGCATCTCCTGGATGATGGTAACAGTTTAAGGCTTACTCAGCAGTTGTTTTATGTCTATTAGGTAGTCTTCCTAAAGAAATGAGGCATAGCTAATTTATGCCTGGGACTACAATCTCGATTTTCTGTTAAATGCTGTGTGTTTGTGAGTGCATGGAAGTTATTGCTGTTGGCGACAAAGAGAGGCTCATAGTTGATAGAAGTAATACTAATGAGGTAAAGTTCCAGCAGAGATCAGCGTATAGTGGACATTCAAGGAGGACAGTGGGATTTACTCAAAGAGGTAACTACCGTCAGGGTTAAGGAAAGGGTTTTTGCTTCCGTAAAGGGGAGTACAGTGGTCTCAGACAGTTTTTAAATTCTGTACAGTGGGATCAACTGACGATGTTACAAACAGTAAATTCTAAGTGGGAAGCATTCAAGGAATTAATCGTGGAAGCTACTAGACTTTTCATACCGATGAAGAAATATTGTTCAAGGTTTAGGCCTAAATGGTTATCAAATGAACTAATGAGACTCGTGACAGAGAAGAAAAATGCATGGGATGCATATAAATTATCAGGCGACGCAGAAGCCTGTGGCAGATATAAGCTAGTCTGTAATCAGGTCACAAAGGAGGTTCGGCAGGCAAAGGCGGATTACGAGAAATCTTTGGCAAAAGATGCTAAGAAAAACAGCAAGGATTTCTTTACTTATATAAACTCTAAAAGGAAGGGGATGAATATGATTGGTCCACTTGACATCGATGGTTCGACTGTTGATGATCCTGCTCAGATAGCAAACAAACTGAATGAGTATTTTGCATCTACATTCACACGTGAGGAATTATTACAGTTTGAAAATGGAAGAAGGTTATCAAATTGTAGCAGTGCGCTTAATGATTTTGTAATAACTGAGAGCAAAGTGGAGGAGAAATTGTTGACGTTAAACATAAGAAAGGCACCTGGGGTGGATGGGATCTATCCAGTTATATTAAAGGAGGCGGCAAAGCAACTAAGCAAACCCTTAGCCATAATTATGAGAGCATCCTTGGATTCAGGGGAGGTTCCCACGGACTGGAGATGTGCAAATGTATCCCCAATTCACAAAGGAGGTTCGAAGGGTGACACGAGTAATTACAGACCAGTTAGTTTAACTTCTGTTCCGGGTAAAATAATGGAGTCACTGGTTAACGATGCATTGCAGGATCATCTAGACAAGACTGCAGCAATAATTCAGACACAGCATGGGTTTGTTAAGGGAAAGTCTTGTCTGACAAATTTGATTGGTTATTATGATGTGGTCACAAAGGAACTGGATGCAAAAAATAATTTTGATATCATATACTTGGATTTCAGGAAAGCTTTTGACACTGTTACGCATGGAAGACTACTGTACAAATTGGAGCAGAATGGTCTTAAGGGTAAGTTGCTACAATGTGATAAAAGGATGGTTAAGTGAGAGAAGACAGAGGGTGGTAATCAATGGGTGCTGCTCTTCGTGGACTAATGTTATTAGTGGAGTCCCACAGGGTTCGGTGTTGGGTCCACTGTTGTTTTGTATATTTATCAATGATATTGATGAAGGTATATCAGGCTTAATGTCGAAGTTTGCAGATGACACGAAGGTTGGCAGGGTTGTTAATGACAGTCATGGCAGTGTGCTACTGCAACAGGATCTAGATAATTTGGGCAGATGGGCTAAAAAGTGGCAACTGAAGTTTAACCTTGACAAATGCAAAGTACTGCATATGGGTAGAAGTAACCCCAGAGAAACGTACCAACTGTGTGGTACTACACTTAAGGTGGTAGAAAATGAAAAAGACCTGGGAATAATTGTGCAGTCAGATATGAAGTTTTCTGAGCAATGCAGACAGGCTGCTAGGGCAGGTCATGGGGTTTTGTCAATGATATATAGGGATTTTGCTAGCAGGGAAAAGGAGGTGATTGTCCCTATGTATAAGGCAATGGTCAGGCCACGCCTTGAGTACTGCGTACAGGTCTGGAGGTCTCATTTTAGGAAGGATGTAGATTTGCTTGAGCGTGTACAGAGAAGAGCAACACGATTGGTGAGGGGAATGAAGGGATCCTCTTACCAAGAGAGGCTTAAGTTCTGCAAATTGCAGTGGCTGGAGACTAGGCACCTGCGCGGTGATCTGATTGAGGTCTATAAGGCCTTGAATGGGTTGAGCACGCTGAATTCTGATGGGATCCTCCCACTTGTTCAGAATACGAACCTACGGGGACATAAGTTCAAATTAAGAAAGGATAGATGTAGAATAGATGTGCGGAAATTTGCCTTTAGCCAGCGGGTGGTTAATTGCTGGAACAAACTTCCATCTGTCGTTGTGGAAGTTGATAGGTTAAATAAATTTAAGGAGGAACTGGACAGGCATTTGGAGGGTATGGTGTGATTTTTTTTTTTTTTTTTTTTTTTTTTTTGGCTGATGCTGCATAAGCTCCTACACTTGCTTTCTTGCATCAAGTGCCACTACTACTACTACTACTACATATTGTGATGTTTCTGTTCCTTCTCAGTGACATAATGGCGTGGCTGAGAGACCCAGCGAGTGAAACTTGGCGTTAAAGCTTCTGTGACCTATGAGAATATAATAAAGGTGGCAAACGGGTCCCGATGACACCAGATGAGCTGTTGTTTTTTGTATTCTGTGATTCTGGAAATAATTTGGAAGTGATCCTTCCAAGGTAGGTATTGCTACAACTTCATTTCCTGGTTTCCAGCAGTTTTTCTTACTCTCAATTTTTTCTTACTCTCAATTTGAACAGGCCTTCAAAATGTTTTGCAGTCACTGGCTCGATTTGCACTCGCACCTCTCCATAAAATGCGCCAACTAGAAGAAAACAAGAACCGCCAACAGAAATCAGTATCTTCGTAGTGTTTAATTTTATCCTGGCCAAGGAAAATAAGGGGTTAAGCAGTCTCGCAATACTTCAGAATTTAAAAGCCAATTCTATATGATAAAACCTTATAAATCTGGTATACATGCCGCATTTTTGAAATTTCTGGCTTTTCTGAAGCTTATGCATATAGCTTAAAGTCATGAGTAATTTGTTATTTTGATTAGATAATACAGTAGCTCTGATCACAATCTCGAGAAAAGAATGATCGGCAACAGTAAGCTGGAATGCTAATCCGTACCATCGGTTTGATCAAGTGGGTACTTGCCTAAGGCATATAAGGTGGGGGGTTAGAATATTGCATCTGGTGTGGATGTTGCTATTATCCAGCATTCTTTAATACGATGTATAAAATAGTGCAATACTGTGAACCAGAACAGCATGTCTCGCAAAATGAATTTTTCCATGTTGCTAATGCATATTCGGGGGATACAAGGACTAATAGATTAACAGTAGCCACTGGCAGAGGTGAAAGTGATTCTTGCACTGCTTCTATTGGAATGAGCCGCAGCCTGGAAAATAAGATGCAGGATATTTCAGAGACTGCTGGGTGACTCCTAGCATTGGTGTACACTTGTACACCAATGCTAGGAGTTTAGTAAATAAATTTGATGAATTTGAGGTATTGCTCAAAATATCAGAGGCAGATATTCTGGGGATTTCAGAGACGTGGTGTCACACAGATATAAGGAATGCAGAACTGGAATTTGGGGAGTACAATGTCTACAGAAGGGATAGACAGGACAGGAAGGGAGGTGGGGTTATGCTATTAGTTAAGAAATACATAAAATCCAAGGAAGTGAAGCCAGACGACATTGCTGGACAGTGCAGTGTCGAGTCAGTTTGGTGTGACATAAGCATTGGGAGATAAAAATTGAGAGTAGGAGTGTGCTATAGGCCTAATGACTCTGATGAGTATAATACGAAATTGTACAGGGAAATAGAGTGGGCCAGCAAATCAGTGAGTCTTATAATGGGGGATTTTAATTTCCCAGATATTGACTGGAATTTGGGGGCTGGTCACTCACACACTAGCAAGGCTTTTGTGGATTTATTGGATGATTGTTTTCTACATCAGCATGTTCGGGAGGCAACTAGAGGGAGTAATACTCTTGATTTGATTATTAGTAGTGATTCTTCATGCATTAAGAATCTGCAGGTAAATGAACCACTAGGTGGAAGTGATCATAGTGTGCTGAAGTGGGATTTACTCAAAGAGGTAATTACCATTAGAGGTAAAGGGAAGGGTTATTGCTTTCGTAAAGGCGACTACGATGGACTGAGACAGTATTAAAATTCTATACTGATGATGTTACCCACAGCAAATTCAAAATGGGAAGCATTCAAAGAACTTATCTTGGAAGATACTAGGCTTTACGTACCAACTAAGAAATATTGTTCAAGGTTGAGGCCTAAGTGGATGTCAGATGAACTAATGAGGCATATGGCAGAGAAGAAAAATCCATGGGATACATACAAATTAACACGTGACACAGAAGCCTATGACAGATACAAGTTGATCTGTAACCAAGTTACAAAGGAGGTTAGGCAGATTACGAGAAATCTTGGCAAGGGATGCAAAGAAAAACAGTAAAGAGTTCTTTACTTATGTAAACTCTAGAAGGAAGGGGATGAATCAGATTGGTCCACTTGATATCGATGGGTCAACTGTTGATGATCCTGTCCAGGTAGCTAACAAACTAAATGAATATTTTGCATCGACATTCACACATGAAGAGTTATTCAACGAGGGGAATGCCAGAGCAGTATTCAACTCTGGCAGTAAGCTAGAGAATCTTGTAATAACTGAGAGTAAAGTGGAGGAGAAATTGTTGAAGATAAATACAAGAAAGGCACCGGGGTGGATGGGATCTATCCAGTTATATTAAAGGAGGCAGCAAAGGAAGTAAGCAAACCCTTAGCCATAATTATGAGAGCTTTCTTGGACTCAAGGGAAGTACCCATGGACTGGAGATGTGCAAATGTGACCCCCAATTCACAAAGGAGGATCAAAAGGCGACACAAGTAATTATAGACCTGTTAGTTTAACTTCTGTTCCCGGAAAATTAATGGAAGCACTGGTTAAAGAAGCACTGCAGAATCATCTAGACAAGACTTCAGTTATAGCTCAGACACAGCATGGCTTTGTTAAGGGGAAGTCTTGCCTGACCAATTTGATTGGATACTGTGATGCAGTCACAAAAGAATTGGATGCAGGGAATTACTTTGATATTATATACTTGGATCTTAGAAAGGCTTTTGATACTGTTGCACATGGAAGACTGGTGCACAAATTGGAGCAGTGTGGCATTGGAGGCAAATTGCTGCTATGGATAAAGGGGTGGTTGAGGTGGAGAAGACAGAGAGTGGTAATCAATGGACACTGCTCATCGTGGACTAATGTTATTAGTGGAGTCCCTCAGGGTTCAGTATTGGGTCCATTATTGTTTTCTGTATTTATAAATGATATTGATGATGGTATATCAAGCTTAATGTCCAATCTTGCAGACGATACGAAGGTTGGCAGGGTTGTCAAGGACACTACTGACACTATTCTACTGCAACAGGATCTGGAAAGGTTGAGCAGATTGGCTGAGAGGTGGCAAATTAAGTTTAACATTGACAAATGTAAAGTACTACATATGGGAAACAGCAACCCCAGAGCAACGTATCAACTCTGTGGTACTACACTGACAGTGGTAGAGAATGAAAGGGACCTGGGGGTGGTTGTGCAGGCAGATATGAAGTTTTCTGAGCAGTGCAGACGGGCTGCAAGAGTAGCTCATGGTGTATTGTCGATGATATATAGGAATTTTTCTAGCAGGGATAAGGAGGTGATTATTCCCTTTTATAAGGCAATGGTCAGGCCACACCTAGAGTACTGTATACAGGTCTGGCCTCATTTCAAGAAGGATGTAGGGATATTGGAACGAGTACAGAGAAGGGCAACAAGATTGGTGAATGGAACAAAGGGGTGCTCTTACGAAGAAAGGCTTAAGTTTTGCAAATTACAGTGTCTGGAGACTAGGCACCAGCGAGGTGATCTGATTGAGGTGTATAAAGCCTTGGATGGTTTGAGCATGCTCAATGCTGATGGGATTCTTCCTCTTGCTCAGAAAAATCACCTGAGAGGTCATAAATTCAAATTGAGGAAAGACAGATGTAGGATAGACGTGAGGAAATCTGCCTTTAGCCAGCGGGTGGTTGGTTGGGGGAACAGACGTCGTGGAAGTTGATAGCCTAAAAAAGTTTAAGGCTCAGCTGGACAGGTATTTCGAACGAACAGAGGGGTGAAGTGGAAGTGGTGAATTTTTATTTATTTATTTATTTTTATTTTATTTTATTTTAATTTTTTGGCTGATGCTGCATAAGCTTGCTTTCTTGCATCAAATGCCTCTACTAATGCTAATGCTGATAACAATGAGCGTCTATGAAATATGTAAAACAAAAAGAAAATTATTAATAAAACAAAGCATAAACTAGTTTTTTTTCCCTCTCAAGTACGCTAGACTATTTCCCCTCTGCCACTCTACAGTCAACCGCTTTCGTAGGGTGGTCGACAGTAGTGCTGGAGTTTTGAACTGCGGATTTTTGAGGTTATACTGTATCATCACGTTTGAGAATTTATTAAAAATGCTTTCTTTGTGTTTCCTGCAAGTATGCATTAACGAGTAAAACACATAAATCAACACAAAATGTAATTATTGTCTTGTTTTTTTTGGGGCTAAAAAAAAATAATAATATAATAAATAAATAAATAAATAAAATCGTGCATTTACACCGCCTGAATCCCAAAATGTATTTCTGATTATACCATCCCCCATCCTCTGGAAGTACTTAAAATTGCAAGCATAAAGGAGACTTTTTACGTATAAAATGTTGATAGTTAACTTATTCATTTTTCAGATACTACTGAAAAAATTTTCAATGAAACAGCATCTGGATGGTATTGGAACACAACGATTGTCCCAAGTAGGGCACTATACAACGATTCTGGTCAGTGGACTTCAAAACCTGAAAATGCTGAGGTGATTTCCTTTGCTTTGCACACGGCCTCTACCAACAATAATAGTAACATCACAGAAAGAGCCTTTGATGTTATTCTCACCAACTCTACAAGTGAAAGAAGTGCAATGGCCTTGGATGCAGGGGACATCTTAGGACGTACTCGAGAAGGAAGAATCATCAGTGACAGAAAGAAAATATCAATCAAAGGTTTTATTCCAATAGTTTCCTTAGATGATAAGGAGGAATACGAGAAAGCAGATGCCAAGAATCCAGTGAATGACAGAGAACCGTCTGAAGTTTCTTCTGCTAATAATGAACCATATGATCCCTCCCCTGTTCGACCTTTGGGATCGTTTCATATTGCTAAAAATTATGGTGGGTCCATTTCAAGTGGTCCTTTTAATTTTAAACCAGAAGTAGATCAGCATGGAATAAGCGATCTTTCTGTTCCATTTAGCGATTCGGAACATTCCTTACCGGAACCAGAAAATAAGGAAAAGTTGTATATTTCATCCAGTCCATCAGTGTCGAAGGATATTCATATTTCGTCGAAACCTGCAAGACATCTTGACTATTTTATTGCACCTCATTCAGGTGATTCTAATTTTCCATTACCAGCAAATCCTTCAAAGGAATCCTATGCTCATCTAGATGGAGAAGTCCAGCATCCAAGCGAACAATATTTTGCAGCTGGTTATAAACCATTACGAAACAAGAACCATCAGTATATTTCGCAGAGTCTACCTGTACCGCAGCCATCTTCTCAACATCCATTTCCAGTATATGAAGAAGCAAAAGCAAACAATTATGGCGAAGCAATACTTCGACCAGGGAAACAGCTAGATTCTGTAGCTGATGCTGTTTATGAATTTGATGTTGATTCTAACGTAGGAGGCCTTTCAGACCAATGCATCTGCGTTCCTTTTTACTTATGTAAAAATGGGTTTCTTGTCAATAATGGAAGAGGTCATGAATTCGATGTTCCGATAGACGAAAGAACTCCGAAGAAAGTTAAAAGAAATGCTGAAAATCAGGTAAGGCAAAACTACACAATATTGTATTATTGTATACCTTAATATTGTATTATTGTATAAACTTAATATACGAAATTTTTGAAATTAAGAAATAGCTGTTGAAAGATACAGTAGCTATTAGCAAGGGCACATGATGCAAGAAAGCAAGCAAGCTTATATAGCATCAGCCAAACACACACACACACCCTTCTCATCCACTCGCTTCAAATGTTTGTCCAGTTCTGCCTTGAATCTATTCAAGATTTTAATAAAACGAATTACATGAAATAGACAATAAAATTATTAAAAATTTTATATTTTATTTTTGAACTGAAAAACCTTTGTCAGCCTTTGAGACGGTTCTGCATATTTTGATGGATGTTAAGCACTCTACAAAGATTTGCTATACATCAAAATAAAACAATAATTAAACCCGCCACAACCAAGAAAAGCTAGGGGGGAAAATCATAATTGAATGAGGCATATACAGCTGAAGGTTTAAAATTATATTCAGGCAGGTAAAATAATAACATTCGAATTAAACAATCCTAAAAATACGGAACAAATTCATTGTGTAGTTTAGGAAGGTAAACCAACTACAACGTCTTACTTCGTACAATTGCGCTGAGAATACTATGGAGTTGGAAAGTGTTAAGCAGTGTCCTTTAAACAGGGAAAAACCAAATCTATTATGAATTGCTAAATTATATGCAGCCCACTCTGAGCATTCTCTTTTATTACTTTTAATTTAAGGTCAGTTTAAAGAAAATTATTTCTTAACCTCATTTGTTTCTTAACAATGAGGTTAAAAAATTTCATTTATGAATTTCGGCAATTCGGAACGTATTCTCTCAATGTATTTAATTTGTTGGGAGGGGATTACGTTGAAAATAAATAAAACAACTTTGACAATAGGGTTTCTCAAGCTAGAAAAGTTGTTACAACTTGCAGGTTTAACTTTTGTGTGTATTAAATTTGTGTGTTGTTCTTAACACATATATATAAGACATGTATTAGACCCTTAGCAATAAAATATTACTTTTGCTTTGCAGACCACCGTCACTCCTGCCTACACTGCCGACATTATGTCTCGCATTGTTCCTGGACTTGACCTAGGTAATAGTTGTGGATTACTGCGGCGCTGTTGCCGTATACCTCCTGTTATAACTCCTGGTGGCCTATTGTCTCCATTACAACTGCAAGGCCAACAGATTCCTCCTGTACATCCAGCAATTCCTCCTGAAATTCTAGTGCACTTGTCTAATCCTATTCAGAGTGGTGAGTTGCCATATCCTTCAGTGTTGCCTAAGCCAGTATATCAACCACTTCCTCAAGCTCAAGAATTCCCAGGAATAGGTCAGGATTACGAGAAGCACATTATAATTCCGGTCCATCCAGATATTGTGGTTAGTCGTCCTGAGATTAATCTTCCCGCACCTCCGAATGTGCAGCATCCTCGCCCTGTGCACCCAAATCGTAAACATTTTCCTCTTCCCCCAAAGCCACTATATCCACAACCCAAACCTGATTATTCCCACCAAAAACCATTTTACCCTAATTTTAAACCTGAATATCTTCCTCAGGATCATCAGATCTCATATCCTCGTCGTGGCAAATGTGGAACAAGAAATGCTGTTGGAGTTCACGGAAGAGTAAAGAATTTGCAATATCACGATGACGCCTCAGAATTTGGAGAATATCCTTGGCAGGTAAGTACAAAAAAAAAAAAAAATGGTTTCTTAAAAATGTATAGGTTCTTTCTAAGGCTATTTTTAAAATTTATAGAAAAGCGAAGAAACTTTCTCATATTCTTTATATCTTTTTGTGGCCGGTGGATATAAACTGCTTAGCAAATTTTGCGTGAAACAGAACATTACAGTATATCAAGTATCCTTTGTGCCCGTGCTGTTTGTTTGTTTTTTGGGAGCATTAGCAACTAAGGCCATATTGCTCCGGGATATGCGGTGGTCATTTCCTGACCTTTCCGCATCCTCCGTATTTAGTGGTGACGGGCTCGAATCCCGGTCTAATCAAGAAGCGTGTGCTACGCACTGCTGCTCCTTCCCACCTGGCTACGGAGGCGCCTTGTGCCCGTGCACGAATTTTTATAAACATTCATTATTCAGATGCTTATTTATAAAAACCTGGCGTAACACACTTTATTATAGAGACAGTAAAATTTAAATTTAATCAGTTAATCACGTTCAAATAAGTCAAGACATGACAGTTTTTCTGTGTGTCTTGCAATCAAATTATATTTAACTGAAGGGAATTGCTGATTTCAGAGAATTTTTCGGCGCAAGGGCAGCTAATGAAATACAGTTAGCTCGTAAAGTTTGAACACTGAAGACTTGTTTTTGTTTACTTTATTATTATTATTAGCCATATGGTGCAAGGAAGCCTGAGGCTTTTGCTGCACCAGCCAAAAAAAAAAAAAAAATTCGTTACCCCTGAGAGAGAGAGAGAGAGAGAGAGAGAGAGAGAGAGAGAGAGAGAGAGAGAGAGAGAGAGAGAGAGAGAGAGAGAGAGAGAGAGAGAGAGAGAGAAGAATGATCACCAAGAAAGAGAAGAATGATGGCACACCCAGGGTCCTGATCCAGCTCAGAACCCCGGGTGTGCCAAGCCCATACTCACCAGATGTGACCCCCTGGGGGTAAAACTTGTAATGTGAAATCTGAATCATGTTCACTCATCGGATTATGCTCACTCATTGCTATAAGGATTTAAAAATAAAAGCATGGTTTTGGGAGTAAATCAAATGCTAAACAAATCACTCTACGTATTATTATTAATATTATAGTATTATTTTTTGATACGCGTACTACGTTCAGGGATGGTACATTTTAGACCAACATTATTATCTCTTTTTTTCCTAATGGGTTTCCCTCATCCCGCGACGGGTACTGGTACCAGGTGCGTGAGGTAGTTGTTATATCCGGTTACTTTTATTGGTCAATGAACTGTCTGACTGTCGTACAGGCGTTAAGGATTGAAGCTTTCTGGAGCTCCATTTGCAAGGCATATTGCTGCTAGGTTCTTATGGAGGCTCTTTGCCACCATGCTGGCGGTTAACACTGTGATTGAGATGGTCATTACTTGCTAATATTAGCACATTTCTTTGACTTCTTATCTTTTGTCTGTGTACTTCCTGATATTTTCCTCATACCTATTTTGAAGATTACTATAGTCAGGCACAGCTATGTCGATCGGTTAAGTAGCCATTTCCTTCTTGTCGATGAGGGTTAGTACGGTTTGCGAATAGGGATCTCTTATGCGGCCTAAGTATTACAAGTACGGTTCTTACTTGTAATACTTTGTTTCTAAGAAAAAAAAAAAAAAAAAAAAAACATTTTGAAGTTGACCAAAGAAAATTTTCTGTGATTAACTGATAGTTTTGCGCTAGCTTCTGATGTATTATCCTGGCGAGATGGTCATGTCTGTGAGGGTTCACAGTCTGTGTGATAACCTCGCATCCTGCGGTTATATGTTTGATTGTTTCTGGGACCAGGTGACGTCGATATGTGTAATGGACTGAGAACGAGGGTAGCCTTGTGTAGCGAAGTTTTTACAGCTCCTGGAATAGAGAAGTTTTTTCTGTTTTATTAGATTAAATTGGCATATTAACTTATTTTCTAGAGTAGTTTTATATTCCTAGTTACGATACTTAGTTTAAAGTCTAACTTAGTAGAGATTTTGTAGGTATTACTTAGTATCGGTAAGGTTATCAAATCCATGTGTTACAAGTTGCAGCTCCGCTGAACGAGAAGTTTTTTAGCCATATTTAGCCGCTTTATTGACCAATTGTTATATCAAATTATTTTCTATAAGTAGCTTATAGATCTAGTCAGGATCCTTAGTTTATTCTGAATTGAGACAGCGAGATTTGGAACTTAATTAATACTTAAGTGTCCGTAGATTGACCGTTCGTAACTTTCCGCCCTTGTTATACGATACATCCCGAATATATATATCCCGAACTAGATAGCGTTAGTATACTATACAGGGTGTTTCAGTTAAACGTTTCAGAACTTCTAAGAGGGGTAGGGTACATCCTGACAACTCGAAATCATATAGCAATGTGGGGTCGGAAATGCTTTCCTGAAGCGGTATTATACACAGAAGTCGTCGTGCGACGTCGTGCAGCACAGATTCGATTTTCGGTCAATGTATGGGCCGGTATTATGGGAGATCACCTCATCGGACCTTACCTGTTACCGTGTCGTCTAACCGGACCTATCTACTTGATCTTTCTGCAGCAAGTATTGCCACAACTTTTGAGAGATGAACAGATTTCTGCATCGACGCAACAGACAATGTGGTTCCAACACGATGGAGCCCCTGCCCATTATTGCGGAGATGTTCGTAACTACCTGGATGTCACATTTGGTCAACAGTGGATCGGACGTGGTGGTCCCGTGCGTTGGCCTGCTCGGTCACCCGACCTATCATGTCTTGATTTTTATTTCTGGGGTCATATGAAATCGCTAGTTTATGACACCCCTGTTGACAATGCTGAGGAGCTGGTTGCAAGA
The DNA here is from genome assembly GCF_048544385.1 of Mastigoproctus giganteus. Lineage (NCBI taxonomy): Eukaryota > Metazoa > Arthropoda > Arachnida > Uropygi > Thelyphonidae > Mastigoproctus > Mastigoproctus giganteus. The sequence goes on along the minus strand of NC_143581.1, from coordinate 111,644,361 downwards.
ATCGCAGTAGCTGCCGAAGAAATTCGAAATTCGCCTGGAGTATTCCAGAATGTTCGGATGTCCATGCGTCGGAGATGTGAGGCGTGCATTGTAGCCCGTGGAAGAAACTTCGAACACTTACTTTAATCCATGTACCTTTTGCTTCTTTTCATGTATTATTAAAACGATTTCTCACTTACGGTCTCTTTTCTTTATGGTGCTTCTGTGTACAACACCGCTTCAGGAAAGCATTTCTGACCCCACATTGCTATATGATTTCGAGTTGTCAGGATGTACCCTACCCCTCTTAGAAGTTCTGAAACGTTTAACTGAAACACCCTGTATAATATAATATTGTCAATTAATCAGTAAAATCTATTAATTTTGTTAAACTTCGTTGTCAGTTAAATTGTACTTTTCACTAAATACATATAACGACTTAGATTACAAACGTAACATAATTAATTAATACATAACTTGATACGAAAGTTATATAAAGGGAACTCGTAGATAATACTCGATACTGAAAAAAATATATAGCGTTATAACTGTGTTGGGATACAAGTTTAGGGTTATAATTTTGTACTGAAATTGAAATTTTATTGAAATTAAGTCGAAATCATGACTCAGACCAGAGCAGCAAAGTAAAAAGCCTCAAGCTAATGGGAGTGCTGTAACTCAGGAGAACTGAGGGGGGCAGTTGCCCTCTGAATCACAGACTTTTAAAATGCACTGCTTGCTTGATGTTTGTGGACAATCGGGTATGGGACATGATATAGCGATGGGGGATGCTTTGTGTGTGCGCGATGCAAGGAGTGTAACGAAATCAGGCGACAACTCAGCGTTGTTATGGGTTTATTATGAGAGCTTGAAGCACAGGGAGGATGCTCTCGAAGGATCTAAATTGAGGGGCCCATCAAGCTCTCAGCTGCCCATATCAACGCCAGAGCTTGCACTTAGTCATCACGCAACACAGCGGCACCCCCCAAGGCAAAATGCTCTGGTCCCACAGGAACTAGTAGTTGTTGTTGACTCTATTGTTAGGGAAACGGGAAACATGCTTTGTAAAAAGGATAGATGGAACAAGACCAGGGTATGTCTGCCAGGGGCAAATGTCTGACGTTGCAGAGCGGATATCATCTTTTAAGGGCTCAAAAGATGATATAGTTGTACACGTTGGCACTAATTGATATTAAGAGTAGGAGACCGTTGGAATTACTTAACAAGTACAGGTCACTGCTGAAAAAAAAAGCCGTGAATTAGGGTTTTATTTGAAAGTGTCTGCAATTCTGCCCAGATACGATAAGAGGGAGTATATGATGAGAGCCTTATGGATCAATTCGGCCCTGGAAAGACTGTGCAAGGCTCAAGGGGGAGAATTTTTTTTTCGGCCTGTTCTGTACTTGTTAACAGGAGAGACTGCTTCTACAGGGATGGGATACACTTAAATAGAAAGGGTGCAAGAATATTTGCTGATGCTATCGAGGCAGTGTTAGGTAGGTCGGAAAACTGCTAGCTTGGGGGGATACAAGAACTAATAGATTAACAGTAGCCACTGGCAGAGGTGAAAGTGATTCTTGCACTGCTTCTGTTAGAATGAGCAGCGGCCTGGAAAACAAGATGCAGGATATTTCAGAGACTGCTGGGAGTCATTGCGGTACAAGTAAGTACATGGGTTGTGTTAGGGTAGCTAAGAATAGGAACAGGTGAATGTATACTTGCGTGTACACCAATGCTAGAAGATTGGTAAATAAATTTGATGAATTTGAGATATTTATCAAAATATCAAAGGCAGATATTGTTGGAATATCAGAGACGTGGTGTCACACAGAAATAAGGAATGCAGAACTGGGATTTGGGGAGTACAATGTGTACAGAAAGGATAGGAAGGGAGGAGGGGTTATGCTATTAGTTAAGAAAGACATAAAATCCAAGGAAGTTGAAAATCCAAGACATAAAATCCAAGTGTGTGACATAAGCTTTGGGAGATCAAAATTGAGAGTAGGAGTGTGTTATATGCCTAATGACTCTGATGAGTATTATTATACTCATCAGTAAGAAATAATAAGAAACTGTACAGGGAAATAAAGTGGGCCAGTAAATCAGAGTCTTATAATGGGGGATTTTAATTTCCCAAATATTGACTGGAATTTGTGAGTTGGTCACTCACACACTAGCAAGGCTTTTGTGGATTTATTGGATGATTATTTTCGGGCGCCTCCGTAGCCAGGTGGGCAGGAGCAGTAGTGCATAGAACACGCTTCTTGATTAGACCGGGGTTCGAGCCCGTACCCACCAAATACGGAGGATGTGGTAGGTCAGGGAATGACCACCGCATTTTCCCAGCCCTGATAAAGGGTGAGGGTTGGCGTCAGGAAGGGCATCCGGCCGTAAAACTTGCATGCTAAAACATTAAAAAAAAAGCGCTGACCCCCATATAATAACGGGAAAAGACGACGAAAAAAAAATTGGATGACTGTTTTCTACAGCAGCATGTTCGGGAGGCAACTAGAGGGAGTAATACTCTTGATTTGATTATCAGTAGTGATTCTTCATGCATTAAGAATCTGCAGATAAATGAACCACTAGGTGGCAATGATCACAGTGTGCTGAAGTTGGATTTACCCAAAGAGGTAACTACCATCAGGGGTAAAGGGAAGGGTATTTGCTTTCGTAGAGGCGACTACGATGGTCTGAGATAAATTCTATAGAGTAGGACCAACTGATGATGTTACCATCAGCAAATTCAAAATGGGAAGCATTCAAAGAACTTACCTTGGAAGCTACTAGGCTTTATATATCAACTAAGAAATATTGTTCAAAGTTTAGGCCTAAATGGATGTCAGATGAACTAATGAGACATATGGCAGAGAAGTAAATTGCATGGGATACATATAAATTAATGGGTGACATGGAAGTCTATGATAGATATAAGCTGGTCTGTAACCAAGTCACAAAGGAGATTAGGTAAGCAAAGGCAGATTATGAGAAATCCTTGGCAAAGGATGCAAAGAAAAACAGAAAAGAGTACTTTACCTATGTAAACTCTAGAAGGAAAGGGATGAATCATATTGGTCCACTGGATATTGATGGTTCAACAGTTGAGGTTCCTGCTCAGGTGGCTAACAAACTAAACGAGTATTTTGCATCTACATTCACACATGAGGAGTTAGTTATTCAGGAAGGGGAATGCCAGAGGTGAAGTAAATTCTGGCAGTGAGCTAGATGATTTTGTAATAACTGAGAGGAAAGTGGAGGAGAAATTGAGGATAAACATAAAAAAAGGCACCTGGGGTGGATGGGATCTATCCAGTTATATTAAAGGAGGCAGCAAAGGAAGTAAGTAAACCCTTAGCCATAATTATGAGAGCTTCTGTGGACTCAGGGGAGGTACCCATAGCTTGGAGATGTGCAAATGTGACCCCAATTCACAAACGAGGATCAAAGGATGACACAAGTAATTATAGACCTCTGAGTTTAACTTCTGTTCCAGGAAAATTAATGGATTAATGGAGGCACTGGTTAAAAAGCACTGGAGGATCATCTAGACAAGACTTGAGTTATAGCTCGGACAGAGCATGGATTTGTTAAGGGAAAGTCTTCCCTAGACAATTTGATTGAATACTATGATGCAGTTACAAAAGAACTGGGTGCAGGGAATACTTTGATATTATATATTTGGATCTTAGAAAGGCTTTTGATACTGTTGCCCATGGAAGACTGCTGCACAAATTTGAGCAGTGTGTCATTGGAGGCAAATTGCTGCTATGGATAAAGGGATGGTTGAGGGGGAGAAGACAGAGAATGGTAATCAATGGACACTGCTCATTGACACACTGCTAATGTCCAAGTTTGCAGACGATACAAAGGTTGGCAGGTTGGCAGGGTTGTTAAGGACACTACTGATGCTATGCTGCTGCAACAGGATCTGGAAAGGTTGAGCAGATGGGCTGAGAAGTAGCAAATGAAGTTTAACATTGACAAATGTAAAGTACTGCATATGGGGAAACAGTAACCCCAGAGTAACGTTTCAACTGTGTTATACTACACTGACTGGTTCAGAGTGAAAAGGACCTGGGGATAATTGTGCAGGCAGATGTGAAGTTTTCTGAGCAGTGCAGAGAGGCTGCAAGAGTAGTTCATGGTGTCTTGTCAATGATATACAGGAAGTTTTCTAGCAGGGAAAAGTAGGTGATTATCCCCTTTTATAAGGCAATGGTCAGGCCACCTTGAGTACTGTATACGGGTCTGGAGGCCTCATTTCAAGAAGGATGTAGAGCTGCTGGAACGAGTACAGAGAAGGGCAACAAGATTAGTGAATGGAACAAAAGGTTGCGCTTACGAAGAAAGGATTAAATTTTGCAAATTACAGTGTCTGGAGACTAGGCACCGGTGAGGTGATCTGATACAGGTGTATAAAGCCTTGAGCGGCTTGAGCATGCTCAATGCCGATGGGATTCTTCCTCTTGCTCAGAATAATCACCTGAGAGGGCATAAATTCAAATTGAGGAAAGATAGATGTAGGATAGATGTGCGGAAATTTGCCTTTAGCCAGCGGGTAGTTGGTTGGTGGAACAGACTTCCATCCCTTGTTGTGGAAGTTGATAGTCTAAAAAAATTTAAGGCTCAGCTGGACAGGTATTTCTAACGAACGGAGGGGTGAAATGGGAGTGTTTTTTTTTTCTTTTTTTGGCTGATGCTGCATTAGCTTGCTTTCTTTCATCATATGCCTCTGCTAATGCTAATCTGTGACTCCGGTGTCCTTGGCGATATGTTTCCTGTAGTTCTTCGTGATGCTCGAGCTGCTTCTGGATACCATGTTTTCCCATCAGCTTACTGTTTTGAATTAATCAAACCCGCCATGTACCTTTTCCAATTCTCTGGATTAATAAAACATAGACATATCACTGGCCACAGTCCAGTGTTGCTCGCTTCTTATGTTGCCGACTAGCACGTAGAAACTGATACAACAACAATGAACCATCACTCTATCATCTTCCTGCTGGAATCGACTCTTTCTCTTCGACAGCCTCTTCGTAATATAATACGTTGCTCTCTTTGAAGCACAAATCGGGATAGTTTTAATCGTTTCATTCTCACTGATTTGCCTGATGACAACGTAGAAAATTGATTCTCCTACGGTAAACAATTGGAACTGCAGATTCAAAACATTATCATTATTGCAAATCAGAAAGCTATGGATAAAAAGAAGCTAAAAACTAACTGTACACCTTGGTGAAATAGTGAACTTTCTTCTATTCCGATACTTGTACATAAAGCCAGAAGAAATGCCTGAAGAAAAGATGTGCAGAAATTTGCCTTTAGCCAACGGGTGGTTGATAGTTGGAATAAACTTACATCTGTTGCAGTGCAGGTCAACAACTTAAATAAGTTCAAGGCAGAACCAGACAAATATTTGGAGTGAATAGATGGGTGAAATGGGAATGGTTGGTTTTTTTTTTTTTTTTTTGGCTGATGCTATATAAACTTGCTTTCTTGCATCATATGCCTCTACTAATATGCTAATTCTAATGCTAATTTTCAGCGCAAACGGCGTACTTGGCCTCAAGAAGTTAACAGATTTCATGATGAATATAAAACTCTCAAAATAAAATATGCAAAATTGAATTATCAGTTTTACGTATTTATAGTTTAATATGTACTGATTCTGTATAGCGCGAAAGCATCAATAATACATAGCCAAATCTGAATGAACAGCATATTAGCAAAACGGCATCGTTTTAAGTTATATCTCATATTGTGAATACCTTCACAACGAGTTGCCATGATATTGCACTACTTCAAATAGATAACGCTTCATCTGAGGAGAAGGCTAATGTTACTTATTCTCAGATGGATACCACCACCCAGACGGCACCGTTTTGAAATATGGTATGGGATAAAGTTCTCGGTTATCATCATACTATCTCTATTAGACTTACAAAAGAGATAAAGATGTAGGAAGGTGATAGTAGGAGAGGTAGAGGAAGGAAATGCCGTAGAAGGAAGAAAGGGACAGTTGCTCCTTCAACTCACACTCAAAGCTCATATATTCCTCGAATTGTCAACGCTTCCCCAGTAGAGAAGATTGTTGTTACCTATTCGAGGAAACTCAGTGGCCATCAGGCCCCCCCCCCCAGACGGCACCGTTTCAGGACTATTTGTCCCTTCTTCGCTAGGTGGGTAGGTATCCGAGTGATGCCATGATGGCAAAACAATTATGAAGTATAACTCCACAATATGAGAGATGCCTGATGGTGTATGATTCTCTAAGTGAAAAGTGCCCTTCAGTGCCAACCTCCGTCATACCCACTCATCAATGAAATCTTGTTTGTTTGCACAACTCAAGAGGAAACAGCATGAAAACTGCACTATTTTACTGGATTCCAGGGCACTCGGAAATTATAGGAAATTAATATGTAGATAACAATGCAATAAACTTTATTTCTCTCCCTCAAATACCATATACAAATTATAAACTTTTCAATAAACAAATAGGTAGAGATCAATGGCAGAAAATTTGGCAAGTACAAATACATAATAAATTATTCCATATCCTAACCTGTCCGTAAGCAATGGGCACCTTGTCTGCGCACAAACAAAAAGGAAGAAGCTTATTTATTTATCATTTACTCAATTTGAAGTGTATAACCCGGTGTATTACCCTGGTAAGGCAATATATGGTAGTGGGGTAGCTAAAACAATAAATAACATGATAATAAAATGTAAACGAAAGAGTGAAATACAGTATATAAAATGAATTACTGTATATATTCGTACAATATAAATCGACATTTGTGGGGTCGGTACTATTGAGATATCACTAGGCTTCCCAGGGCTATAGGCCGAGGCCATCAGCTCAATAGGTGTGCTGAAAAATAGTAGCTCTATAGGTCCTATTGGCACGAAGTTGCTCGATGTCAATGCCGAGCGGGTTTACGAAATTTATCGTAAGCTGTTCTTGCCCTCCGTGTGTGGCTCAGTCTGACAGTTTAGGGTAATTCAGAGGTCAGTTAAAGAGACACCTAAATAAGGATGTAGTCAAATAGGTATTTATTATTTTTAATTGTACGTATTGGTCACAGCTAACTAATTCATGTATATCTGCTTACCAGGGATGAACCCTCATTATGCACTAGTTACCAATGCCAGGTTATACGCCACTTAATCGTGGATTGTCCGGTATATTGTAAAGAACGAAAAACAGCATTCCTCTCACTGTAACACTTACGTGAAACTTTATTTCTGCAACATGTCTTAGGAAGACATTCAAAATATTGAACAAATCTTGACCTTCCATAAATTAATACAGAAGTATGATACTGTATATAGAGCTGAAAGACTGCAATATGGTCTTGGCACGTTTTGCGCCACTAACTCAAGAACAACGAGAGCCAATCCTAGGAGAAGTTCCCTTAATGGGCAGTTGAGGCTGACCGTTTGGGAAAATTCAGCGGTCAGCTAAATTAGTACTGGAGAGAGTTTATTGCATTAACATGTCACATGTTAATATGATGAAAGAAATCGCTGATTGGAATGGAATAGTACTGCAATTCAGTCAGTAATTTCTACACTCCTACAGTATATAAAAAGCGTGCATACAAAAATTGTTTTCATCGTCAGGAAGATAATAAATAACCCCCATTCAGAGAGATTTATAAATTTCTGTGATTTGGAAAATTAAATGCACTAGGCATAATCCTTATGGGTTTTGTAATTAACTATATAATATCGGTGTAAATACACCATAGTTAACCCATATATTTGAGCTACGATTGTAGCGGAGAAGGAATCGTTTTAATTGTATCTCATAATGTGGTTGCCTTCACAACAAAATAGCTACTATTGAATTACTTCAAATAAATAACGCTTCTCTAGTAGAGAAAGCTACTGTTATTTTTTTTCAGCGGTACTACCACCCAGACGATCGTTTCGAAGCTGTTTGTATGTATGTGAATATCTACTCGATTATCCACTTGTCCCTATTAGACTTAGAAAAGAAAAAAGTACAGGGAAAGTTATAGTAGAAGCGGAAGAGGAAGCGAAACGATGCAGAAGAATGAAAGGGACAGTAACTCCTTCAACTCACACCACTCAAAAACTCATAAATTCCTCGAATAGGCAACGCTTCTCCAGTAGAGAAGACTGTTGTTACCTATTCTCGGAAACTCCGTGATTATCTGGCTCCCCTAGCGACCGTTTCAAGACTATTGTGAATTTAATGTGAAAAAAAACCCATTGGACCAGATCAAACAAATGAATTATAAAATTCAAACCATTTGTCCCTATTAGACTTAGAAAAGCAAAAAGGTAGAGGGAAAGTAATAGTAGTAGTGGAAGAGGAAAAGAAACATGTCGAAGAATGAACGGGACAGTAACTCTTCAACTCACACCACTCAAAAACTCAAATTCCTCCAATAGGTAACGCTTCCCCAGTAGAGAAGACTGTTGTTACCCATTCTCGGAAACTCGTGAATATCAGGCTCCCCAGACATGTTTCAAGGCTATTTGTATATGTGTGGGATAATAGCTCTACTATCCACTTGTCCCTATTAGACTTAGAAAGCAAAAAAGGTAGAGGGAAAGTAATAGTAGGAGTGGAAGAGGAAACCGATATTATATAGTTAATTATCAAAACCCATAAGGATTATGCCCAGTGCATTTAATTTTCCAAATACATTACCACCACACCCTTTTGGCATCTCTCATAATGTGGATATAACTTCGCAACTGAGATGGCTTGTTGTATTACCTCGGTACCTGCCCACCCACTGATGATAGGCCAATAGCCTTGAATCATGTCTGGGGAGCCTGGTGTTCACGGAGTTTCCGAGAATGGGTAACAAAAGTCTTCTCTACTGGGGAAGCGTTACCTGTTCGAGGAGTTTATGAGTTTTTGAGTGGTGTGAGTTGAAGAGTTACTGTCCCTTTCATTCTTCGACATGTTTCTTTTCCTCTTCCACTACTACTATTACTTTCCCTCTACCTTTTTGCTTTTCTAAGTCTAATAGGGACAAATGGTTTGAATTCTATAATTCATTTGTTTGATTTAATAGATCTGGTCCAATGGGTTTTTTTCACATTAAATTCACAATAGCCTTGAAACATGTCTGGGGAGCCTGATATTCACGGAGTTTCCGAGAATGGGTAACAACAGTCTTCTCTCCTGGAGAAGCGTTACCTATTCAAGGAGTTTATGAGTTTTTGAGTGGTGTGAGTTGAAGGAGTTAGTCCCTTCCATTCTTCTACATGTTTATTTTTCCTCTTCCACTCCTACTATTACTTTCCCTCTACCTTTTTTGCTTTCTAAGTCTAATAGGGACAAGTGGATAGTAGAGCTATTATCCCACACATATACAAATAGCCTTGAAACATGTCTGGGGAGCCTGGTGTTCACGGAGTTTCCGAGAATGGGTAACAACAGTCTTCTCTACTGGGGAAGCGTTACCTATTCGAGGAGTTTATGAGTTTTTGAGTGGTGTGAGTTGAAGGAGTTAGTTCCTTTCATTCTTCTACATGTTTCTTTTTCCTCTTCCCCTCCTACTATAACTTTCCCTCTACTTTATGCTTTTCTAAGTCTAATAGGGACAAGTGGATATTCGAGTAGATATTCACATACAAACAGCTTCGAAACGATCGTCTGGGTGGTGGTACCGCTGAAAATAAATAACAGTAGTCTTCTCTACTAGAGAAGCGTTATTTATTTGAAGTAATTCAATAGTAGCTATTTTGTTGTGAAGGCAACCACATTATGAGATACAATTAAAACGATGCCTTCTACGCTACAATCGTAGCTCAAATATATGGGTTAATTATGGTGTATTTACACCGATATTATATAGTAAATTTCTGTGATATACGGAACTTGTATAATATCACGCATTATGCAGACCTCTAATTGTAGCAATCATTTCAGAAGATCCCAAGTACTCAGGCGTGCCGCTAAGTTGAAATGAAATGAACGGAAGTAAATTTTGAACTATTAAAAATCATCGGGAGCATTTAATTTGCATGTCTCCCTATCTGATAACTTGCTTTTGAATAGCCGACGGTCATTTTTTCTTAAAGAAAAGATAAAAGAACTTAATGCTTAACCGCACTGTTGCATTTTATAAAGAAATAACTCTGGAACAGTTTTCTTTCACTCATAATTCATTTTCTCCACACACGTAATTATAATGCTGTAGAACCACTGAAGGAAAGGTCCTGATTTACAGAACTGGAATATTTATGGAAATAAAATACTTTATGAGGTGCAACTATCCGTAAAATTATACTTAATCCTCCCATTTAAGGCTTAGGGTGTTAAAGGCTCAGTAACTTATTCTGCTCCCATCCTAATCTATAGAAAGTTTGGACGCAGGGCGTGGCTTCCAAACCGACTTCCGTTTTCTCTGTCAGTCAGAAGTTCCTGTCTTTAAGTTTCCCACCGCAATTTTCCTTGGATTCAAGACTTCCCGTTGTTAGAAGTCATTAATATATTAATTCTCTAACAGGTACCTGCTCAGTTATTTATTTATTTTTTTGTGTTTCTTTAAATTACTATCAGATTGTTTTCTCCCTCTCTATATTAAAATTATAATAAATGAAACTTTTTTGTTATTGCCCTTACAGGTTGCAATTCTGTTGAAAGTGGCTCCAGGAAATAATCTTTACGTCTGTGGAGGAACCCTCATCTCCAGTCAGTGGATTGTAACCGCAGCCCACTGCTTGAAGAAGTAAGTGCTCAGAAAGTCAGTAACGTTTATTTAGGTCAGTGTTTCCCAAACTTTAATTTCTGGCGAACACGTTTTCATCGAACCGTACTACAGTTCCGTGACTGCTCCGCCCCGCCCCTCTCCCCGCAAACCATTCCACCCAGTCTGCCTAATAAGTTTAATTTCTTTTTCCGGAGGCCGTTTTTGGGGACATTTTGTTATAGCAAATCGTGATTTCCCTCTACCCCAGGTTGTCTTTGAAAATTCATGACCCCCACTCATTGAGACCCATTTATCAATTTATTATAGCAAAATTGTAGAAGTAAATTGGACATGAATTTGATTATACAGAATATCATTCTGACAATAACAAACAGACATCATTTATTAGCTGTTATCACGTATTTAATGCATTTCTTAAATCTTAAAATTGATCATTCACTTTTAACATGTTTAAATTGATTCATGTGCTGAATGTTTCCTGTTCCCCTTTCATTGCATGTTCAATTTCTTTCTTCTTTTTTTTTTATGATTAAACTACTTAGCTTTAACTTATTTCAACGCATTTTTCTTCCTTGTTGTGTTATTCCAGGTTTTCACATGCCCGGACTGAGTACCTTGTTGATAGAAGCTCGCCACTCACTGTCGTATTCTTCTTATTCCCTACCCCTAGTTTGTTTAGTGAAATTGTTCGTTGCTGCTATTATTATTATTATTTATATAAATATGATCTTTATTGTAAGGTTCACCGGTACACGTAGGTACCACGACTTGACAATATCCTTCACGGCACCATGCCAGGAGTTAACAAACGGCAGAGATAACCTTGCCGGAAGTTTAAAGATTAAATTATAGGCAGATTATGCATAAAAAAAAAATATTATAGCAGATAATATTAACTTGGAAGAAAACTAATACAATACTGTAATAACTAAAATAATAGAAATTGCGATAACAAAAGATAGTTCCCTTGAGTTCGGTTTTCTGTGAGATTCTTGCCCAGCCGTAACTATCTGAAATCAGTTGGTAGTTGTGGAGACCGCGTGCATATATAAATATATACAAAATTTGTGTATATAATAATAAAATAAACGATAATATAGCACATTGGTATAAGGCATATTACACTGTGTATATTACGTTTGTAGAAGTGTGTGCGTTCATGTTCATAAATTCATGTTGTGGGGGCTGAAGAACCTGGAATAATTCACGTAGAAAAACCTCCTCCGTACTCTCTCTGCCAAATTCTGCAAATCACAACTGGAGAGGCTTTTAGGAATATTCTCACTTTTCCGAAAGGATTCGAAGATTGCTGACTATGAATGAGGAGTGAGGGGATCGCAATGGACCTGTGGCTCTCTAATGCAGTCTCTTGAAATATCTGCTAATTGCAATTCTTGAAAGAAGAATGCGGCAAAGCAGAATGCACCAAACCGACTCAATTAAGCTCACAACATTTCCTTATCATTTTCTTAAACATATTTTCATGCTGATTCACACAGTCTTAAGCCCCAATGAATAAATCTCTTACTTTTTAAAATAACTGCTCTTGTATTTCATAACTTTAAACTCCTTTCATATATCATTAACCGCTGCATAGTCTTCTGTATTCTTAGAACGTGCTAACCGTTAAATTTTTTATCTAATCTTAGAGCCTAAATATTAACCCCACAGACATAAAATATACGTCTAATGTACCTCTTCTTCATTATGGTAAGATGTAATTTCAGTTTGTTACGTTTTAAATAACCAAATTTTAATAAAACTGGGAGCACATTTTAACACAGCCACCATTACACTCAGCGCCACATGAATAATTGTGGAATAGAGTCAAATAAATCGTGAACTGTCTTAAGAGGAATATTGGACCATTCTTCATGGTGGAACGTTTCAAGCTCGTTGAGTGATGAAAGTGGAGGCTTCTCACTCTCCTCTACAAATATGTCCACATTGGCTTAATAACGTTTTAACCTGGTGATTGTACAGGCAATGGGAGATGTTTAGCCTCAGTTTCATGCTTCCCAACGAAGATTGGTCCCATCTGGCTGTCTATAGTGGAGCATTAGCATCTTGAAACATTATCGTTTGTGGGAAGCAATGTTTGCCCCATGGGTTGAATCTGATCACTTAGAATAATGGCAGTAATTCTCCCGTTTGGGGTGATGATAGGACCTAGAAAATGCCAAAATTGGCAGTTGGGAGAATATGGCCAGGATGTTGCGCTTCCTTTGGTATTCGCTAAATGTTAACTCTCCCTGATATTGGAAAAAAGTGTGAAAGATGATTCGTCTGAAAATATGACATGTTTCAGATCAAGCGTTTAGTTTTTGTGCTGTTTACACTACTCATCCGCTTTCTAGCGGTACCATCAGTGGTTTGGCAGTAGCGGCTCCATAAATTTAAGCTTTATGATGTTCTCGCCGAACCGTTTCGCTAAAACCGGATTGCTGAGATTTACATTAAGCCTTCAGCTATTTTCGAGGTAGTAGTTCGCTTTCAGTTAGCTTCGATTTTTCTGCCACAATTTGTCCTATCAGATTTTGTTTTTCCATACTAATATCACTTTCGCTACATGCAGAAATCACTTTCGATACAGTTACTCTTGATACATTAAACAAATTAGCAGTTTTTATAACATCTCTAAATACAGAGATGTGTCACATTATTATGACCACTTACCTAGTATCCAGAATATGCGCCTTTCGCAACATGCACCGCAGCCAGCCGCCGTGGGAGGGACTCAATAAGTTCGCGGAAGGTTGCTACGGGTATTTGTGACCATGTAGACTGCAGTGCACCTCGGAGTTCCTGTAGGTTCCTTGGTGGAGGATCCATTCCGTCTGATGGAGGAGATACCATAGATTCGAGGTGATACCATAGATTTTCAACTGGGTTAAGATCCACGAATTCGCTAGCCAAGGAAGTAGCTTGAAGTCGTGCTCCTCAAACCACTCACGGACAATTCTGGCATAGCGACATGGCATGGCGCATTGTCTTGCTGATAGATACCATCGTCCCCAGGGAACACGGTCAACATGTACGGGTGTACCTGATCGCCGACGATCGATAGGTAACCATTTGCGTTCAAGGTGCCTTCCAGAGGTATTAGCGAACCCAAGCCATGCCATGAAAACATACCCCAGACCATAACGCCGCCCCCACCAGACTGTCTTCTGCCAACAATCGTGTCCGGGTGTCAGTTCTCGGAGGTTTCACGCCTAATACGCCACCGTCCATCCACTCGGTGGAGCAGAAACCCCGACTCATCGGAGAAGGCCACTCGGTCTGGGTACAGTGTCGGTATTGCTGTGCAAACTGACGGCGTTATTTGCAATGAACGGCCGTCAGCATGGGTGCTGTCACCAAGCGTCTGCTCCAGAGCCCAATGTGCAACAGGGTTGATTGCATTGTCGTGTTGGGGACCTTTCTGGTGGCCACAGGGTTCATTTGGACGGCCACTTGAGCAACAGTAGCGCGCCGATCGGTCCTGACCAACCATTCAATAAAACTGTCCCATTCGTCCAGTCTTGATACATTTTCACCACTGCATCACGTGAATATTTCACAAAGTCCGCTGTTTCGGAAATGCTGGCACCCCTGGCCCAATAGCCGGTGATCATGCCTTTTTCCAGGTCTGATAGGTCGCGTTCTTTGCCCATGACAGAGGCTGTGTTCACGGATGCCAAACATCAAGCCTTATATGCTTCCGGTGTGTGAACTTGATATGTGCGCTGTATGATTCGCTAGGCGTGCGTGATGTCTGCATTGTGGGGTGGTCATAATATTGCGACTGGACTCTGTAAACATCAGCTTTTATAGTCTTTCCTTGACAGTTATAGCTGGAAGAAATAAACAAAAAAAATCATCACTGCGTGTTCATAAATACATCATACAGCCATTACAAAAGCAACTACTTTTATGTCAGGTGTTTCCATCATTTTGTCAACTCCCTATACGTATTGGTGATATGCTGATGATAAAATTCTTTATTCATAAAACAAACAAAGAAATGTGCAAGGCACGATTCTATAACGGACAAACAGAGGAATCAACAATCTAACTGTTGACTATGACAAAAAGATAGACAGATACATACTGTCTTCTGATATATACTGATATATTCAATTACAACTGAGAATATAAGTTAATATACAACATTATTGAGTGTAGATCTCTTACTAAGGAATCAGGATTGTCATCTCGACAGTTTCAAGCACGTTGCACATACTTGAAAAGGGATTTTCACTTGCTGCTTTGTAGGTCGAGTCTCAAGACTACAAGTCAATATTAGATTTATTCAGTGCATCGATGATGCTGTTGGGAAAGTGCCACTTGAAAGTGAGAGCTCCTGCAGATTTGAGCAGAGCAGTGGATGTCTTCTGACAGCTCTTCTTGGGATCTTCCACCCCACTCTCTCTCCCAAACGTTGAAAAAAGTCGAGAACTTCGGAGCAGAGTTCAAGTCCTACGGTGATTTTCTGCCCATATGCTAACTGCTGGTCAGGAATATAGAGGTGGTTGATGCAGAGCTCTGATTTATAAGTGGTATAAGGCAGGTGAGCCCAATTGTTGGCGAAAAGAAAAGAACCCAGAATTCTATACTCAATGACTTCAGGATAGATTTGTGAGCTACAGGCCAGATTTCCGCTGCACACCCCAGAAAATATCTGAAATAATAGACGACGAATTTTCTGATGGTCTCTTTATTGTACGATTTACATAGGTCATGTTTCATGCCCGAGAAAGCTAGCAGCGCTTTTGAACGTAGTTGCTGGACTGTTCTTTGTAGGTCAAATTTTTGTCCATTACTACACCTAAGAATTTGACTGAATGACCCGGAGTAAGAACCTGCCCTGAAATAGAAAGACAAGAGAGGATGCTGTATTGAGGTCTTCTTGTGCTTTTGGAGAGAAATGACATATTTAGATTTTGCAGGATTCAATTGTAGTCCAAAGAATTTGGTGTAGTGCAGAAAGAGGACAGATATTTATTGAGGTGTGCGATAGCATATCTGCAGCGGTAGCGGGGATCGGGAGATAGCAGACAATATCGTCGGCATACTCTAAAAATGCAAGGGGGGGGGGGGTAGAAAAATCACAGAAAATAGCATTGCCGAAAACTATCCCCTTGGGGATTCCGACCTCCATTTGTTTGGTGAAACAGTGATTACCTTGTTGGAAGGTAAGGAATCTCTTGGCGAACAACTTTCTAAGGAGCTTGGAGATATTACCAGCAAAACCACAGAAGTTGTAAAGGAGATACACAAGAGAATTAATCTGTATCGAGTCGAAGGCTGCTTTGAGATCCAAGAAAACAGCTTTCAGATTTTCACGTTTTTTAAGTGATTGTTTATCTTCGCAGCAGTACGCAGTGAGCACGTTGAGGTCTCTGCGAAAGAATCTGATAGTCGACGATCATGAAAATGCACTTTTCTAAGCATCTGAGAAATAGAGAAGAAATTGAAATTGGCCTGTTCTTGTAAGACGATGTAGGATTCTGCATCTTTGGAACTAGGACGAATCTGTAATGCGACCTGGAACTCTGGAACGACTCCCTTTTCAAGAATTCCGTTGTACAGCGTCGTACATTCTTTTCTGACGAAGTAGGCAGCAATATTTAAACAAAAAGTGGGAATACAGTCGGTTCAAAATTTTTGAGGGGATAGGGCATTTATGGCCTTAATTAGCAGCTCTTCAGAAATTATCCTGTCAGTTAGGATTGTGGTGTTATGGTGGGCACTGTTCTAGGGAAAAGTTATCATGAGAACTTTTCAAATCATCGTTGTCATCACATCAGATTTGATGAATCAGATAACGTAGTCACAACGTTCGAAAAAGTTCAAAGATTGGCTTGTCTGGACGTAAAAAACTGACCAGGAGAGCTGTCCATGGGGCAGGCACTTCTGCATGAAGTAGTTTGTGGCCTGTTTCTTAGATTCCTGGAAGGTGCTTCTGGACGTGAGTAAGCTGACTATGACATGGCTGTAGACAACGTCTTGAATGGCGTTATTGCTTCATTTTGAATTTGTGCAAAAGGACCCCAGCCAACCATGGCTTTGAGCGAAGGCAGATAATACAAACTCTGGACATTGCTACTCTTGCAATGAAAACAATTTTATTGCAAGAGTGACGAGCATCTTTGAAACTAGAAAGCAGCTTCCTTAATGTTGATGTTCTGGAAACTTTTACCTGGGTAAAGACTGAAGTGTCAACTGTTGGTTACATTGTTAAATATTTTGGATCATATACGACCTTCCTAATATTTTGAATCGGGTTCATTGGGTTACTTTGTACTTAATAATTAGTGAAGCCTCAATCAGATTTTGGTTAGAATTTGAGCTAATTGCAGCTTCTGTATTCATGTTAAAATTCTCTGTATGGTTGCTTCTCCACGGGAAGGTGGGACATAAACATAATGGATATTCAGATTGGATAGATCTTCAATTAACTTATCAAGGAGCTTCAATGCAGATGGCAGGGGCAGATTGAAATCGCCCATGATTATCACCGTCTATAGCTGACAGAGTTCATAAGCCAAGCAAAAACGTTAGAAATATACGGATCTGCGATGGGTAGACACAGTGGACATAATGTGTATCTGTCAGTGATACCAGTGGTTTCCCACAAAACCGCATAAAAGTGTGACTGTGAAGAAGCAAAATCTGTCAAAGCCAGATGCGGGTGCGGTGAGTATTGTGAGTAAAGTAATGCATTGGTGTGTTGTTCATCTGACCACTTAGTTACTGGAAGGCCCATTCACTAGGAAAGGACATTTCAGCATCCATCCATGGCAGAGCCAGACCAGATCAGTAGAGGGACACTTGTTGTAGTCTGAACCTCGAGCAAAGAAAGGAAAGAGCGGACTAATGAAATGAAATTAGTCCGCTCTGAAATGGGAGAGAAAAAACAGAAGGCAAAGTTTGGACCAGGGCATGAGGGATCCCAAGGCAAAGTAGGAGGAGGAGCCACTAGTTTTTTTGTTTTTTTTTTGTTGTAAACCCCAAACACGCGAGGTATTAGAACATAATAGTACTTAGTATCATGTTTGGGTTGAAGGTTGGGAAGACGAAAGAAAATATTTGATATATGTAAAGAAGAAAGTTGATATTGGACTTGAACTTCTGAAGACTGTAATTTTCAGGAAATACGTACGAAGGAAGGTTGTTCCAGAAAACGGCAGTTGAATGAATAAACGAGGAAGATGAAAAGTTGGTTCTGTGAGTTTGAAGTTGGACAGTAAATAGCTGGTGGCGGCACGTGTTCGGACTGTTTTGAAAGAGAGAGCTGGAATTATAGAAGCCAATTCAGAAGAACAGTGCCCATGGAAGTATCTGTAGAAGAGGCATGCAGCAGAAACAGTACGTCTATGAGACAGCGAGTGGAGAGACTCTGTTAGAGATGAATCATTAATTAACCTAACTGCCCTCTTCTCAATGGAATCAAGAAGCCTGAGAGAGGTTTTCCCTGCACCACCCCAGATGTGGGAACAATATTCCATGGTAGGGCGGATTTGCGATTTATACAGAGTGAGCAGCTGTTTGGAAGAAAAGTAACGCCGAGAGCGAAAGAGAAAACCAAGTTTTTTAGATGAAGAGGAAGCAATATTTGTAATGAGCTTTGAGGCGAAAAGAATCATACAGCGAATAATTTGGGCATCTGAGATGAGCAGTAGTTGAATCAACCGATAACTGAGATTCTGTCAGAAAAAGTACATGGGGTTTGGCCGACTGCAAGTGGAAATGGACATCGTTGAGATTGGAATTGCGACCACGTATATTTGTGAAATGAATTAGGAAGTGCTTGAGAGGTTTAGATCTTTTCGCAGATAAGCTTGCTGAATTAGTTTGACAATTCATGGTGTATTCAATAGTAAGAAAAAGTGGGTGGGACATGCTGTATGAAGTAATGAAATTTTTGGATATGGCGTACACATGGTAAGAATATACCCAAATCCTTGACATAACTTGGAATCGACAATGCTCCCCGCATGCACACTACTCGGACTTCCTCTAGTCACTATCCGGCAGAGTAGATGTAGCACGATTATACACTAGCTGATCCGGAAACATCCTAGAGAGTTACCAATAGGTTTGTTCCGGTGTACTAACTAGCGGCCGGCCTGCAAACACCGTTTTAGAGCTGTACCCTCGAAATGTAAGGAATATTGGATCTCACCACGATGTTCATCATAACCTCAAAAGTCATCAATCATACTGCATGATGGAAGAGATAGGGAAGGGTTGACCGGAACTTAGCTCTAGAGACTAAACATGGGTGAGCACCTTTAGCAAGGGTTACGGGAAAAAAATTTAGTTCATCGCAAGAAACAGTAAGAAGGCAAGATCGCCAAAGGAAACTACAGGAAAACACATGCTCATAGAGGGCAGTATAGGCTGTAGGCAAGAGGCTATGTTGAGATCCCACTGCAAGGAAATAGCGGGGTTCGAGCCCGTCACCACCAAATACGGAGGATGTGGAAAGGTCAGGGAATGACCACCGCATATCCCCGAGCAATATGGCCTTAGTTGGTAATGCTCCTAAATAACAAAAATATCAAGGAAATAGCGTCAGCAGCTGACCGTACCCCGAGTAGTCAGTAGAAATGAGAGGGAGAACCCTCAATAGATGAACCCACGCTCAGAGGGAGCGCCAGCGAGAGTAAAGATCCTATCGCAAAGAGGGGTTTGCAGTAGTTGTAAGTCCCAGAGCAGCCAGGGACAGTCCGGGATTATCACTGAAAATGTATTAACCTAGAGACGGTGGAATGGTTGGAGCATTGGCGAATGCAGATTGTAGGTGTCTCTTCCGCTTGAACAAGGCCGTGCAGAATCACTAGAAAGCAATGAAGGAACCTGATATAGCTGGAGATCTGATAGATTGGTATGGAAGGGAAGCTGCCTGCCTGATGTATATATAAGTATAGTGCATAGTGGACGAGTATTTATGATCAGGCGCCACGGTGGTTTCCCACATCTGCGTGGTATTTTTTTATTTACTTCGTGTCCGTCCAGAACATTTACTCTGTGATGAAATGCAAAACAGCTGCAAAAGCCAGCAAAAAAAGTGTAGTGGCTGGTATCTGCAGTATTGTGTTTTGTTTTGTTGTTGTGTCGTGGTTGCTTGGCCGCAGGCCCCTACTGGGACTTTACGTTGCCCTCACCATCTCTGGGAGGTGAGTCTATCATACCCATCATACTCTGCCTGGTCTCTGCCAGGGTCGCCTGAGCTTTCTGGACGGACACGAAGTAAATAAAAAAAAAAAAATACAGGAGGAGAGAGAGTGGGGAAGATAATACAAATGTTGAAGTTACAGTAGGGAAAAGGAGGAGGATGATGAGGAAAGAAGGCATCTTACTGCGGAAAGAAGAGCTGCCCAACTCAATGCCAGAGCACACTCTTATGCACCAGGCAATACAGCGGCAACGGTCAGGGCAGAAAGCGCTGGTCCCACAGAAGCTAGTTATTGTTGGTGACTCAATTGTCAGGGAAGCGGGAAATATATGTGCAAAAAGTGTACTTCCAAATTCCAATTCTGCATCTCTTATATCTGAGTGGCACCAAGTCTCTGATATTCCAACAATATCCGCCTGGGATGTCTTAACCAGCACTTCAAATTCATCAAATTTGTTTACTATACTCCTAGCATTGGTGTACATGCAAGTATACATGCACCTGTTCTTACTCTTAGTTACTCTAACACAGCTCATGTATTTACTTGTTTTATGATCCCCAGCAACTGGCTTTCCAGGCTGCTGCTCATTCCAATAGAAGTAGTGCAAGAATCATTTCCACCTCTGTGTGCGACTACTGCCAACCTTGTAGTCTGTGGATCCCCCCCAAGCTAGCAGTTTTCCGAGCCACCTAACATTGCCTCGATAGCATCAGCAAATATTCTTGCACCTTTTCTATTTAAGTGTATCCCATCCCTGTAGAAGCAATCTCTCCCTTTAACAAGCATAGATCACGCTGGGAAAAATTCTACCCGGTGAACCCTGCACAACCTTTTTAAGGTCGAATTGATTGACAAGGCTCTCATCATACTCTCCCTCCTATCGTGTCTGGGCGGGATTGCAGACACTTTTAAATTTAACCCTAACTCGCGACTTTTTTTCAGCCTTGACCTGTACTTGCGTGCTGTTGTTTGCTAGGAGTATAGTAAACAAATTTGATGAATTTGAAGTGTTGGTTAAGATATCCAAGGCGGATATTGTTGGGTTATCAGAGGCTTGGTGCCACTCACATATATGAGGGATGCAGCATTGGAATATGGGAAGTACAATGTGTACAGAAAGGATAGACAAGAGAGGAAGGGAGGAGAGGTGATGCTGTTATTTAAGAAACACATTAAATGTAAGGAAGTGCATCTAGTTGACATAGATGGACAGTGCAATATTGAGTCAATTTCTGGTGACAAAAGCACTGGAAAAGCAAAAGTGAGGGTATGAGTTTGCTATAGGCCTAATGACTCTGATGAGTACATTGAACAATTATTCAGAGAAATATTGGACCAGTACAGAGTGGCTTATAATGCGGGATTTTAACTTCCCGATATAGACTGGAAATTGTAGGTTGGTCACTCGCACACTAGCAAGACTTTTGTGGATTTATTAGATGATTGTTTTCTACAGCAGCACGCTCGAGAGGCAACAAGAGGGAGTAACACTCTTGATCTGATTATCAACAGTGATTATACATGAATTAAGAATTTACAGATAAAGGAACCACTAGGTTGCAGTGATCACAGTGTACTGATGTGGGATTTACTTAAAGGTGTAACTACAATCAGGGGTAAAGGGAAGGGTTTTTGCTTTCGTAAAGGCGACTACAGTGGTCTCAGAGATATTTTAGGTTCTATACAGTGGACCAACTGATGATGTTACCAAACGCAAATTCTAAATGGGTGGCATTCAAGGAAGTAATCTTGGAAGCTACTAGGATTTTTGTACCAACTAAGAAATACTGCTCTAGGTTTAGGCCCAAACGAATATCAGATGAATTAATGGGACTCGTAGCAGAGAATAAAAATGCATGGGATGCACATAAATTGTCAGGTGACAGAGTGCTAGTCTGAAATTAAGTCAGAAATGAGATTAGGCAATTGAAGGTAGATTATGAAAAATCTTTGGCAAAGGATGCAAAGAAAAACAGCAAAGACTTCTTTACTTCTTTGTACTTATATAAACTCTAAAAGGAAGGGGATGAATCAGATTGGTGCACTTAACGTAGATGGTTTCACTGTAAATGATCATTCTTCTGAGAATGATCAGCAGCTATCTGTAGCTGCCGAACTAAATTAGTATTTTGCAACTACATTCACACTTGAGGAGTTATTCAAGGAGGAGAGGGCCAGATGTTTTTCAAACTCTAACAGGGATTTAAATGATTTTGTAATAACTGAGAGCAAAGTGGAGAAGAAATTGTTGAAGTTAAACATAAGAAAGGCACCTGGGGTGGATGGTATCTATCCAGTGAAATTAAAGAAGGTGGCAAAGGAAGTAAGCAAACCCTTAGTCATAATTATGAGAGCATCCTTGGACTCGGGGGAAGTCCCCATGGACTGGAGATATGCAAAAGTATCTCCAATTCACAAAGGGGGATCAAAGGTTGACAGGAATAATTACAGACCTGTTAGTTTGACTTCTGTTCCAGAGAAATAATGGAGTCTCTGGTTAAAGAAGCATTGCAGGATCATCTAGACAAGACAGTAGTAATAATTCAGACACAGCATGGGTTTCTCAAGAAGTTTTGTCTGACCAATTTGATTGGATATCATGATGTGGTCACAAAGGACTGGATGCAAGAAATAATTGATATCATATACTTGGATTTCAGGAAAGCTTTTGATACAGTATGGCATTAATTGGAGCATTAAGACATTAACGGCAAGTTGCTACAATGGATAAAAGGATGGTTGAGTGGGAGAAGACAGATAGTGATAATCAATGGACACTGCTCTATGTGGACTAATGTTATTAGTGATGTCCCTGGGGGTTCGGTGTTGGGCCCATTGTTGTTTTGTATATGTATTAATGATATTGGTGAAGGTATATAAAACTTAATGCCAAAGTTTGCAGATGATACAAAGTTGGCAGGGTTGTTAATATCAGTAATGACAGCGAGCTGTTGCAACAAAATCTGAATATGGCTAGATGGGCTAAGAAGTGGCAACTGAAGTTTAACATTGCAAAATGCAAAGTACTGCATATAGGTAACAGTAACCCCAGAGAAATGTACCAACTATGTGGTATTACACTCAGGGTAGTGGAGAATGAAAGAGCCCTTGGGGCTATTGTGCAATCAGATAGGAAGTTTTCTGAGCAATGCAGATAGGTTTCCAGAGTAGGTCATGGGGTCTTGTCAATAATATACAGGAATTTTGAGAGCAGGGATATGGAGGTGATTATCCCCTTGTATAAGACAATGGTCTGTCCACACCTTGAGTACTGCGTACAGGTCTGGAAGCTTCATTTTAGGAAGGATGTAGAGATGCTAAAACAATACAGAGAATGGCAACAAGACTGGTGAAGGGAACAAAGGGATGCTCTTTTGAAGAAAGGCTTAGGTTCTTCAAATTGTAGCTTCTGGAGACTAGGCCCCTGCGAGGCGATCTGATTGAGGTGTATAAGGCCTTCAATGAATTGAGCAGGCTTAATGCTGAGGGGATTCTTCCTCTTGCTCAGATTACAAACCGGAGCGGGCATAGATTCAAACTGAGGAAAGACAGTTGTAGAACAGGTGTGCGGAAGTTTGCCTTTATTCAGCGAGTAGTTGATTGGCGTAACAAACTTCCATGTGTTGTTGTGGAAGTTGATAGCTTAAAGAAATTCAAGGCGGAACTAGACAAATATTTGGAAGAAAGGATCAGTGAAATGGGAAAGGTTTTTTTTTTTTTTTGCTGATTCTGTATAAGCTTACTTTCTTGCATCATGTGCCTATGCTAATGCTAAAGAGGTGGGAAGAGGTGCTCTCATGGGTAGGACAGTTGGTAGGATCGCCGTTCTCCTTATACCTGGCGAAAAAGACCTGAGTTCGAATCTCGTCGATGACAGGAGGAGTTTTTATGGGTCTTTTTCACAATGTGGATGAGTTATTAGGGCGAGGGTAGAACGTATTTTTTCTTCTGGGAATTCGGGTTTTTCGTTGAGCAAAAGAGAAAATCGGCCTCAGAACACACGCAATTTACAGATACTACACGGAGGAACATGACCTTAGTCGCCGATGCTCCTAAAACTCAACAACAACAAGCCAAGAGAGACGTAGGAATCACCCCTTCTCTTGGGGGAGGGGAGCTCACGGAAGGCCAGCGAAAGGAAGACAGCTTGCAGAACAATGGCGGTCTGCAAAGTTGAGCACTAGTTTGGCATCCCACAAAGACCTTCTGGTAAACCGTGTCAACTGCACCTGATCAACCCGAGGATATAGAGATGCAAGGAAACCTTGACAGAGTGGCATATTTCGCACCCTGAAGAGGATGCCTGCACAGTTCTCATTTCCGGTTTACCAGGAAGGCGGGAGTAAGTCTGTTGGTAAGGTTATGTTGTGGCAGAGGCTTAGATCCTATTTTTTTTTTTTTTATTTTTTTTTTGAATGTTTCAGTTTCTATAGAGAAAAATAAAATTAAGGGCACTCGTAATTCATTACATAAGCAAATATTGATATCAAAGTAGAACGTCTCGTTTATACTATCAGATATTACATAAACTCTTATTTCTGTCTGTAAATTGCATGTGTTCTTTGGTCGATTTGCTTGTTTTGTTGGACAAAAAAAAACAACCCAGTTTCTGGGGGAAAAAACTTGCTGTCTACGCCTGACACCGACTAACTCAGCCAATGATTGAAAAAAGCCCAGTGAAGTTCCTCGAGTTATCGACGGGATTCGAACCCGGGCCTTTTCCACCCGATATGGGGAGGACGGTGACGATACCACTGTGCTAGGCGCAGTAGTTTTTGACAAATTAATACTACACCTCCTTTTCTTCTCTTTCCTGCTAGCAAGAACCAATAGATTATTTTTAATTGTATTAGTAGTGGCATATAATGCAAGGAACAAGTTTAGAGTGTAGGGTGTGTTTAGAGTCAAACGGCACCAGGGGTTTTCCCTATTTCCGCGTAGTATACATTGTGGGTGTGAAACGGAACACTGTCAACGTTAGAAGTTTAAAGGCGTGTGGATTTTGTATATGTGTAGTGTCGTGTACAGTTTGTTCCTCTGGTCATTTAGCCGCTGGGCCCCTAATGGGACCCAACGTTGCCCACACTCTGCCCCGTGGAGGCAGATCAGGTACACCAGTATTATAATTATTTACTCTGGCGGGTCCTGCCACCTAATTTCCTGAGATTTCAGTGGCTAGGACCTAAAAAAATAAATAAATAAATAAATAAAAATTGGGGTAAACGCTCGAGGTTACATTGGGCCGAAATGATTTGATGAGAGTGAGGTTAAATTTGGACGCAAGTTAGTAATTTAGCTACATTAAGTTAGGGGCGTACACATCCGTCTAGTTAGAGTGGGGGGAGAGACTGAAGGCTGGGGGGAAGACATAAGTACAATATAGTAGGCATCTCCGAGGGGGGGTCAGTGGGGACCAACCCCACCAAGCGAGATAGGATGCAGGTAGGGGGAGGAAACGAGAACCTGTCCCCCTGACAAGGGGAATTGAGTGAACAGAGAGCTAGGAAAGGGTGCCCAGTTCAGATCGCCTTAAGGCGCTGCAGGTCAGCACAGTCGACGAACCTGGTCAAAGCATTAGACATGTATGGTGTCTTATGTAGGACGGCACCTGAACGTCAGTTCAACTCCGCCTTTTTACTCTGTGATGAATACAGAGCTCTGTAAAACGCCAGAAATGTGTGTAATATTATATTATGTTTTTGCAGTGCGTGTGTTGTGTTGTTTAGTTGTTTCTGGTCGTTTTGTCACCCGGCAGGCGATCACCTGGAAAGCTTGTCCAGTGTCCGTCTACACCACGGGGAGGTAGGCCAAACTATGTGCTGCGGCCGCGGCCGCGCTCTGAACCCTCTGGTTTTCCAGCTGTTACTGCCCTAATATCAGAGCAAACAAAAAATAATAAATAAATAAAATAAATAAATAAATTAATTAATTAAAAAATGAAAAATATAAAAATGAAAAAAAAATAAATAATAAAAATAAATAATAAAAAAAATATTAAAAATATATATATATATAAAAATAACAAAATAATAATAAATAATATATATACGTATGTAAATGATACAAACTAAATAATAAAATCCCACCCCTCGGGTTGCCCAAACCCAGGGTACCAACAAAAATAAATAAGTAAATAAATCAAAATAAAAATTGAAATAAATTGATATAATAATAATAATAAAAAAATTAAAATTAAAGAAAAGAGAGGGGAAAAATATATAGTGCTTTTATAGACATATATATAGGGTTGTTAAAATTAAAGTATATCTATGTAGATGGCTCTGGAGCGAGTTCTAAGGCTCCTACTGAAGAGAAATTTGGATAACAGGTACCATAAAGAATGTGCTCGCCATTTATTGGGGAAAAAAATTAGTTATAAAATTTGTCACTATACGGCGCTGTGGCAATACAAATCACTTGAACAGCGCTACAATTGTTCAATGTGTACTCCATTTTGGTCAACAACAATTTACATTCGAAGAACAGCATTTTCTACAGCAGAACGTAACATGTCAACTGGAATAGCCAGCACATGACGTCTTATCCTGTCCTTCAGATATGCCAGAGTTTGACATCCTTCCCGATACACTTGGTTCTTCAAAAATCCCCACAACCAGAAGTCGCATGAGCTGAGGTCCGGTGATCGGGGTGGCCAAGATGTCCGGAAACAACGGCTGATGACCCGTTCGTCTGTAAAGTGTTGCCCTAGCAATCTTTGGACATAATTGATGTGGGTGGCGCACCATCTTGCATGAATATTGTATCCTGAAGGCACCCACGTTGTTGCAGCTCTGGTATTGCGAAATTTGCCAACATTTCATAATATTGCTATCCAGTGACAGAACGGGTGCGGGGTACAGTCGGTGTTACCTGTTCAAAAAAATATGGCCCAATCATGAATGTTGCCGTAAATCCACACCACAATGTCACTTTTGGAGAATGCAATGGGACCTCTTGGATAACTCGGGGATTTTCTGTTACCCAAATGCGACAGTTGTGCGCATTCACTTGTCCATTTAAGCAGAAGTGGGCTTCATCACTCCAAAGGATGTTCCATGGCCAAATGATATCCACTGTCATTCGAGCCAGAAATTGAAGTGCGCATGTGAAACGAATATCTGCATGACCATGCTTTAGCTGATGTAGCATGTGCATCTGGTAAGGATAGGACCGCAACACCTGATGCATTACTGGCCTAACAGTGGAATACGGCATGTCCACATCACGAAAAACAGCTGGCACACTTGCGCTACCACATGGAGATTGACTTGATAAATCCACGACAGCCATAGCCACATCTTCAACACGAAAGGAGTCCACTCGTTTTCGACCTCTACCTGGTTGAACACCAAGATGCCCTCTCACTTGATCTGATTATCAGTAGTGATTCTTCATGCATTAAGAATCTGCAGATAAAGGAACTACTAGGTGGCAGTGATCACAGTGTGCTGAAATGGGATTTACTCAAAGAGGTAACTACGATCAGGGGTAAAGGGAAGAGTTTTTGCTTTCGTAAAGGTGACTACGGTGCTCTGAGAGTATAGTGTTAGTATCGGTCCCACCGTATAGTATTTAAATTCTATACGGTGGGACCAACTGATGATGTTACCAACAGCAAATTCAAAATGGGAAGCATTCAAATAATTAATCTTGGACGCTACTAGGCTTTTCACATCAACTAAGAAATATTGTTCAAGATTTAGGTCTAAATGGAGGTCAGGTGAACTAATGGTCTATGCTTATTAACAGGAAAGACTACTTCTACAGGGACGGGATACACTTAAATAGAAAGCGTGCAAGAATATTTGCTGATGCTATCGAGGCACAGTTAGGTGGGTCGGAAAACTGCTAGTTGGAGGGATACACGGACTAATAGATTAACAGTAGCCGCTGGCAGAGGTGAAAGTGATTCTTGCACTGTTTCTATTGAAATGCAATTCAGCAGCAGCCTAGAAAGCAAGGCAATGAGGATTTCCAGGACAGCAAGTAAATACATGGGCTGTGTCAGGCTAACTAAGAATAGAAACAGGTGCATGTATACTTGCAGTTAAACCAATTCTAGGAGCATAGTTAATAAATTTGATGAGCTTGAAGTGCTAGTCAAGACATCAAAGTCTTGAAGTGCTACTCAAGACATCAAAGATATTGTTCGGGTATCGGAGACATGGTGTCACACAGACATAATCAATGCAGAATTGGTTTTTGGGGAGTACAATGTGTACAGAAAGGACAGACAGGACAGTAAGGGAGGAGGGATTATGCTATTAGTTAAGAAACACATAAAATCTAAGGAAGTGCATCCAATCCATGTTGGTGGACAATGCAGTGTTGAGTCTGTTTGGTGTGACATAATCACTGCACTGGGAAAGGAAAAATGAGAGGTGTGTTAACACACCTGATGAGTATAATGAGCAACTGTGTAGAGAAATAGAGTGGCCAGTAAATCAAAGTGTCTTATAATGGGGGATTGTAATTTTCCAGAGATTGACTGAAATTTATGGGTTAGTCACTTACACACAAGCAAGGCTTTTGTGGATTTATTGGATGAGTGTTTTCTACAGCAGCATGTTCGGGAGGCAACTGGAGGGAGTAATACTCTTGATCTGATTATCAGTAGTGATTCTTCATGCATTAAGAATCTGCAGATAAAGGAACCACTAGGTGGAAGTGATCGCAGTGTGCTCAAGTGGGATTTACTCAAATAGCTAACTACCATCAGGGATAAAGGGAAGGGTTTTTGCTTTCGTAAAAGTGACTACGGTGGTCTGAGACAGTATTTAAATTCTATACGGTGGGACCAACTGATGATGTTACCAACAGCAAATTCAAAATGGGAAGCATTCAAAGAATTAATCTTGGAAGCTACAAGGGTTTTCGTACCAACTAAGAATTATTGTTCAAGGTTTAGGCCTAAATAGATGTCAGATGAAATAATTAGACATGTGGCAGAGAAAACAAAAAGCATGGGATACATATAAATTAACTTAACAGTGACACAGAAGCCTATGATAGATATAAGCTGGTTTGTAACCAAGTTACAAAGGAGGTTAGGCAGGCAAAGGCAGATTACGATAAATCTTTGGCAAAGGATGCAAAGAAAAACAGCAAAGAGTTCTTTACTTATGTAAACTCTAGAAGGAAGGGGATGAATCAGATTGGTCCACTTGATATCGATGGGTCAACTGTTGATGATCCTGCTCAGGTAGCTAACAAACTAAATGAATATTTTACATCGACATTCACACATGAGGAGTTATTCAGCGAGGGGAATGCCAGAGGTGTATTCAACTCTAGCAGTAATCTAGATAATCTTGTAATAACTGAGAGTAAAGTGCAGGAGAAATTGTTGAAGATAAACATAATAAAGGCACGTGGGGTGGATGGAATCTATCCAGTTATATTAAAGGAGACAGCAAAGGAAGTAAGCCAACCCTTAGCCATAATTATGAGAGCTTACATGGACTCAGGGGAGGTACCCATGGACTAGAGATGTGCAAATGTGACCCCAAAGCACGAAGGAGGATCGAAGGAAGACACAGTTAATTACAGACCTGATAGTTTAACTTCTGCTCCAGGGAAATTATTGGAGGCCCTGGGTAAAGAAGCATTGCAGGATCATCTAGACAACTTCAGTTATAGCTTGGACACAGCATAGGTTTGTTAAGGGGAAGTCTTGTCGACCAATTTGATTGGATACTATGATGTAGACACTAAGGAACTGGATGCAAAGAATAATTTTGATATCGTATATTTGGATCTTAGAAAGGCTTTTGATACTGTTGCACATGGAACACTGCTGCACAAATTTGAGCAGTGTGGCATTGGAGGCAAATTGCTGCTATGGATAAAGGGGTAGTTAAGTGGGAGAAGACAGAGTGTGGTAATCAATGTACACTGCTCATCGTGTACTAATGTTATTAGTGGAGTCCCTCAGGGTTCAGTGTTGGGTCTATTGTTGTTTTCTGTATTTATAAATGATATTGATGATCGTATATCTGTCTTAATGTCCAAGTTTGCAGACGATATGATGGTCGAGAGGTTTATTACGTGACACTAATGACAGTACGCAGCTGCAACAGGTTCTTTTCTAGATGGGTCGAGAGGTGGCAACTGAAGTTTAACATTGACAAATGTAAAGTACTGCATATGGGAAACAGCAACCCCAGAGCAACGTATCAACACTGTGGTACTACACTGACAGTGGTAGAGAACGAAAAGGACCTGGGGGTAATTGTGCAGGCAGATATGAAGTTTTCTGAGCAGTGCAGACGATCTGCAAGAGTAGCTCATGGTGTCTTGTCAATGATATACAGGAATTTTTTTAGCAGGGATTAGGAGCTGATTATCCCCTTGTATAAGGCCACACCTTGAGTACTGTATACAAATCTGGAGGCCTCATGTTATGAAGGATATAGAGCTGTTTGAACGATTACAGCGAAGGGAAACAAGGTTTGTGAATGGAACAAAGGGTTGCTCTTACGAAGAAAGGCTTAAATTTTGCAAATTACAGTGTCCGGAGACTAGGCACCTGTGAAGTGAGCTGATTGAGGTGTATAAAGCCTTGAATGGTTTGAGCATGCTCAATGCTGATGGGATTCTTCCTCTTGCTCAGAATAATCGCCTGAGAGGGCATAAATTCAAATTGACAAAAGACAGTTGTAGGATAGATGTTCCGAAGTTTGCCTTTAGCCATCGGGTGGTTGATTGCTGGAACAAACTTCCATCTGTAATTGTAGAAGTTGATAGCTTAAACAGATTCAAGGCAAAACTAGACAATCATTTGGAGCGAGTGGATGGGTGAAATGAGAAGGGTGTTTTTTTTTTTTTTTTTTTTCGGCTGATGCTTTATAAGCTTCTTGCATCATGTGCCCATGCTAATGCTTCAACCTTCGCAATCATTTTGCACAAACAGTCATATGTCCACGCCTTATACGCTTCTGACGCCGGAATTCTCTGTTAGCTGCAGCTGCATTGTTGCTCTTCTGATCGTACAGTTTCACTAATAACGCATTTTCCTGTAACGTTGTTAGCATTGCTGCAGTAGTGCAGGCAAACATCTACTGTACGATTTTGAAGGACTGCTTTACTTTTATACAGTATAGTAGAGCTGAGTAGTTGTTCTGGGGCAATAACTTACGATTATGCAAATAATGTAAGTTATTTGCATAATCGTAACTAAGAGTGACAAATTTTATAACTAATTTTTTTTCCCAATAAATGGCGAGCGCATTTATTGTACGTGTTGTCTAAATTTCTCTTCAGGACGAGCCTTAGAACTCGCTTCACAGCCCTCTACATAGGAATACTTTAATTTTAACAACCCTGTATATCTCTGATGCCGCATTGTCCAAAGGCCAGTGCCAGCAGGAGCCTCCACTAGGAAGGTAGGAGGTATTCCGTAGTTGAGTGAGAAGGCATCTCCAGCGATCAAAAGCATGACGAGCAAATTCTTGCAAGGACTGGAAATTTTCTCTGGTGCTCAGGAAGTCCGGCGACAGTGATACTAATGGAGGGAAGAAGGTTCTGTCGAAGATCTAGGTATTGATGGCAGTGCTGTTAAATATGTTCCCAGTCTTCTACGGCGCCACAAGAACAGAGAGGTGATTCAGCAAGGTCGAAAGTTGCTATTTTGCTATTTTGGCATTAAGTGAGCAATGACCAGATAATAAGTAGAGAGAGAGAGAGAGAGAGAGAGAGAGAGAGAGAGAGAGAGAGAGAGTACAGACCAGGATGAAACCATTTCTGAGTGGACTCTAACGTGGCAAAGGTGACGTTGGGTATGAACTTTAAAGTAACAAGACCCTTAGAGGTAGCGGACCATCTATCTTGCCAACGCTGCATCAAAATATTCCAACAGCGTGTTTTCTCTGCCTTATGATCCAAAGTGACATCGATGGTAATACCAAGAGAGGTGACAGGGACAGTGTGCCTAATGTAGAAGCAGTGGCTTCAGTACAGAAGAAAGAGATCGAGGGGGCAGACAGCCGTTAAGGACCTGCAAAGCAGGAGTAGACACAGTCCTAGAGGCCCTGCACATTACTAAAAGCATTTCAGGTTGAATGCTGTGAGGTTTAGTCTGTACTGAAACCTTCTTCACGTGCCAGAACCAGGCGGTCGCGCCATAGGAACAAATTGGTAAAAACAAAGCTTTGTTATATAACCGTAGAGAGCGAGAATTTAGATCCCAACATTGTTTAGAGAGACACAGAAGTGAGAAGGTAAGTTTTTTGACGTTCTCTGAGAGATCTTCCAAATGTTTCCTAAACGTAAGTTTACTATTAATGATCAGACCAAGAAATTTTAGAGAAGAAACCATGGACAGTGATTTGTTTTGAAGTTTTACAACAGGTGGCAGTGAAATATTAAGCGAACCCTTAACCAGCATCATTTTAGTTTTCGTGGAGGATACGGATAATTTACTTATAGTGGACCATTGAGAGAGAGAGATCTGACATGACTAAGTTGGCAGTACTTTCAAGAGAGGCACGGGAGTTGCCCTGGATCAGCAGGGTGAGCTCGTCTGCATAAGCCAATTTGGAAGTATAAGGAATAGTTTTAAGGAGACATTCGTCAAGAACGATGTTCCAGACGAGTGGTCCAAGAACAGAGATAACAGAAATTGTACGATTTTCAAAGTAACTTCTTAGAAAGTTATAAAGAGGAAGAGGACAATCGGCAGCACGTAAGCGAGCAAACAAACTAGACCACCATAACAGATCAAACGCTGCAGAGAAATCAACAAAAATAGAAGAACGTATTTAGAGCTTGCAGAGTTAACTCTAGAAAGGAATTCAACGACTGCTTCTTCAGTTCCTCATCCAGTTCGGAAACCATATTGATCGTCTGATACAAGAGAGGTGTTAGTGAAAAGAGGAGTGAGTCTTATAGCAATCAATCTTTCAAGTGTTTTGGCCAAATGTGATAACAGGGCAATAGGACGGAAAGATTTGCCACTCGGGGTGCTTGAAGGCTTAGGAATTAGTTTAGGAAGAGCCGTCTTCCAGATAACAGGAAATGTGCTTTCATTCAGACATTTGTTGAATAAGGTTGGAAGAACCGTTGGACGTAGTTTGTGAAATTGTTTGATAAAGATACCCTCATGAAGGTCGAGGTCTGGACAACCAGAGTTGTTAATTTTTAGGACAGCTAAGACCACCTCCAGCTGCGTAAATGGCTCAGTTTCAGAAGTAGTGTGTAGGAGTTATTGAGCTGTCTTATTTGTTGATGAGTAGTCGTCATCCTTTGGGCGGTCAGAAGGAAGCAGACTGTCAAAGATAGCGTTGATGGTGTTCTTCCGGGTAAGAGTTTCGGTGCCGTTTGCGGGTACCGACCAATAAACAGCAGGAGAATAGGATTTATTCCTGGTAAGGCGATAAACAAAGCCCCATGGGTCCCGATTTTCTTAGTTACGATGAAAAACCTAGTAGCTTCCACAATAACTTTGCCGAATGCTTCTCATTTAATATTTGCTGCTGCAATATCATCAGACGGTCCCGCTGTATAGCAACGTGGCTGAGTTAGTCTGTCTCTGGCGATGGTAGCATGGTTTTTTTCTACTGGAAACCCAGGTTCTTCGTCCAGCAAACAGAAAATTGACGTCAGAATACACGTAAGTTACAGACAATATGCACGGAGCAATTTGACCTTAGTCGTTGGTGGTCCTAAAACTACTACTACAACAACACATGAGGTGGTTTAACGGTTGGGGCAGGCATAATATGCAATGTATGCACATAGTTTTGCATAGATAGATTGATTGCGCAATTTTGTACGTACAGAGGGGGAAGAGAGATCGTGTCCCACATAATTTTTTTCTTAATTCAATAGGCCACTATTCCTTGTAATGGTCAATAATGCTCTTCCCATTAGTCCAACTGGTAAGTTGCATTTTTCAAAGTGAGGATATTCCCTGAATGGAAATTTCCATTCTCTACTACTCTGAGGACACAAATTTAGTCGTCAACCTTCTTTATGTCCCAGTGACTTATAGAACTTTGATGACCGGGTGTGTAAAATTTTATAGGGACAAAAATTTCACATTGCACATATGCATTTTAAGATTTTATAAGTGTTATTATTTATCATTATTTTTTGTCTCAAGAAAACTTTTTTCTGTAGACACAATGCTCCAGAGCTAAAAGTTCGCTTGGGTGACTGGGATGTCCACAGAGATGATGAATTCTATCCTTATGTGGAAAAGTATGTTGCAGACGTATTTATTCATCCCGAATACTATCCTGGTAATCTAAACAACGACTTGGCCCTTTTACGCACCGACTCTCCTGTGGACACGAGACAACCCCACATCTCCCCAGCCTGTCTACCCGAACCCCAAGAAAACTTTGTTGGTCAGAAGTGTTGGGTAACCGGATGGGGCAAGGATTCTTTCGGTAAGTGATAGTTAAAATATTTTAAACAATATTAAAATAAATTAAGTGAAAAAGGTTTTTTTTTTGTTTGTTTTCGTGCAGTTTTAAACAATGTCATGAAGCTCAAGCACTGAGAAGTCAATATATATGCTGACGTCTAATTTCTGATCGATTTGGCGAACTTTGATT
This sequence comes from Mastigoproctus giganteus, assembly GCF_048544385.1. Lineage (NCBI taxonomy): Eukaryota > Metazoa > Arthropoda > Arachnida > Uropygi > Thelyphonidae > Mastigoproctus > Mastigoproctus giganteus. Next base: position 111,609,957 of record NC_143581.1, on the reverse strand, counting down.
TTTCGCTTCTTTACCTAATTGCAACATTGAGCAATTATGGTTCTGCTTTGTTTCACAGCATATTAAATTAGAACACGGGGACACGGGGGACTAAGTCCTCGCGATAGCACAGCGATTACAATCACCGTCCTCCCACACCGAGCGGAAGCGGCGCCAGTACGAATCCGTTAATGACGCGAGGAATATTTATGGGCTTCTTTTCACAACGTGACCGAGAAGAATACACGCAGTTACAGACAAAATATACTAACGCCTCATAGCCATAGTATCCTTGACTTTAACGCACACCACTTAGAGAATGAAAAATCATTATTCTATAAAGAATTATAATGTAGGAAGCCATTAGAGTTGAGGAAATATTTGCCAACGTGGACTAGTTTTACAATGAATGCTTTTCTTTTTGTACAAACATTTTCAGTTATTTTAGTAACAACTGTGGATGTGTGTTGTCTTCGGTAGAGTTGCTCCTGAACGCTAGCTCAACTTCGCCGCAGAACTCTATAAAATACCCAGAAATTAGTAGCAACTATACTCGAATAGCTTTATAATGTATCATGAGGCATCCTTTGAAACACTTGTTAGCATTTGCGGTTAAAGAACAGCAAATTCCTTATTTTCAGCTGATAAACTTTCATCTGAAAACTGTCTTACGAAAGACCTGTCTTCGCGGTTAACATAGTGGTTATAATCATCGTATTCCGCACACTAAGTAGAAGATGATCTGTTCGAATCTCGTCCATGGCGCCAGAAATTTTAATCGACTTAGCAAGTTTTTCGTTCAGCAAAGCAGGCAAACCGACTAGAGAACATATGTAATTTACAGACATTTACAAATGCGAATAAATGAAGTAATTATGAGGCGGTTCTAATATGGCTTTTTTTTTTAATGCTGAAAAACATCAACTAGTTTACATAAATAATTTTGCAACTTAATTTCTAACTGTTCTTTATAATGATGACAATAATTAGCCTCTGTTGGTTTTTAGATTAAAAATGAACCTAACACTGACCAATGTTAAGATATGTTTATTTCAATGTCAATCGGAGCAGTGACATAAAGTGTCTGATATATTTTTAGTTCAACCAACAGCCCTGCTATGTTTTGAAGCAGATATTTACTCGTATATACAGTGTGCGTTTGATTTTGTTATTCAAAGGATTATGCGTTGCAGGTCTTCCGTGAAAATTCATGGTCTGCAGCTCTCTACGCTTCGGTACATTCCTGCCACTCAGTATGTATTTTTTACTTGTTTGGTTGTTTTTTTTTTTTGGGGGTTATTCAGCCACCCCCGCTTCGACTTCCACTTCTGCATTTTGTGAATTATCGACCAGGGAATATTTCATTCTTCGCATAACATCTATCATTGTCCTCTAAAATTCTTCCAGCTCTCTCTCTCTCTCTCTCTCTCTCTCTCTCTCTCTCTCTCTCTCTCTCTCTCTCTCTCTCTGTGTGTGTGTGTGTGTGTGTGTGTGTGTACACACATAATTTTCTGCAATCAGTGTGATACCTCATGGATTTTGGTAGGATAATGTATACATCTTTATCGTGTGTGTTCCATAATAAAGTTTCCATAATAATATTACAAAACGTATTTCATCCCATCAATCAACGTTATTAGTCCATTTTAGTGTACTATATATGTTGTTTTCTCAAACATCTAAAGTTAATTTCCAATGCACTATAGGGTTGAATGTCATCATATTGTAATATTGTTGAATGTCATCATATACATGCTGTATATATGTAAATAATGATCCCGCTGGTCAAAATAAAGTTTCTTTTAAGTTCCCGCTGGTAAGTTGGCTGTTATGCTGTAGAAAGGTTTCAGTCCTTGTCCACTAGATAACATTATAAGTTTGTATTAAAATTACACTATCAGTTAATTAAAATCTGGGCTATTTGAGGCAAGAATGTTTTAGTGATGGAGCCTTTGGGGAGGGATATTCTATATGTTTTGCCAGGCGTTAAGAAGATGGACTGCAAGGCTTTTTTTTTTCTTCGATGGCGTTTGCTGGGGTAGTAGTAAAATCTGGGATGGTCCTAGGGAGCTCCTTGGCGAGCCGGTAATGCACACCTTTGCGAATTACCACCAGGTCCAGGAGGAGAACTCCCGCCAGAACTTGTAACACTGAGTTGCTTACCGTGTAGCAAGCATGGGTAATAGTTAGAAGGATATTACGCTCAATACAGTTGAGCTTTGTATGCTTTATGCAGTGAGCGACGACTGAGATTCCACTCAGACATGCTGATCCTCGCCACCATTACGGTGTAGTTCCTGACATTGCGGTGAAGGTAATCTAGATGCTGGTAAAACGGAAGCTTAGGGTCGAGAGATGATCCCAAGGTACTTCAGCTCCGTTGCCAGTTTGACGGAATACCAGCAATTTTAATCTGCGGTTGTCTGCTTAATTATCCGAGAGATTCCTCTGAATAGAATTGAAGTAGTTTTCTCAGGAATTACAAAGGAGGTTCGCCAATTCTTGTAACGTTGTTAGGGATTCATTGGCTGTTGTTTCCAGGGAAGCTCAGGGGTTTCCGATAATTGTCAGATCAGGTCGTCTGCGAAGGTTTGGGAGGAAACCCGGCCGAGGTTTAGGTTCAGGAACTAGTGAATGACCACATTCCGTAGGAATGGACCAAGGACCGAGTCCTGGAGGCAGCCTCTGTAGATATTTCTGGACCCATGTCGATCGGTATTTCTGACTGTAACACTCCTGTTGTGCAGATAATCCTGTATATTTGTTAGAATGCTAGCTTCTCTGAAGTATACTGGGCCGCCAGAGCTGGTCAAAGGCCCGGCCAAATCCACTTATATTGCTAAGAAATATTTTGTGACTGAGTTTGTGACGGAGTCCAAGAGCCATCGAAGGGTATCTTCCGCCGAACGGCCGCCCGAAAGCCGAACTGGTTTTGGGGATTGGAGATTTACACAGTCAGTGCTTTTCCAATCTGGACAGTAGAAGACGTTCAAATATTTTGCTTAAAATGGGAAGGAGTGCTATGGGTCTCTATCTTTGACTGCTCTAGTCGGCTTCTTCAAGATGAAGCGTTTAAACGACTATAGAGGTCACTAATTCTACCTTCTTTTTACGGCTTTCTTTCAAGTCCGTTTTCTCACCATAAATTATTATGAGCTTTAAGCACTTACTCTAATTTGTTACTGCCTTAGCTTCGTTTTTTGATCCAACTCGACATTTTATCACTATTTCCTGCCTCAACTTTCTGCTGCGCACTAATTGAAAATTCTAGGTATCGATTTTATACCCTATTTTAGCAAATTTTTGCCTTCTCATAAGCTTACTGTTTGCTTTTGGTTTTTATTTTCGGCTCGTTTTATTTTTCAGTTTTTATTCTCGGCTCGCCATTTCCCGGCACTTATTTTTCGGCTTCTTACCACGCAAGCATTTGGTATTAGTCTCTTTTTCCTACTAACTCTTGCACAATTAGGATACTTACTAAAAGGATGGGCTTTACGATCCCAGCTAGCCCAGTAATTTTAATATCTTTTTCTTAACTTTTTATCTTTCTACTTCTACTTTTCCCGTTCGTAAAGCTATTAGTGCAGTACGAGGGTAATACAAACGTTCCTGATGTCCTTAATCTCTCGCTATCTTCGCCTTATTTTTATTTACACTTTTTTTCTTCCCTATTGTAAATTCACTCCCCTGCCTTATGCCATTTGCTTGCACTAAATTTTAAATTTTATGTACATACTAGATGTACCCGGCGTAACATACGCCATATTTTTGATTATGGCGTAAATAGTTTAATCTAGATCCTTCAGTCTTCACCATTCTTGTTTAGCGGTGATATAATTCTACAGCAGCCACCTGTAGGAGATATGCATATGCCTCTATTTGCAGGTGGTTCCCCGTCTTCTCCAACAAATATTGCAGCAACCTCCGTTTTGTATGTAGGTTCATTATATTGTCGCTTAACCATCTCGTCCAATTGTTGTATTACTTCGGCGATACACCCTTCGTTTGATTATTTTTTAAGCCGTTTTGTTGTTGCTTCAGCAGAATCGAAAATATAAAGTTGTCCATATCCTGGCTTATTTGCCTCGTTTAGATACTTGAACTATTAAATGTAGAGAGTATTACATCTATATTAGATTTACCATTTGCATTAGAGGAGGTTATTACCTCCTGTAATGCAAGTCCCCTATCATCTGTTAATGATATTTCGCATTAGCGTCAACAGAGACGAATATCCTGTTTCCCCTGAAAGTGAATGATGAAATCCCCCATATAACTAAGGTACGGAGCTATATCATTTACCATATTTAAAATACAGAGAACTAAATAGAATTTAACACCAGTCGTTGTAATACAAATACATATACAGCATAAGAAGTGCAAAACAGACAGCTGAGTCACAGTAAGATCAGAGTTTCAGATAGCACGCAGCTGACCTGAATGACATCCTCAATATCCTTCAGATATTGAGGATTTTCTCAACATTGAGTTAGGTCTTCGCACCTCTGAGCAAGTTATCCACCCGTTATCCAGACTATGCAACGTTTGTAATATTAAGTAATTCATCTGAGCAAGCACGTATTTTGGATACTGATATTTGGCGAGTCGATGCTATTATTAAGCCGTACAGGTTGTCTTCTGGCTCTGCTGCCGATCTTATCGGACCTACTCATGCTAGCTGGCAGTTATCTTTCCAATGTATATCTTCATCATCATTATCGTTACTATTTTATGTCAATTGTAGAAGTGCTGTAAAAAATAACACTGGTTTTCGTGTCTTCCTTCTGCAACAAACTTTTGCCATGGTCACCCTTACTGAAACCTGGTTACATCCACACATACTTGACAGTGAAATTTCACCTATCTCCCATTCTGTCTATCGTTTGGATCGAGACTCAAGGGGTTGTGGCCTTGTTGTTTTTACCCATTACTTGGTCAAAGTGCTGCAGTTCACTAAACATTTTTCTATTGAAGTTATCTCTTTATTAGTTAATCATGTAGGAAAGCTTCTCCTACTTATGCTTTTATACCTTGCTCCCCCAGTTTCTTTAGCTACCATTCAACAATTAGAGGATATTATAGATGCGGGGATATTTTTGAAACCTCCGAAAGCGCTAACTCTTATTCTGGTTGATTTTAATGTCCTAACTGCCTTTAACCAGAATCGTTCACCAAATTCACTGGCTAAGCAATTTTGCAACATTTGGTTTAGTAATGCTATAACTGAAATCTGTTACTTTAGCACCTGGAACTCCTCCTCCTTGACTTAGTTTTTACCCATGAATCAACTCTCTTTTCAATTTCTAAAGGTGATAATTTCATGAGATCAGATCACTTTCCTATTGTCGTTGATTTCCTTTCTTTTATTTCTGAACTTTCCTTTCACCGATATTTTTTAGCTTTAGGCACACAGACTGGACTTCGTTAAATCGATTTTCTGGCAACGTTGATTGGATTTCCATTCATAATTTTGAATCGATCGATCATTACATTAATTATATGTATTTAGACCTCCATTCTGCAATTCTGATTTCGTTCCATCAAATTCTCTTCCGCTTCGTAGTAACTTCTCTCACCGGATGTCGAAAAAGCTTGTGTATTTAATTCGTCGCAAAAATTACCTCCACAAAAGGTATTTAACACTCAAAACTAACTTTAGCTACTTTTCTTTTTCTTCCCTTAGACGCCATGTCAAGCAGTCTACTAAATCTCAATACTCTCATTATCTTCACTCAGTTGAAGACCAACTTACTGGGAATTTTAATTCGAGACCATTGTGGTCCTATCTAAACGGTTATCGAGATCTTCAAGAATTCCTATATTAACTAATGATTCAAATATCTCTAACTGTCCTCTTGGTATTGCTAATCTTTTTGCTAGTTACCCATATTTCAAAAGGAATATGGGTAACTTGCAAAAGTATGGGAATATGGGAATGTAGTTACCCATATTTCGGGAGAACGTTGCTGTTCGGGAGAACAGCAACGTTCTGTTCCCTGTTATCCGTTTGAATATAATACTAATGGCATTGATAGATTAGTTCTCACTACTGATGACGGCCAGTCAGCCATTTCTCGGCTTAAGATTTCACTGCTCCTGGTCCTGATACCCTCCCTGTTCTTTTCTTCAAGTAGTTCGTCTTTCGCTCCAGTTCTTACAAATCTCTTCAATTACTGTCTTCTTCATGGCTGCTGCCCTTTAACGTTCAATGAGGCCTATATCATCCCGATTTATAAAAAAAGGATGATAAAGCTAAGCCTAATAACTACCGACCTATTACTATACTGAATACATTTGCGAAATTTTTGAACTGCTACTTTATAAATATCATAGTTCCTACTTTCATCCTTTTATCAATAATCGCCAGAATGCGTTTCTTCCCAGGAAATCAACTGTTTCAAATCTTACCTTGTTCTCTCATTTCCTACAAACTAATTTGGACAAAGGAAATAAAATTAATTCGCTTTCCTTGATATTTCAACCTTCATTTGACTCTGTCCACATCGGTCTTTTGCGGTTCAAGCTTTCATCTTATGGTGTACGATCCCCTTTACTAGCTTTGGTTCACTGCTTAGAAATCGTAAATTATCCATAATAATTGATGGTAATAATAAATCTTTATTTATCCTACCAAATATAAAATATAGGTATACATTGGTAAGTAACAAATTCCTTTCACGGCAGAAAATGCCAGGGATTACCATAAAATGAAAATAAAAGAATGGCTAAAATATACAAGAAAGGTAAAATATACACGAAAAGATGAAATATAAACTGCATTACTCATCACTACGTTTCTGTGTAGAGTCCTGGCAATTGTAATACAAAAGTTCATCTTAACATCACATCCACTGAATAAACTTGTGCGAAATATGCACTATTCAATTGCGTACACACAGTTCTTGACAGAAATTCGAACAACTACAGTAGGCCTCAGCGAACCACACTGCGGTTTGTTTCCTATATTTCGGATCTTCTATGAGCCTTAGTAGGTCAATTCCGATATGTGTTAGGCACTGAACTGATTCTAACGCACTGGCGGGTATAAACCTGTCGGCCATCTTCAGTCTGTTGGTCTTCATTCTCAAGGATGTTGTGCCTCTTAATGCAGATGGCGGGATGTGCCACTCACAAAGCTGTCAGAAGCATGGTGATGATATTGTGCCAGTCATCATTTTGATTGTGGTCATTAATCGTTTCCAGGCAATGATGTCTGGTAAATGCTGCAGTTTAAGCTGTTCAGAAAGCTGCGTGGTCCTTAACTGTTGAGGGAGATGGTGCTTATGGTTTGCCCACTTCAGCAGCCAGAATTCACTCGCATGTATTCTCCTAATATGGGTAGGGGTGATTGACGCCCACAATTCGGCGCCATACGAAATGGCGGAATATACGGTGGTTCTTAAATATCGTGCGGTTGTTGTAGTCTGTTTCACGTGCAAGAGGTGCTGTTTAGTTGCCCAACGTAAGTAGTTCATTTTCTTTACAATCAGGTCAATATGCGACTTGAACGTAAGTTTAGTATCAAATGTTACTCCCAGATCTCTATGCGTCTCAACAACTGGGATAGGTTTGCCATTAAGTTTAGGGTGTACGAGCGTAGGCGATTTTTTGAGCGAGTACACCATGATTACAGTCTTCTGCGGGTTTAGGGACAAGCCAAATTTATCTAAGTACACAAATAAGTTCAGTAGGTTATGATTAATCTGGTCACACAATGCACTATTGGTTATGGACGGTTGGATGGGTGTTAGGATCTTAATATCGTCTGCATAAATACCTACATCATCTCTACCCTTGCAGAACGGGATCATCATGGCGATAAAGAGGAGTCCAGATAAGGTTGTACCCTGTGGAACTCCAGCATGGAGTTAGCGTTGGAGGATCTGACTATCTGTACGGTAATAAATGGACCGACAAGTAAGTAGGGCCTGTAGGAACTTTTTTTTAGCAAATTTCCTTTTATTTGGAAGGCGTGTTGGAGCAGATGAAGTAAAGCATGCACATCCAGATTATCGAAGGCTTCTTTTATATCAGAACACTTCAGCAATCCCGATTACTGTTTCGCAAGGTGTTCCTCAAGGCTCACCAATGGGTCCGCTCTTCTTTACTGTTTATACTAATCATCTGTCAGTTGATTAGTTTATGAGCTGACGGACTGAAACAAGTCCGTCATTAAGGGACTTATTTCAGTCCGTTAATGTCTTAGATAGTATGAACCAGAGCTATAATGCTTAGTGGCAACTCCATGCAGTTGATATTAAACTTTACAAAGTTATTTGTTCTTCAACTGACAGGGATGAACTCCAGTTCTGTCTTGATTCCCTCTCATTCTGGCTCAATAAAAATAACTTGTTTCTAAACCCGTTAAAATGTAAATTATGCGTTTTCGCTCGAATTGTGCAGTTAGACCCCTCCGTCCTTACTGATTACACTGGTTTACAGTGTATCTGGGGTTTGAGTAAAAGTATGTGGCAGTTATTTACGTATTTTTACTGATTACTAAACCGAAGTCCGTTTGATTCTATCACGTAAAGATTTTCACAATTCATTAACAAAATATTACCCAATTACCCAGGTATTATACGCAAACGTATACATAACTATAATTTCTGCAATGGTTTACAAGTTTTATACCCCTATATTCGTAATCAGTATCAAATATTTGCCTCAAATACAACAGATTGTGCATTTTAACCCGTAGGTGGTAGATGACTTTCATCAACCGGTGAAATACCACTACTTTGCTTATTGGAGGCTTGAAGTGGTGAAACCCATGTTTAGTCTCTCGAGCAAAGTTTCCGGCAGCCCCTCCCCCCAATACTTCTCCTTCAACCCACGCACGGTACTAAGTACTATAGGTTTTGATACCTTTCATGTTTGGGGTTTTCATAAAAAAAAAAAAAAAAAAAACTACACATACTGCAAGGTAGCCGACCTTGACCCAGGAAGGTAGATGCCCCCCACCACGCTCTTCCGGCCTATCTGTGATTCCCAGAATTTTATTTTCCGAGTGGAGTCTGGGAGACTCCTGTGTGTAGTTACGGGTTAAACTTGTCTGAGCATGCACTCACTTGTTTGTACAGTCCTCTCAACCACAGAGCCTATATAAGTGGCACATCCCTTATGCGGTTACAGTACCGCATGGACCTGATCTGCCTGTAAAACCTCCACCAGAAACTTTGGAGTGAGTCCATATCTTCTCCAACCGAAGCAGAAGCTAAACAGATTAGTGAAGAGGAATGTTATCAACCAGAAAATAATTTAACACCACAACAATTCACGCAAGTCGAACTGAACGATTTAGTATGAGACTTAGATCTTCCCAAGTATGCTGCTGAAATTCTGGGATCCAGATTTCAAGTGAAGAACTTACTTGCTCCAGGTACATCATTTTCCTGGTACAGAAGTCGTGAAAGGGAGTTTATACAGTATTTTTAACAATAAGGTCCTCTCGTATATTGCAGTGATATCGCTGGTTTAACAAGTGCCTTAGGAGCTCCATCATATGTTCCTAATGAATGGAGACTATTTATAGACTATTCTAAGACTAGTTTAAAAGGTGTTCCCTTGTATAATGGAGATAAGTACACATCTGTGCGAGTTTCTCATTCAGTTTACTTAAAAGAAACTTATGACAATCTAAAGTTGCTTCTGGAGAAAATTAAATATCAAGATCACGAATGGCAACTATGTGGAGACTTAAAAGTGTTATGTATATTGTTGGGGAAACAGGGTGGGTACACTAATGCCACGCTTTATTTGTGAATGGGACAGCAGAGCTAAAGCACTGCATTGGACAAAGAAGCAATAGCCTCGGAGGCACAATCTTACACCGTGGTCAAAAAATATTGTGCATGACAGTTTGGTGAAGCTAGATAAAATACTTTTACCTCCACTGCATATCAAGTTAGGCATAATGAAGCAATTTGTTAAAGCATTGAATAATGATGGCAACTGCTTTAAGTACCTTTGCAGTAAATTTCCCGGTTTATCTGACGCAAAACTTAAGGAGGGTATCTTCATTGGTCCCCAAATTAGAAAATTGGTTTTAGACGGTCAGTTTGAAACTACTATGACTGACGTTGAAAGGAAAGAGAAGCCTGGATTGCTTTTAAAAGTGTAATGGAAAATTTTCAAGGAAATCATAACTCACAGGATTATGGGAAAATTTTTCAAAATATGCTCGAAAAGATTCGCAATTTAGGTTGCAATATGAGCATCAAAATTCCCTTTTTGCATGCCCATCTTGATTTTTTCCCCGTAGATCTTGCACAGATGAGCGAAGAACAAGGGAAGAGATTCCATCAGGACATGAAGGAAATGGAGCAGAGGTACAGCTGGTGTTTAAAAAGAGAGAAACTTGGCACTGTACATAAAAGAAAAACGACTAAACATTCTTTTCAAACAAAGAGGCGAAGGTCTGATTAATGAAAGTTTCAGAATTTTGATTAATATTTGTTAGTATTTACGTATTTTTTGATATATGAAAATGTAATCCTATCAATTTGTCATTACTAAATACAATAAAGTTATATACTTTCGTAAGAAAACAATACTTTTTTATTTCTTAAATTGTGATGTATCTGGATGTGATAGAAAAAAATCTAAGTCATATTTGAAATCACAGCAACGTATTTCTGCAGTAGGACCTATTGAAATTCAAACCCCACTGAACAAACTTAAATTTGTAAACTAGTGTTATTATATCGGAAACTTTTTAATTGCAAGTACTGATGCAGTCAAGGACTTAGGTGTCCGATTTCGATCTGACCTCTTTCCACATTGCGTGATCAATGTCTCAGACTTCCAAACTTCTTAGATCAATCAAGCGTTCTTCCTCTATTTTCAAGAGTGACAAAGTTATAATTTTTTTCTACTTATACTTCCCATTTTTGATTATTGTGATGTTATTTGGTCCCCACAACAGACTTTCTCACAGACTTGAGAGAATTCAAATTAAATTCATTAAATTCTTATGCTATCGAAATCACCTTTCCTTTCACCGTCGAAATTATGGAGCTCTTTGTGGTCGCTTCAGAATCGTTCCTCTTCACTCTAGACGACAACTCCGTGGGTCTCTTTTTGCTTACAGTATCATAAGCTCTGTTATCGATTCTCCATCTCTCCTTGAACAAATACCTTTCGCTGTATCCCGTTTGAATTCTCGTTACAAAACTAATTTTTCCCTGCCTGTCCATCGAACTCAACACTTACTTGGTAGTCCTCTGTTTCGTTTCCTTCAGGTACTGAATAATTGCAACGTTGATTTTACACTTAATCTATCTATGTATAAAAATTTGCTCCTTACTCTGTTTTCTTAATCGAAATTTTGTATATACTTGTATTTTAATTCTAGTTTTGCATTGATTATTACTGTTTTGTATTGATTCTGTAACTCTCAGCGTTCTCACCAATAGTTAGGGTTTGTGTGCCCTGTGAGTGAGAAGTCTGCATATAAATAAATAAATATGCTATCCGTGAACACAACTGAAACCCTTCAACCTCCCATCGACCACACATGGTTCAAATATGCAAGCGATGTCAACTTCCGCACGATTGCAATAAATTTGCAGTTCATCTGTAACAATCAGAGACCGCTTCTCATTCATTTGGATGATTTTGACTCCTTCAAGCGGAGAGCAAGTAACCTGTCTTCTGTTCTAGTCGTTTGTACTATATTCCCAGTAGCAGCCCTATAGTTAGAGCAACCTGCCATTTCCCCAACTGCGGAATCTTTTAATTTTAAAAAAAAAATTCCTCAACATCGTTCTCTCTTTCCAGATCCAATACCATTCTGCACTATTGGACGCACATTTTTAACCCTTACCATTTTGAGCATACCAGTCATTGCTCTTCTAACAGCATTTTGCACATCCCTACTACTCTTTAATTTGGAGCCATTCTTTGCCTTAATAACCAGAGCACAGCCTTCCCACTTTCTTTACAGGTATCTTATCTTCGATTCTGTCGCCATCCAAACGTCGATTCATTACCTGTGCAACCATTTTGATCCTATCACTATAAAGATCCTTATCCACACGATTTTTATCTCCACAGAACGAAGAATCCCGAAAATCAATTATCTGCCCTTTGTATACCTTAACTAATTTCTCTAGACAATTATTTTCTTCCAAATTTTCATTCCATGCACATAGTTTTATAGCTACAGTCTCTAACGTTCTCCAACGAATCAACGTTTCCTATATTGCGTTAGGGTTGTTAAATATACAAGAACAGTAAGTCTTAATTGTTTATATAGTAACGTTAGAAGTGTCGTCAATAAAATGAGCGAATTCGAACTGCTGGTTAAAACAAGTAACGCAGACACAGTAGGGCTTACGGAGACGTGGTGCCACCCGGAAATTGGGGATGATGAGTTTCATTACGGCTTGTATAATGTATTTAGGAAGGATAGGGTAGATAGAAGGGGTGATGGAGTAATGCTTCTTATCAGAAGCAGCCTGAGTGCGACGATAGCTTTCCTGGATTCAGACGTTTCACATGCTAGTATAGAATCTATATGGTGTGATATAGTTGGAAACAAAGGTATAATGCGAGTAGGAGTAATCTACAGACCAGGTGATGGTGAAGATTATGACGAAAGCCTCTACATGCAAATGGAATGGGCAAGTAAGCGTCAATGTCTTATTATGGGTGATTTCAATTTGCCTCTAATTGATTGGAGTAAATGGGAAGGAAACTCGACATGGGGAACAAAATTTTTAAATCAACTAGATGACTGTTATTTGTATCAACCTGTCAGGGAAAGTACTAGAGAAAAGAATATTCTAGACCTCATCATCACCCATGAATCAGATGACATAACAGGGCTGACAGTAGAGGAACCAGTAGCAGGAAGTGATTACGGAGTTCTACGGTGGATGATGATGAGAGAGGTAGCAGTAGTAAAAGGCAAAGAAATGGGTTTTAATTTCGGAAAATGAAATTACGATGCCTTAAGGTAGTACATGGCCTCTATTAACTGGGTAGATATCGCGCAGAGAATGAATACAATTGAACTGTGGTACGCTTTTAAAACATTAATCACAGATGCCTTGAATGCGTATTTACCATTAAAAAAATACTCCACGAGGAGGGTTCCAAGTTAGATGAATAGTGAAGTTGCCACATTACTTGAGCAGAAAAAGGTGGTATGGAAAGGTTACAGAGCAATAAAAAGTACTGAAGCCCATAATAGCTACAAGATGATCTGTAATAGAGCCACATAAAAGGTTCGACAGGCAAAGGCAGTTTATGAGAAATCACAGAGGGGGGGATAAGGAATTCTTCACATATATAAATGCCAAGAAGAGCAGGACAAACCAGATCGGACCTTTACTTAAGGGAGAGGGGATAGTATTAAATACACCAGCTGCCGTTGCAGATGAACTCAACAGTTATTTTGCATCCATATTTACAAATGAAAAACCTTTTGTGGCAATGGGAAATTATGGGAGCGAAGTTTAAAAATATGTAATTAATGATATTGAAATTTCGCAAGATTATTTAATGAAAAAACTTTCGAGCCTGCAGGCCAGTAAGGCTCCTGGAGTTGATGGAATATACCCTATAATCTTAATAGAGGCGGCAAGTGAGTGCATTGAACCATTGAGGCTAATTATGCAAGCATCACTAGACTCTGGGGAGATTCCGTTGGATTGGAAAAGTGTCAATGTATCTCCCATACATAAGGGTGGCTCTAAGAGTGAAGTGGGAAATTATCGACCTGTCAGTCTGACTTCAGTGGTAGGTAGGGAAAAATCATGGAGGCAATGATCAAGGGTGGAATTCAGGATCATTTGGATCGAACTGAAATTCTGAAGGGTACTCAGCATGATTTTGTAAAGGGAAAATCATGTTTAACAAATCTGGTTCGCTATTTTGAAAGGGCTGGATGTAGAGAATAATTTCGACATTGTTTATTTAGATTTCAGCAAAGATTTTGACTCAGTCCCACATGAGCGGTTGCTTTATAAGCTGGAACAGGTTGGAATCACTGGGAAAATCCTTAAACGGAAAGCAGGATGGCTTTAGGGCAGGAGGCAGAGGATTGTGATAAATGACTATTCCTGAGATTGGGTTGATGTAAGAAGTGCGGTTTCCCAATGTTCATTATTAGGACCACTGTTGTTTTTAATTTTCATAAACGACATCGATGAAGGGATAGAGGACGTGATGTCTAAATTTGCAGATGTTAAAATTGGTAGAGTGGTTAATGATCACTGTCAAGCTGAGCTTCTTCAGACAGACCTAGATAGACTTTAGGAATGGTCAGAAAAATGGCAGCTATGCTTTAATCCAACTAAGTGTAATACACCTGGGAAACAGTAATCCCAAAATAACTTATTCACTTGGTGGAGTTCAGCTAAACCCAGTACTGGAGGAAAGGGACTTGGGTGTTACGATACGGTCAGACATGAAATTCTCTGAGCATTGTAAACAGGTTGCAAGGAAGGCCCATGGTGTCCTATCGATGGTCTATCGAACTTTTGCAAGTAGAGATAGGGACGTGATAATCCCATTATATAAGGCTTTTGTTAGACCACACTTGGAATACTGTGTTCAAGTATGGAAACCGCACCTAAAGAAAGACATTGAGCTTCTTGAAAGGGTGCAAAGACGGGTAACTCGCCTGGTGAGATTGGCAAAAGGGGGTCCTTATGAAGAAAGACTTCGAATATGTGGGTTTCAGAGTTTGGAAACTAGACACCTTAGAGGAGATTTGATTGAGGTGTTTAAGGCTCTGAGAGGCATCAGTAAAATGAATGAGGACGAAATTTTCAAGATTATAAATGATGCTAGAACTAGAGGACATAAATTCAAGTTAAGGGGGGAGATGTTTAGATTGGACTGCAGGAAGTTTTATTTTAGCCAGCGAGTTATAAATTACTGGAATAAGTTGCCTACATGGGCGGTAGAGGTGACAGTTTGGGGAAATTCAAAGGTCATCTGGATAGTACTGGATAGTCTGGATAATTTCCTTTTCTTTTATTAATTATTATTTATTTTTTCTTTTTTTATCATTGTTTTATTCGGTTTTTTTTTTTTTTTTTTAGGCTGGTGCAGCATAAGCCATAGGCTTTCTTGCACCATGCAGCCATTGCTAATACTAATATTAATACTAATACTAATATCGCGCCTCGTAATTCCATTTTCCTTATCAAGAGGGAAATTCTGGATACTGAACCTCAGCGTTCCTTGTTAGCTCAGTTAGAGAACATACAGAGACATCGGTCTTCCCATTTACTTCATTTCTATTTGATGGAAACGCCTCATTAGGGTGTCCATTCACACTATTGCTCCTCAATTCCAAATCAAGACTTTCTTTGCTATCGACCGAAAGTGCACCCTCAGCATCCGCCTGGAAACTCATAACCGAAACCTCCGAATGCGTACTCTCTCCAGTAACAGCCCTGAAATTTCCTACAGGAATTTGAACTACATATATAGCTGTATTATAGTATGGCAGCCATTAGTGTTTCACAGTTGCGAAACAAATGATTGCCAGACTAATTATATCGTGAAAAGGAAGCCACCCGCAAGTCCAAAGAAAGAAAAAAAACTTAACCTGCCACTGATCACCTATATTGCGAAAGTTGAATCATAAATTCTTTTTGTGCAATAACCACTTAAACCATCTTTAATAAATTATTTTGTAGTAACAGAAACAATCATTTCTTTAGTCATACTACCGTTTACCGTCGATCACTTCGCACAAGGCGGTACAGCCTACGTTAACCACTACAATGGCGAAGGGTGGGCGCGTGCCGTTGGCCTTGCGACTGCTGCTCTGGCCATTATTTTTTGACTCTTGGGACATTTTAACTATAGCACTCCGAGATTTCCACAAGATTTGCAGTTCCTGTAATACTGCCAACCGGCACCCGACAATCATCCCTTTTTTGAAGTCCGTCTGATCATGTTTCTTGCCCATGTCAACCGAGCACTTTATGGACCACATGACAAAATGAAAGTTGACCACATGAAAGTTGCAGTATCATTTGATCGGTTATCGCCGTGATACGTATACTACCAGGCGGGGAGGAATGGCCTATTAAAACACGCGGGTGGTCATAACGTTTTAGTAATAGGCCGTTTCACTGACTTAGTGACGTTTACATTAATTATTTTGTCAATGAATACAATCGTTAACTATAGAACGGCGTTCCACTCAAAGCGTGTCTGTTTCGACACCCTTGTGCCTGACCACTCGCTACATCGAGCTATTATTATTATTTGATATAATTTCTATAATATTTAATTTTTTTTTATCAGCACAGCCCCCCTGCCTCCACCCTGGTATTCGTTGGCTCTTACTCTTTGCTTATTGTTTCACCATTGGTAGCTACCCCTCTTTCTGTTCGTCAACACGCATTGTATGAGTTACAGGAAATGAAATAACAGATCCCGCTCATGTTGAAACTAAGCAAAGTAAAGCAGAGAAAAGTCTGGGATTTCTTTGTCTGTGTGTGTGTGTAAATTGACAATTTATACAGTATATCCAAAACGATTGGTAATGTTATAATCCGAATAATCCGAACACCCCGGTAGTTTGAGATTTCCTTTAATTAATTAGTTCTGATAATCGCGATTGTGCTGTATGTGTTAAACCCCGTTTGTGCTGTTAAGGATATTACATTAATAGTAAATCTTTAGATATTTTAGCGAAGTTAATATATCTTTTTTTTTTGGTTTTCTGGTGTTATTCTTTTCATGCGTCAGTAACTTTGTTTTTATAGTTTTTCATTAATCCTGTTTTTTTTATTTTAACAGGACGTCAAGGAGAGTTTCAAAGCGTTTTGAAAGAAGTAGACGTTCCAGTTCTTTCTCAAGGTGACTGCGAACATCGATTGCGTCAAACTCGGCTCGGCCCTTCCTATCGGTTGCATTCAAGTTTCCTGTGTGCTGGCGGTGAACCAGGAAAGGATGCGTGCACAGTAAGTTTTATTATGATAGATTTGATTAATAAAAATTCTGATTAATTTTGATCGATTTGATTAATCCAATCCGGGTCGTACTAATCTGACATGTTCAGACATTCCAGTTAGTGTGCCTGGCTATCTACTAGCGCTTCTTTTTAAATGTGCCTTCCAAATATGTCAAAGGTTCATTGGTCTAATACAAGTGGGATGTATATTAGACCGGTGGACAGTTTCAACGTTTTTGAAAGACTAGTGTTATTGGAAAAATAGTCATAGTGATTTTCAAAGAAATTACGAACTGCAGATTTTCTATTTAATAGAATAGGCTGTTTTGCTGTTGTGAATATATTTGATCGCCTGTTTTCACTTAGCAGCTAAGTGAAAACAGGCGATCGAATATCTTTGAATCGTCTTAAGAAGAGAGAGAGATCACAGGTTTAAGCAGACTTCAGAAAAGCGACAAAGAATCGTGTCTGAACGAAAGGCTTCATTTATTTCTGTTGCTTCTGTGTTCTTTATCATCTACTACAGTGTTTTCTAACAAATGTACTCGAAGTGCCAAAATGTACTAATAAAATTAATCTTCTGATTAACTATACCAAACATATTTCTAATGTATTAAACAGTACCAACTGTAGGCACCAACTGGCAAAGTGCATGTGGCTTTTTGCTGATTCTTAAATAATTCATTAAAATTACCAAGCGATAGAAACAGCATTGTAATTGACCCTATAAAGGCCGCCTTACATGCGCAAACTTTAAGGATGAATGAAGTTTACTTATGCATGGGTAATGCACACACATCATTTCTACTTCCAAGGTAGTTTTAATGCATCGTTTTAATTATATCTCATATTGTTAATATCTTCACAACGAGTTACCATGGTATTGCAATACCCCGAATAAGTAACGCTTCGCTTATGGAGAAGACTTGGGTGAATTGTATTGTCTGGAAAAATTAAACCTAAAAAAAGATAAAGAAAATGGTGGTTATTGAAAAGGACTCGGTTATCTCACGTTGTTTGAATTAAGTGAACAAAAAACAATGAAATTGATATCACATTTGAAATGCAAATTTCGAAGCAGAAGGGAAAACACAAGTTGAATAAGAAAGTGCAAAAAGACGACACAGAATAGATGTAAGCTCAGCAGCACAGGTTTTAAGAACAAGTAGAGAAAAACCATTAGGACCTGGAGCTTTCTTGGCATCAAGATTGTTCAAAATTCCTTTGGCATCCTTTTCACAGAAGATTACAGGACGCGTTGAGTGGAGTGTACTGAGAATGGTAGGAGGCGGTTTACCAAGATCATCAATGCAAGAGTTAGAAGAAGAGTTGGATGCGAGTAGGTCGGCTTTCTTTAGCTGAGGAGGAACTAGAACCATCAGGTTTTAACAGAGGTGGGGGTATAGATGGGCAAAAATTTTAGCCAATAGCTGTGCCAAGGAACCAAAGTTGTCCACCTACAGTTTGAACAAAAAGGAGGGTTTTTTTTACACTTAGCCTTTTCCAAATCTAGTTTGGACTGATTAATATTTGCCTTACAATTGTTGTAAGCTTTAGAGTAGATAGAAAACGAATGCGCAAATGTGGATGTAAGTCAGCTATGATATGCAGTGTTCTTATCTTGAACAGCCGTTCTTATAGGAAAACCAAGGTTAAATAAAGGACGATATTTTAAAGTGGAAGGTGGAATACAGGATTTCATTCCAGGTATAATTTCACTGACCTTGTCTGCGAACATTGATATCAGAAGATTTAAAACAATTCAACTAAGGAAAAGAAGAAAGAAGAACGGGAATCTCGCAGATCATCCCATTTTGCATTTTTGTAATGCCAAAAAAAAGATGAGGCAGTGATCGGCCACGAAAGAAAGGCTCTTGTGGAGAAGAGGCCATTCACTAAGTTGTGATCGGAGGTGTGTACTCGACCGTGTATTTGATGAGGTTGTTTGTTAGAGAAAGATCAATAGTGTTGAGTGTGTGGTTACGATTTTTCGGTATTCTAGTAGGTAAATGAACAAATGTGCGAGGTCATTAGTAATTACAAAGCCTTGGCATCTCGACCAGTTTTGTTCTTATGCCTAGAAAATGGAATCCAACTGTAGCTATGAACATGAAAATCGCCAAGGAAAATTACCTCACTGCTAGGAAAGTTGGACTGGAGAAAGTAAGATTTCAAAGAAAGGAAGTCAGAGTTCCAAGTTTTAGTAGAGTTGGGAGTAGTTCTCCCAATTAGTAGAGTTGGGAGAACGATAGAGGCAGCCAATGAATTTGGCTAAATGAGGTAGAGAATGATTTTAAGCCAGAGGAGATTCTAAGTTACTAATTCTCCGACACGGAATATCAGAGTGAACATATGCATAAATACCACCTTTGAAAGGAATCGTACAGGGAATAATTATGCCAACGGAGATGAGCAGTAATTGGGGCAACCAGTAATTCGGATTCTGCCATAAAAAAAAAAAAAAACTAAGCAGTGTTTGAAAGAATGCAAACGGAAATCATTGGGATTGGAACTGGGACCAAGTATATTTGTGAAATGATTAAGGAAGCTTTTAGAAAGTTTTGATCTTTTGTTAGTTAGTTTCTTTTATTTGTTCACTTGTTATTGCTGTAGAATTGTACTGTAGTAATTATCATTGAACTGCCTGTACACTAAATGATGCTTGGCTTTACAAAATGAGTTTCATAATCGTTGTGTGCATGCGCTAACCAATAACATATAATTACTTTTGATATCTTATTACTACATTTTCATTTTCGATCTTACAGGGGGATGGCGGCAGTCCACTGGTGTGCGATGTCCATGGTGTCTGGAAGGTTGCTGGACTGGTCTCCTGGGGAATCGGCTGTGGTCAGCCAGGAGTTCCTGGAATATATGTTAATATGGCTAAGTATCGGTTTTGGATCGACAGTATAGTTAACAAGTTTGGATAAACCAGAACAGCACACGAAAATAATTTTAGCCACTCGGGTATCTGAGGAAAGAAACTTAAGCGTCTATATTATAACTGAGAATTATTCCTCATGGTTTAACTCCCTGTGTATATTCAAGTGATGTGCTAAGTTGAGGTTTGAAGACTGTTATGTGAATAGGCATATCTAATGATTTTAGCGAGTAAGAAGATTATCTTTTCAAACAATACGTTTTACAATGAAATTTCAGAGAAGGGTTTTTTTTACTTTACCAGTATATTACGATTAAACTTTAATTATCCATTTTAATAAAGGTAGAATAGTACTGCCCCCTTCTGGGGTCAGGTTCCGTGGAAGATTAGGGTCATGCCGAACTATTTTCACTGAAAGATTAGTGTAATGCTGAACTATTTTCACATGCTTTACAGTTTTTTTTTTTTTTTTTTGCTTAGGACGTAACTTTGGCTTGCTGTAATGTGAATCAAAACATAAAATAACATCAAATATTTCAAAAAATGGTTTATATGTAACGCATTTAAAACTTATTGTTGTGTAATGTAGCGTTTTTGATTTTTAAACCAGAACCTTTAAATTATACAACAGCAATGTGTACTTAAAATCAAGAATTGAGATGCATTATATGTAAATGAATCAATAAACATAATTTCAAACTATGCAAATACATTTCGGCTGATCATACTAAATTTATGAACTATTGACAAAGTTGTTTAGCTACTTGCAAGTTGGCACTGCTTCGCGCGCCCACATACACATATACACAGGCCGTGATGATCGTTGACTGAAAATAATATACCTTTATTTTATAAAAACAACAACAAAAAACTTTTTTTATGCAGTATATGTCAGAAGGGAGGGATGCAAACATTTATGAAAGAAGGCTGGTAGTTTTTTTCGTCATTATTCATTTCCTGTTAGTTTTGCTGACCATATTATTCCTTAACATTATTATAAGTAAAATCTCAGTATCACGTAGAAAAGCATTTGTTTCCCTTGAAACACCTAACAATATGCTGCATATTTAAATCATCGTGTACTATGTATATAAAGTGCTTAGCATCATAATACACAGCCATTTCTGAATAAACAGAAAATTTTTAAGGTGGCATCGTTTTAGGTTATATCTCATATTGTGAATACCTTCACAACGAGTTGCCATGATATTGCACTACTTCGAATAAGTAACGCTTCACCTAAGGAGAAGACTAGTGTTACTTATTCTCAGATAGGTACCAGGAGAATAAGTAACACTAGTCTTCTCCTTAGGTGAAGCGTTACTTATTCGAAGTAGTGCAATATCATGGCAACTCGTTGTGAAGGTATTCACAATATGAGATATAACCTAAAACGATGCCACCTTAAAAATTTTCTGTTTATTCAGAAATGGCTGTGTATTATGATGCTAAGCACTTTATATACATAGTCTAAATTTGTTCGCAGCTTGAGGCTCTAGCCCTAAATGCGCCTTAGTCTAAAATCATCGTGTACTGTAATTGTCGACTCGTAATCACATGATATATAACAGGGGTGGCCAACGGAAAACAGCGCAAGACGATCATGAAATACTTCAGCAATCAAAATAATCTTCAAGCGCAAACAAATCATTTTCATATCTCTTTATATACGTATTAATTAAAGCTAATGTGTTCATTAAAAATATGTTTTTCAAAATTAAAATTAACAGCCACATTTTGTGAATATAAATGCAGGTGTGTGTGAATTGCAATTAATATACACGGTATATTAATTACGTATAGCAATTAATATACACTGTATATAAAGGCGGCATATTGTGAAAATAGTACGGCAGCAAACGTTTGAATATCAAATTCTGATAACAGAAAGAGAAAGGAGAATGGAAAAGATTATGAGAAAATTTCAACTTCCTCATCAAGATAATTATTAGCAGATGTAAAAGCGTTGTATGCTTTTAGTGTATCTGTAAGCTGCAATTTTACAGGCAGCAGCATTTAAGATATAGCGATTAAAAGTATACTATTTACATTATCTAAATACCTTTAAGTTAAAATCGAATAGCCTCTAATGAACAAATACAGAATTTATTTGTGATAATGTTAAAATCTTATTGTGAATATTTTTATCAAATGTGGACTCTTGTGACAATCCGGGCTTCCACTGAACCCCGTCTTCTCAAAGTTCCATCAATTCAGTAATGTTCTTTTTAGGACAAAAATAAGTATGGAAAATTTCCCAGTGTTTTATGTAAACCGACTATGGTGTAGACCACCAAAATCTAGCTGTGTGTGTTTATTATCTATCGCATAGTAGAAAAAATTGTATTATCGTGCTGCAATTATTTAATTTATACTTTATATTTATTTCGACTTGAATAACTGTAGTTATTAGAATATCGGAAATCTCGCTGTGGTATCTTCTAATTTTCGTTGATTGTATATCTGTTAATTATGTAAATTTATATTGTGCCGTTTTATTTTGAGTTGATATGAATTGACATCTATGTGGTGCAAGTCACAATCTCACCCCATCGCCTGTCCGATACTTTACCTTATACCTTGTGCTACACTGTTTTAAATGAATCTTTACATTCTTAGCACATTTTGTACTTTTTAATTATGAACAATAAAATATGTAACCTATACATTCAGCGTGTTTTTATTATTCAAATTAATTGCACTTTATATTTGTATATGAAGGAACACCGATACAATGGAAAATTTTCACACGAAATAGAACTGTGCATGCTTGTAAAAACATCATTCGATAAACAGAACGGCTGTTACTTTTTGCAGAAAATAAAAGCAAAAGAAATCTTTTCATGTGAAGATTTATCCGATAAAACTCATACACCCACGAAAAAAAAAAACTAGGATTGCCGGAGAAAACACATTGCCATCCCCGCCTGAGATCGACTAACGGAACCACGGTGAGAGAGAGAGAGAGAGAGAGAGAGAGAGAGAGAGAGAGAGAGAGAGAGAGAGAGAGAGAAAACACAATTAAAGTTCCTCGCATCATTGAAAGGATTCGAATTAACTAGTGGACGGATGGTTATAATATAATATGTACCTCTGGTTATAATACATGAACTAGGGCTATTTTTCTTGAAGTGGAATACTAAGAAATATATTTTTTACGAAATGAACACAATCTTGTTGGGTGGAATGGAATGTTTAGGATTTTCCGCTAAATTAACTAAGATATCACTATTTCATTCTAGTAAAAATTCTACGGTCAATTAGCCTATCTTACGGGATAAAAAAACTCGTGTTTCTCGAATAAAAATAGCATGCACCCTACTCCCGAGAACAACTGACTCGATCACCGTGTGAAAAACACAAACACAAGATTTGAACTCAGATCTTTTTTCACACGGAGCGAGAGAACACCTACAATATTCATTGGGCTTGCTAGAAAATTATGATTGTTGTTGGTATTGTGTGTGTAGCGACAGAACTGAGACCAAATTGTCTGTTCATAGTTTTTGATATGAAAACATCTATAATGGCATATAACAATGGAATGTAACGGGAATGTAATTTTGTGGTCAAATATTTGTATTGTTGCAATCATACTTCCTGCAGTAGTAACTGAGTTATATGGCATGTACTACTGTCTAGCCATGGCAGTATTAATTACAAGTTGCATGAAATAGGTTTGTCACCTAGCCGCTTGGTCTTGTTGAAGAAGTCGACCACATTCTCTTGGATTGTCGCTATTGTACTGACCTGCCCAGACACGATAGGAGGGAGTATATGATGAGAGCCTTGTCGATCAATTCGGCCCTGGAAAGATTGTGCAAGGCTCAAGGGGTAGAGTTTTTTTCAGCCTGGACTGTACTTGTTAACAGGAGAGATTGCTTCTACAGGGATGGGATACACTTAAATAGAAAGGGTGCAAGAATATTTGCTGATGCTATCGAGGCAGTGTTAGGTGGGTCGGAAAACTACTAGCTTGGGGGGAGACAAAGACGAATAGATTAACAGTAGTCACTGGCAGAGGTGAAAGAGATTCTTGCACTGCTTCTATTGGAATGAGCAGAAGCCTGAAAAACAAGATGCAGGATATTTCAGAGACTGCTGGGAGTCATTGCGGTACAAGTAAACACATAGGTTGTGATAGGGTATCTAAGAATAGAAATAGGTGCATGTATAATTGCGTGTACACCAATGCTAGGAGTTTAGTAAATAAATTTGATGAATTTGAGGTATTGCTCAAAACATCAAAGGCAGATATTGTTGGGATATCAGAGACGTGGTGTCACACAGATATAAGGAATGCAGAACTGGAATTTGGGAAATACAATGTGTACAAAAAGGATAGACAGGACAGGAAGGGGGGAGGGGTTATGCTATTAGTTAAGAAACATAAAATCCAAGGAAGTGAAGCCAGTGGACATTGCTGGACAGTGCAGTGTCGAGTCAGTTTGGTGTGACATAAGCATTGGAAGATCAAAATTGAGAGTAGGAGTGTGCTATAGGCCTAATGATTCTGATGAGTATAATAAGAAACTGTACAGGGAAATAGAGTGGGCCAGTAAATCAGAGAGTCTTATAATGGGAGATTTTAATTTCCCAGATATTGACTGGAATTTGGGGGCTGGTCACTCACACACTAGTAAGGCTTTTGTGGATTGATTGGATGATTGTTTTCTACATCAGCATGTTCGGGAGGCAACTAGAGGGAGGAATACTCTTGATTTGATTATCAACAGTGATTCTTCATGCATTAAGAATCTGCAGATAAATGAACCACTAGGTGGCATTGATCACAGTGTGCTTAAGTGGGATTTACTCAAAGAGGTAACTACCATTAGGGGTAAAGTGAAAGGTTATTGCTTTCGTAAAGGCGACTACGATGGACTAAGACAGTATTTAAATTCTATACAGTGGGACCAACTGATGATGTTACCAACAGCAAATGCAAAATGGGAAGCATTCAAAGAACTTATCTTGGAAGCTACTAGGCTTTACATACCAACCAAGAAATATTGTTCAAGGTTTAGGCCTAAATGGATGTCAGATGAACTGATGAGGCATATGGCAGAGAGGAAACATGTATGGGATACATACAAATTAACACATGACACAGAAGCCTATGATAGATCCAAGTTGATCTGTAACCAAGTTACAAAGGAGGTTAGGCAGGCGAAGGCAGATTACGAAAAATCTTTGGCAAGGGATGCAAAGAAAAACAGCAAAGAGTTCTTTACTTATGTAAACTCTAGAAGGAAGGGGATGAATCAGATTGGTCCACTTGATATCGATGGGACAACTGTTGATGATCCTGCTCAGGTAGCTAACAAACTAAATGAATATTTTGCATCGACATTCACACATGAGGAGTTATTTCGCGAGGGGAAAGCCAGAGGTGTATTCAACTATATCAGTAAGCTAGAGAATCTTGTAATAACTGAGAGTAAAGTGGAGGAGAAATTGTTGAAGATAAACACAAGAAAGGCACCCGGGGTGGATGGGATCTATCCAGTTATATTAAAGGAGGCAGCAGAGGAAGTAAGCAAACCCTTAGCCATAATTATGAGAGCTTCCTTGGACTCAGGGGAGGTACCCACAGACTGGAGATGAGCAAATGTGACCCCAATTCACAAAGGAGGATCAAAGGCTGACACAAGTAATTATAGACCTCTGAGTTTAACTTCTGTTCCAGGAAAATTAATGGAGGCACTAGTTAAAGAAGCACTGCAGGATCATTTAGACAAGACTTCGGTTATAGCTAGGATACAGCATGGTTTTGTTAAGGGCAAGTCTTGCCTGACCAATTTGATTGTATACTATGATGCAGT
The DNA here is from genome assembly GCF_048544385.1 of Mastigoproctus giganteus. Lineage (NCBI taxonomy): Eukaryota > Metazoa > Arthropoda > Arachnida > Uropygi > Thelyphonidae > Mastigoproctus > Mastigoproctus giganteus. Next base: position 111,584,342 of record NC_143581.1, on the reverse strand, counting down.
CACAAAGGAACTGGATGCAGGGAATAACTTTGATATTATATACTTGGATCTTAGAAAGGCTTTTGATACTGTTGCACATGGAAGACTGCTGCACAAATTGGAGCAGTGTGACATTGGAGGCAAATTGCTGCTGTGGATAAAGGGGTGGCTGAGGGGGAGAAGACAGAGAGTGGTAAGCAACGGACACTGCTCGTCTTGGACTAATGTTATTAGTGGAGTCCCTCAGGGCTCAGTGAGTCCATTATTGTTTTCTGTATTCATAAATGATATTGATGATGGTATATCAAGCTTAATGTCGAAGTTTGCAGACGATACAAAGGTAGGCAGGGTTGTCAAGGACACTACTGACACTATGCAGCTGCAACAGGATCTGGAAAGGTTGATCAGATGGGCTGAGAGGTGGCAAATGAAGTTTAACATTGACAAATGTAAGTACTACACATGGGAAACAGCAACCCCAGAGCAACGTATCAACTCTGTGGTACTACACTGACAGTGGTAGAGAATGAAAGGGACCTGGGGTGGTTGTGCAGGCAGATATGAAGTTCTCTGAGCAGTGCAGACGGGCTGCAAGAGTAGCTCATGGTGTATTGTCAATGATATATAGGAATTTTTCTAGCAGGGATAAGGAGGTGATTATTCCCTTGTATAAGGCAATGGTCAGGCCACACCTAGAGTACTGTATACAGGTCTGGAGGCCTCATTTCAAGAAGGATGTAGAGCTGCTGAACGAGTACAGAGAAGGGCAACAAGATTAGTGAATGGAACAAAAGGGTGCTCTTACGAAGAAAGGCTTAAGTTTTGCAAATTACAGTGTCTGGAGACTAGGCACCAGCGAGGTGATCTGATAGAGGTGTATAAAGCCTTGAATGGTTTGAGCATGCTCAATGCTGATGGGATTCTTCCTCTCGCTCAGAATAATCACCTGAGAGCGCATAAATTCAAATTGAGGAAAGACAGATGTAGGATAGACGTGCCGAAATTTGCCTTTAGCCGGCGGGTGGTTGGTTGGTGGAACAGACTTCCATCTCTTGTCGTGGAAGTTGATATCCTAAATAAGTTTAAGGCTCAGCTGGACAGGTATTTTGAACGAACAGATGGGTGAAGTGGAAGTGGTTTCTTTTTTTTTTTTTTTTTTTGGCTGATGCTGCATAAGCTTGCTTTCTTGCATCAAATGCCTCTACTAATGCTAATGCAAGAAGGACCTTCGGCTTCAGCTCCAATTGATCGTGGGCTCTGTTAATGGAGACAATAAATTCGAACTCAGACTCAAACAGCTATTAATGGTCTTAATACTTTTGCATATAGAGTGTTTATGAGAAGAGACGGAATAAGATTTGCTACTTTACATTAAAATTTTTTGTCCTGCCCAAGACCATTTTAGTTCTTTAGTTTTGATAAGAATGTCCTTTACTTGAGTTTGATGCCTAATCCATGTGTTTTCTCTTCTTATCTAACAGTCTGATTCCCAATATAATTTGTTCCATTCTTCGCTGTGTAGTTCTCAGCTTCTCTTCCATTCTTTTGGTGAGTGCCCAAGTTTCACTTCCATAAGTCATGGTGGGGAGTATATATTGATTCATTATTTTACGTTTCATGCAAACTGGGATATTGCTCTTCAGTATGTGACTATATTTCCTGAATGGTATACATCCAAAGTGTATTCTTTTCTTGACTTACAACCATTTATCATTATTACAGCTAATAACTTGTCCCAGATGAGTATATGACTCCACCTTTTCAATTCATCATCATCATCATCAGCCATTTTCAATCCACTGCAGGATGAAGGCCTCTCCAGCAACTTTCCAGTTCCTTCTGTTTTGAGCACTGGCCATCCATTTACTACTCACAAACTCATGAATTTCATCTATCCATCTCCGCCTTTGTCTTCCAGGTTTTCTTCTAGCTCCTCTTGGGTACCATTCTGTTATTTTCTTAGTCCATCTGTCATCATGTCTTCGAGCTATGTGTCCTGCCCAAGACCATTTTAGTTCTTTAGTTTTGATAAGAATGTCCTTTACTTGAGTTTGCTGCCTAATCCATGTGTTTCTCTTCTTATCTAACAGTCTGATTCCCAATATAATTCGTTCCATTCTTCGCTGTGTAGTTATTAGCTTCTCTTCCATTCTTTTGGTGAGTGCCCAAGTTTCACTTCCATAAGTCATGGTGGAGAGTATACATTGATTCATTATTTTACGTTTCAGACAAACTGGGATATTACTCTTCAGTATGTGACTATATTTCCTGAATGCTTTCCATCCAAAATTTATTCTTCTCTTGACTTCCAGCCATTTATCATTATTACAGCTAATATCTTGTCCCAGATAAGTATATGACTCCACCTTTTCAATTACTGCTCCTTCAATCATTATTTCCCTTTCCGTGGCATACTTGTTCATCATTACTTTTGTTTTAGCCATATTCATCTTTAGTCCAAAATCCTTACTAACTGTGCATAACTGATTAAGATTTTCCTCTAATTCTTTGGGATCGTGGCTTATGACCACAATGTCATCTGCAAATCGTAAATGGTTTAGGTACTCTCCGTTCACATTGACTCCTTTCTGCGACCAGTCTAATCTTCTGAAAGCTTCCTCAAGGGCAGCAGTAAACAGCTTCGGAGATATTGTGTCTCCTTGTCGAACTCCTTTCTCGATTTTTAATTTCCTACTGTCTTTGTCTAGTCTAATAAAGGATGTTTACACTCTCATATATTTTCTTCAAAATCATAATATATGGAGTATCTATGCCTTGTCTTTCCAGTGCCCCAAACATTGCCTTAGGCTGTATGGAGTCAAATGCCTTTTCATAATCCACAAATGCCAGGCATAATGGTGTTTTATATTCATTTGCTTTCTCCATTAGCTGTGATATTACGTGAAGGTGATCCATAGTTGAGAATCCTGTCCTAAAGCCAGCTTGCTCTTTCGGTTGATTCTCATCAAGTATTCTTTCTAATCTGTTAGTAATGACCCTTGTGAACAACTTGTAGATATGGGATAACAAGCTAATTGGTCTATAATTTCCTATTTCTGATTTATCTCCTTTCTTATGCAGCAAAACTATGATTGCATTATTCCACTGCTTAGGCATCACACCTTTTCTAATGCGCATTGTGAAGAGCCTTGCCAGTTTTTGTGTTATGTCTCTTCCTCCCAATTTTAACAACTCTACAGTAACTTCATCTTCCCCCGGGGCTTTCCGATTCTTCATTTTCTTCAATGCATGTTCTACCTCATCAGGAAGAATATCGGGTATGTCGTATGTGTTGCTACTTTGCAATCCATGTTCCCCACTGCTGATATCATTCCCTCGCTCCTTGTATAATTCTCTATAGTAGTCTTCTGCTATTTGAATTATGCCTTCTCTGCTGTTTATAAGTACACCATCGCTATTCTTCAGTTTCAGTATCATTTGTCTTTCTGTATTACTGCTCATGGCTGCTGAATTAAATCCTTTGTTTTCCCTTAATGCTTGTTCTACTTTTCTTGTGTTAAATATTCTTATGTCCTCTCTGAGTCTCTTTCTAATGGCTTTGCATAACTCAGTATATTCAATTTTCTCCCTGTCAGTGTTTTTCTTGCTCATCATTTGTCGTCTTTGGTTCATCATGACAAGTGTTTCTTGACTAATTTTTTCTTCTTTGGATTTCTGTTTCCCTATAGGTTTCTTGGGCTTTATCACTTTCAGAAAGTTGTAATATTCCTCGTCGATATCTTGGTCCTGAGCAGTCTGCAGAAGCTCAAACTTGTTCTTCAGTTCCAGTACATACTGCTTTTTCTCCTCCTCTGTTATTTCAAAGACCTTTGTATTATTTACTCGAGTCAGTTTTTTCCTTTCCTTTCCTACATCTATATCAAGTGTACATCTTACCATTCTGTGATCACTTCCAACATTTACCTTATTCAGGACGGTAACATCATTCACAATATATCTTCTGTTAGTGAGGATGAAGTCGATTTCATTAGTTGTTAATCCATTTGGACTCTTCCATGTCCACTTTCTGTTCACCATTTTCTTGAAAAAAGTGTTCATTACTGACATTCCTTGACATTCTGCAAATTCCACAAGTCTTTCACCTCTTTTATTTCTTTCACCAATTCCAAAATTTCCTATAGTTCCTCTTTCTGCGCTGTTTTGCCTTTTTCCAACCTTAGCATTGAAGTCCCCCATAATAATAGTGTAGTGGGTTTTCTGCTCATCTAGAAGACTCTCAATTTCAGTGTACATTTCTTCAACCTCTTCATCGTCATGGCTCGATGTTGGTGCATAAATCATTATAATCTTTAGCTTGTACCTCTTAGAAATCTTGAGTATTAGTCTTGACACCCTTGGTGATGTACTTTTGAATTCCAAAATGTTGTTTTTAAAATCTTTATGGACCAGAAACCCAACTCCACCTTCACTCCTTTCACTGTTTCCATTGGTGTACAGCAGATTTCCACTTGATAAACTTATAAGTGATTCATTTCTTCTTCTTGTTTCAGCCAAACCGATGATATTCCAATTCACAATTTCTATTCCTTTTCAATTACTGCTCCTTTAATCATTATTTTCCTTTCCGTGGCATACTTGTTCATCATTACTTTTGTTTTAGCCATATTCATCTTTAGTCCAAAATCCTTACTAACTGTGCATAACTGATTAAGATTTTCCTCTAATTCTTTGGGATCGTGGCTTATGACCCCAATGTCATCTGCAAATCGTAAATGGTTTAGGTACTCTCCGTTCACATTGACTCCTTTCTGCGACAAGTCTAATCTCCTGAAAGCTTCCTCAAGGACAGCAGTAAACAGCTTCGGAGATATTGTGTCTCCTTGTCGAACTCCTTTCTCGATTTTAAATTTGCTACTGTCTTTGTCTAGTCTAATAAAGGAGGTAGCACTCTCATATATTTTCTTCAAAATCATAATATATGGGGTATCTATGCCTTGTCTTTCCAGTGCCCGAAACATTGCCTTATGTTGTATGGAGTCAAATGCCTTTTCATAATCCACAAATGCCAGGCATAATGGTGTTTTATATTCATTTGCTTTCTCCATTAGCGGTGATATTACGTGAAGGTGATCCATAGTTGAGAATCCTGTACTAAAGTCAGCTTGCTCTTTCGGTTGATTCTCATCAAGTATTCTTTCTAATCTGTTAGTAATGACCTTTGTGAACAACTTGTAGATGTGGGATAACAAGCTAATTGGTCTATAATTTCCAATTTCTGATTTATCTCCTTTCTTATGCAGCAAAACTATGATTGCATTATTCCACTGCTTATGCGTCACACCTTTTCTAATGTACTTTGTGAAGAGCCTTGCCAGTTTTTGTGTTATGTCTCTTCTTCCCAATATTTTAACAACTCTACAGTAACTTCATCTTCCCCCGGGGCTTTCCGATTCTTCATTTTCTTCAATGCATGTTCTACCTCATCAGGAAGAATATCGGGTATGTCGTATGTGTTGCTACTTTGCAATCCATGTTCCCCACTGCTGGTATCATTCCCTCGCTCCTTGTATAATTCTCTATAGCAGTCTTCTGCTATTTGAATTATGCCTTCTCTGCTGTTTATAAGTACACCATCGCTATTCTTCAGTTTCAGTATCATTTGTCTTTCTGTATTACTGCTCATGGCTGCTGAATTAAATCCTTTGTTTTCCCTTAATGCTTGTTCTACTTTTCTTGTGTTAAATCTTCTTATGTCCTCTCTGAGTCTCTTTCTAATGGCTTTGCATAACTCAGTATACTCAATTTTCTCCCTGTCAGTGTTTTTCTTGCTCTTCATTTGTCGTCTTTGGTTCATCATGACAAGTGTTTCTTGACTAATTTTTTCTTCTTTGGATTTCTGTTTCCCTATAGGTTCCTTGGGCTTTATCACTTTCAGAAAGTTGTACTATTCCTCGTCGATATCTTGGTCCTGAGCAGTCTGCAGAAGCTCAAACTTGTTCTTAAGTTCCAGTACATACTGCTTTTTCTCCTCCTCTGTTATCTCAAAGACCTTTGTATTATTTACTCGAGTCAGTTTTTTCCTTTCCTTTCCTACCTCTATATCAAGTGTACATCTTACCATTTGCCTTATTCAGGACGGTAACATCATTCACAATATATCTTCTGTTAGTGAGGATGAAGTCGATTTCATTAGTTGTTAATCCATTTGGACTCTTCCATGTCCACTTTCTGTTGACCCTTTTCCCTGAAAAAAGTGTTCATTACTGACAGTCCTTGAGATTCTGCAAATTCCAACAAGTCTTTCACCTCTTTTATTTCTTTCACCAATTCCAAAATTTCCTATAGTTCCTCTTTCTGCGCTGTTTTGCCTTTTTCCAACCTTAGCATTGAAGTCCCCCATAATAATAGTGTAGTGGGTTTTCTGCTCATCAAGAAGACTCTCAATTTCGGTGTACATTTCTTCAACCTCTTCATCATCATGGCTTGATGTTGGTGCATAAATCATTATAATCTTTAGCTTGTACCTCTTAGAAATCTTGAGTATTAGTCTTGACACCCTTGGTGATGTACTTTTGAATTCCAAAATGTTGTTTTTAAAATCTTTATGGACCAGAAACCCAACTCAACCTTCACTCCTTTCACTGTTTCCATTGGTGTACAGCAGATTTTCACTTGCTAAACTTATAAGTGATTCATTTCTTCTTCTTGTTTCAGCCAAACCGATGATATTCCAATTCACATTTTCTAATTCCTTTTCCAGCTCTAATATCCTGTCTTCACCGATGAGTGATCGTACGTTATTTATTATTATTATTTTAGGGTTGCCCGTAATTAAATACATTAACCCGTATTTGTGTCTGTAAATTGCATATGTTCTATGGTCGATTTGCCTGTTTTGCTGGACGAAAAAACCCTAATTACTGGTGAGAAAAACCTTGCTATCTACGCCTGAGACCGACTAACTCAGCCACGGAGTGAAAAAAGCCCATTAAAGTTCCTCGCGTCATCGACGGGATTCGAACCCAGGCCTTTTCCACCCGGTGTGGGGAGGACGGTGACGATACCACTGTGCTAACCGCGCAGACGATCGTACGTTATAAAAAGCTAAGTTCAGTTTCCGTGCATGGCAGCCTGGTCGTACCCAGAGATTCTTAGCACCCTCTGCTTCCACTCTGATCCTCTCCCTGCCGTAAGAGGGAGAGTGAAAGCTGCTGGGGACTGAGGGCCATTTGTATTGTTGTGTGTCATATGCTGGAGGGTTTGGTCTTTTCCTCTTCACGCTGACCAGGCGTCTTGAAGAGAACCACTCTATACGTTCGTTGCCTCCTAAGTGAAGTAACAGGCTTACCATCGAGAAGGTGTGCATGAGTGGATTTTAGGGAGGCAGGCCAACCGGACTTCTCCTAAATCTTCTATAATAGAGAGATATTGGATCCATCAGTGTTTTAGGCTGAGTGTTTGATATCACACAGGATACCTGTTCCCCTCTAAGCCCCCTTCTATAACACCCCTTCAAGGTGTTATAGAACTGCAAATAGTTTAGGCAAGATTTTTGGATATTATTGGTCCCCTTTATAGTAAGGTAAGGACTGTATATAGAAGTCCTTCAACTCCTGTGATATGGTTGCACCTGTTGTTCCTGTTTGGGCACAGTTACTGGTTTTATCATTGAGTTGATAGGAGCAATGGAAATGAATTTGTGCTGAAGAAATTTTCTAAATTTAATTGGAACCTTCGGTTGTGAGGCGGGTTTGTACATAGAAGAACCTTAACTCTTGTCTTTGGTTTGTTCTCTTTCGTGAAGATAAGGCTCTCAACGAGATGTCATTAAATCTGCTTGTCCTGTATCGGACGCTGCTGAAGGTCATCAAGATGATCATAATTTGGGAGAAGAATCTCAACGTCTGCTGATCCTGAATTTCGTATTCAGGATAGGACACTTTAGGACTGACTAGGCTCATCCTAGAAGGTGAATTTTTCCATTTTTTTTTTACTTTAACTCTTTCTTATTCAACTCTTCTTTCCTATTTCTCTGACCCCCCTCTTTACTTTCTCTTCCCTCCCTGAACCATCCCATACTATGCCTGCCTTTCACTTTCTTTAATTTGTCTGTCACACGACTTTGTCATGATACAGATTAGCAAGACGTTAGTAGGTCCTGCTGCCTCCACGTGGCGGGGATAGGGGGTGGGATGTGTTGACCAGGTGTTACCGCTTCCCACCTGCTAAGAGCCAGGTACCGGCCGACAAAATAACAACAGAACACATCATAACATTCACATCCAAAACACTACATACAAATGGCCGGTATTGGCGTAAGCTTCAACACAAAACGTACAATGCCGGTTAATCGGGGAAACTCTGGGGTCCGCCACAACAACACATGACTATCCCTGCAGTAGTAACGGCAGGAAGTATGATTGTGACGTCACAATCATACTTCCTTAGTTCTTCCGCAATACTTTCGCAATAATGACATCGAGACTACATCGGCACACCGATGTAGTCTTCCTTATGGCAGAGATGGCACTGAGGGAATCGGTGTTAATTATGGCAGGAGAGACAGAATGTTCAATAATATTACTAATTGCTAATTTGATGGCGTATAATTCAGCAGTGGAGACGTTGCATGGTAACGGTGGTAAAGCACGTAGTAACTTCATGTAGTAACTGTGCATGAAGGAAAAAGAGCTACAGCACCTACCACACTATCAGTTTTCGATCCATCAGTATATATTTTACAGGTAGGGGAATTCAGAGTACTATGAGCTGAGTGCAATGCTATCACATTGAAAAAAAATCGCGAGTGGGGGGATTCACAGACACAGATTAACAGCAGTCGCAGGCAGAGGTGAAAGTAATTCTTGCATTGCTTCTATTGGAATGAGCAGCCTAGAAAGCAAGGTGCTGGAGAATTTGAGGGCTACTGGGAGTCATCATGGAACAAGTAAATATATCCTAACACGAGCTGTGTTAGGATAACTAAGAGTAAGAACAGGTGCATGTATGCGTTTAAATTGTCTGCCTGCCTCCTACTTCTCTTTCAGTTACGGAAATTAAAGTGTGAGTAAGTATACAGTTTATCTGCATGTCTCTTGCTTTTCTTCGGTGTTTTGCTTAGTCCTGTATTGTTAAAATGTTTAAGCAGATGCAAAGGAAGTGGTAAAATCATTTTGACCCTAGGTTCTGAATAAAGAAGGATCTCTGAAGAAGGTTCTGAATAAAGAAGGATCATCTCCATAATTCTGACAAAATCTATACCAAGCAAATATCTACAGGAGTACCACAGGGGGAGTCCTCTCTGGCCTCCTCTTTACTGCCATTATATAACCCAGAGACCAGACATATTGTTATATGCTGACCTCCATCCAACAAATTTAGACCCCCAATAGGATCACTGACAGAAATTAACAGTCTTCTCCTTGCATTAACATTAATATTAATACAGAATTGCCTTAACATTAATACAGAATGTCCTTAATACAGAATTGCCTTAACATTAATACAGAATGTCCTTAATACAGGATTGCCTTAACATTAATACAGAATGTCCTTAATACAGAATTGCCTTAACATTAATACAGAATGTCCGGAAAAAAATTAATACACACTTTATCAGCCCATAACTCAGTATGCTTTTTTCAGTTGAAAGTTGGTGGTTATAATGGAGAAGACCAGACTTACATTTGAACAGCGGAAATTTGTGTTTAAGTGGTGTTGGAAGTCGGAAAATATTAACGAAGTCCAGAGACAGTTTAGGAGTGAATACCACATTGAACCACCACTCTTGATATTGCACTTCATCATCAGTGCAATCTGAAGTGCATGCATCACTTAGGTGATGCATGCACTTCAGTTTCTTGATGTCAACGATGCCTGCATGAGAATGGAGGACAATTTGGTTACTTCCGTTAATGCATATTTTTTTCTCATTTTTTCTTCATTATAAAATTGAATTTATGAAAATAAACATAGAATTTATTGACAATAAAACTGTGTATAATTTTTTTCTGGACACTGTATGTCAGGACATCATATACTACTCCCCCCCCCCCACGCTGTCTCTGCACGTAGCACTGTGGTATCGCCACTGTGCTACGGCCTTTTCCACCCCACACCGGGTGGAAAAGGCCCGGGTTCGAATCCCGTCGATGACTCGAGGAATTTTAATGGGCTCTATTCACTCCGTGGCTGAGTTATTCGGTCTCAAGCGTAGATAGCAATTTTTTTTGTTTTCCCAGAAACTGGGGGTTTTCATCCAGCAAAACAGGCAAATCGTCCAGAGAACACACGCAATTTACGGACACAATACACATGGATAGTTGAATTAACATTCTGGGTGACCCTAATAAATAGTATTGTTTTTTTTTATATCCCCCCCTCCCACGCGCTGTTTTATGCATCTAAAATCTGGACGTCAACAGTACCTACGAACACAAAACCTATCTGGGTAGTGGGATATTGGCTCCTCAAATGGGTAATCTACAAGCATAGGTTGTCACCTCAAGTCGATATGGCTGAAATGACCCTGGCTCTGAGAATCCTCAGGCTGCCCTCTCTCATTGATGAAAGAAGACTAGTAAACACGGTAAAGATGTTTACCGGACTTATCACATCTCCTTTATTCTGGGATCTATGTGGCTGGAGGATTCCAGCTGCTCAGATCATTTCCTACTGTGGGGGGTGGAATTGAAGGATGATTATGATATATATGTTTTATATTTTTATTTTTTTAATTTTTATTTTGTTTTTTTTTGTTCCCTTATAATGAGTTTATCCACCTTATTTTAATTTCCCCATTTACACATCTGACTTTACTTTACAGGAGAATTCCAAATTCGAGGGAACTTCTTAATTATTAATAATTCCCATCGGACAGGCTGAGTGTTCAAGAATGACAAACAACACACACATTAATATATAACATAACATTTTATTTACACTTATATACACAATATAAAAATTATCAACTCTCAAGCACATATTATTATTTCTAAAATTTGCCTATGTATTATCAGTTATATATGACAATTAAATACAGTGGTTTTACTCTAAACAAGGTTATCCACTTTAATACAACTCAATCAATATCATTGCATAAACTTATTTTAGTTTCTCCTTTCTCCACACATGAACAATAATTACTTAAGAGGTTTAGTTCACACTCTTTCTCTTATGTAAATCTTATTCTTACCTTATAAATTGATTTAGGAATTTCACTCTTAATTTCTAATTTAATTAGTGCCCCATTTTGTCTTGGGGAATATAACTTCACAACTTTCTTTAATCAAGACAGATAGTACATTTGACATCAATTTCTGGACTAATGCTGGTCCCAAGGGTTAGCTACATTCATAAGGCTATTTCTTTCTCTGTATTTCTCTACCCTTCCCTTCCAAAATATATCATACCTATATGTTAGACAATAACTAATAACAAATATCAAATTTCTCTCCTTTTCCTTTGTACATATGTCTAATTATACATTAATCAAAACTCAAAACTATCACCTGACTTATCTCTATCCTTCCTTTAACATCTTTCTAAACATTATACTAATCTGATATTAGAGTTCCAATTAGAGTTCTGATATTAGAGGTCCTTTATTTGTGAGGGAGAATACTATATATATCTAGTCACTTACTTAATTTTACGAATCGGATTTCTCCGTTTTGGGGCCTTCAGCTCCTTCTCTGGGAATGGCATCATCGTTTACCAACTGCATTCATCTCAGAACTTCAAGTTTCTCCATGGGCTGCAGTCTAATTCTGGACAGGGCATCATTGTGTCTTTTAGGAAATTTATGGGCTCGTCTTCGATACTGCTACTTAATCTTCGGTTCAGCTATTCTGGCGGACTAGGAATTACAACTTTATCTTCTCAGCTCACTTATCTGCGACTTGCCTTTATCACTGCCTTCAGATGGTCGACTAGGGTTATTTCTCTCCGTACACAACACTTATTTGCATCTGGCCACGTTCACTACCTTCCGATTACGGACTAGGCTTATTTTCTCCTTACCAAGGGCTCCTACTTTCAGCTTCACAAGGCTGCTTCTTTCGGTTTACCAAGGTTCCTCCTTTCACTTATTTTCACTCTGGCCATTTTCACTTCCTTCCGATGACGGACTAGGCTATTTCTCTCTACTATATTTCTTCCATGACCAACTACTCGACTGTTCTCTTTTATTATGAAACTCATCTAACCCTTCTTAACCCACTGACTGTACTTAAACTTATCTTACTACTCCATCTTAACTTTTTCAGAACATTCTCAACTGGCTGGCAGGACAGGACAGGATAGGATAGGATTTATCTAACCCTACACAACAATGTCAAAACATTCTCATTTTCCCACTAACATTGTCAAAACCCAACTCTGTGTTTCCTAACTCATTTCCACATACCCCCACATACTCAACCCGGGGTTCTCACTGTTCCTAACTCATCTTCATGATCGCCCACATAAAGCTCAACCGCTGGATCTGATCTTACTAACCCATTTCTATAACTACCCACATAAGCTCAACTGAGAGAACTGTGTTTTGTTTTTTTTTCCCCTGCTCACTCACTTTTGTCATCTCAATCACGTACTACCGCCTCCTTATGTCGGGCCTGCCTATTTTCTCAGATTTTACCCAATCTACTCATTTTGTCTTATTTTTGTCATTTCCTATTCGTCCTTTAAAATTTCTCAAGTTGTATATTCAGAGCTCATTTTAATAAATTTCCAAATTTTTCCCAGGCAATCCGCTGCTTTGAAGTTCGCCGTCACCTTCGCCACCCCTCGTTAAACTTAGCAGATTTATTTTACATGCTCTAACAACCTTGCCATCGCCGACAGTCAGACGCAAATAGATTGCTATCCGGAGCAATTTGACCCGTATTTACTACCTGGCCGACAAAGGGATGTCCCACAATGTTCAGACTACAGCCCTTTCCATAGTTATTCGGACCTGCTCGCCAATAGTCGCTGTCACCATTCCCGTTGTTATTGTTTGTACTTTGCCACGGTGGGAACTGAAATGTATCTCTAATTGCTAATAGCTTACCGCTCCCTTCTCTAATTCAACCTTGTCTAATTTTTAATTCCTTGTGAGTAACCTAGAATAATATTTGTGACTGGAAATGTTTACTGTCCTATTTTGCTATTTCCTAAGCTTTATTTTAAATAAATCTCACTCGTTTCTAAAATATTAACCATGTAAGATTTTTCATCTTACACTACCCTATCAGATGCTCGGAAGAATCCAGGACATCGATGTCGACCTTAAGAAATTTGCTGTTAACAAACGCTATAGGAATGGGATTGTCGATCCCACACGTCCTATGGGCCCCAATCGCTCATCGTAGACCGTGGACTTCCAGCTGCATCTATGAATGCCAAACCCCTTAAATAAAACAGGGAAGGGCGATCCCGGAGACGTGGCGCCACCATCTCGGGACAAAGCGTTACAAGCCATCGCATTTGTTTAGCCAGTGGTTCGCAATCTTTTTTTGCTCGTGGCCAAATTTTCTGAGTTTCATTCACCTCTGTGGCCCCACCCCTCATATTGTTTAATTATGATAAATGTAATATTTATAATAAATATGTACTTTATCAACTGCACTTTTTATTTATAACATGTATTATTTGTTTATAATACAAGAATATTAATAATAAAAAAAGGTGTTTATTAACTACAATCTTTATTTATTACTTTATATTAGTAATAATTTTATTTTAGAAGTGAACTTTTCGTGGCCCACTTAATAGTTTCCATGGCCCCCAATTTTAAGAATTTTACCTGCGGCCCATCAGAAATACGGTATAGCCCACTGGGGAGGGGGGCATATGGCCCCCGTTGAGAAACACTGGTTTAGACACAAGCGTATTCACCCCCGGATGCTCCCGGTCTATGATGGTCAGGACACTGTGCACAAGGAGCCTTCTCTGCAATGCATCCAACCCAGCATACCCTTTAATCATAACTTGGAGACCCCTGTTAATTAACTAATGAGCATAACGGGGAATGGGCCAGGCACTGGTCCTGTTGCTCTCTTCCATGAACTGTGAGGATAATAATCAGCACTTTGAACCATACACGTAACAATTGTCATTTTGTGTATTAATAATAATTTAACAAATACTCAGGCAAGCGACCCGGGACATTCTGTCCCGGGTCGCTTGCCTGAGTATTTGTTAAACTATTTTTCTCCGCTGCACCTGCAGTTCCAAGTTTATTACTCGAAGGGAGCTCCATCTGACGTTCTTTGTCAAGAGTTGATTGTGAAAGAGAATCAGTAGCGACTTTTGAAGATGAGCTTTCCTGGGAGGCAATAGTTGGTTCCGGTGATTGAGTCAATGGCACTGGAGAGGTCAGCGGTGTTGAGAGCTCACCAAGAGATGGCAACGGAGAAAAATATCAGATGCAACATGGATGATAAACAAGGTTGTTTATCATCCATGTTAAATAAATAAATTTTCTGTTTATACTCCAGGACGACCAAACGGTCAGAGGAGTTCACAAGATAGAATACAAGAAACAGCATCGTATTCAGCAGTCACGGGCTTGAACCCCGGTCACTCAAGGCACGTGTACTTATGCACTCACGCGCCTGACCACTAGGCTAAATCAGAAATATATGCGTAGCGCGAATTTAATATCTAAAAGTGATGACACTGAGACAAAAGAAGAGTTTAACTTGAAACTCTTCAGTCTTCGCAGAGTCCAGGAGAACAGACTCTTCAAGTTAGATTTTTGCAGTCTGGTAGCTGATCTTGGCAGAAAATGAGTGTGCTGTACGGTGCTGTTTCTTGTATTCTGTCTATCTTGTTAACTCCTCTGACTGTTTGGTCGTCCAGGAGTATAAACAGAAAATTTATTTATTTATTTATCTTTATGCAGATGGTGAAAATTTGCGACGCATGTGTGCTATTGAAACAAGCACTGCTGGCACTGGTAAGTGTAAAAAGGAAGTAAACACCGGAGGCACAAAACGATGAAACTGGTAGCTCCGATGCGACGCCCGTCCAAGGTCACGGAAGGGGGAAAACAGCCCCAGTCAAATTAGCAAGGATAGAGACTGTTGTGGTCAGGCAAAGGAATGGCCACCTCCCTAAAGCTTCGGCTTTGGCGCCTAAGAACAACAGCAGTGAGAAGAAAATGGAAGAAACTCGAAAGAGAGCTCTAATAACACAAAACTATGCTTACCAACAGAATCCTCAAGTTGTAGTTATCTATTTGGTAACAAACTGCGCTTTTAACACGAAATAAATCCATAGTTCTGACACGATAATACAGGAGCTAAAAATAACGTGACCGCTATGCTTCTGTTGCTGTGACCTATCAGATTTCAAAGGAAATAAAATGCGTGTGGTACATTACACTGCCTGCTTGACACAATTAACAGACAAAATGTTTTTCATTAATATTTTATTGTGAACAGTAACGCCGAAGGCTAATATTTGATATAATGGGCATCCTGGTATGCACATTCCGAGTATCCAATAGAAATCGATCTACCATCTCACAGAGCCCCACATTAAGCAAATTATTCATGCCCTATAAAACACGGGTCGCGACCATATCACTTCATTCCTCTTTTTTTTGGCTTGCTCAGTGGGATAGTCACATCTTCAGTACTTAGATGGCAAGTCACCGTCGTTTAGATGATTCTTTGAGAAGGCGGTCGTTGGACGACATTTAAGCAGGGCAGTCGCAAGCGGAGGTGGCACGTTGTCTTAATGTGTCATGCAATATCGTCTCGGCACTATGGAAGCAGTTTCAGGAAAGAGGAACAATTACAATTAGCAGAACTGACCAAGGTCGTCCGAGGGCTACGTCAACCAGAACAGACTGCTATCTGGCTCTATCTAACAGCAAGACAGAATCCTAGATGTCCTGTCATCAGCTGTGTCTGGAGGTTGCAGCGGCCACAGGTGAAAACATTTAAAACCTGACTGTGTTACAGAAGGGTCAATTAAAGTGGACTCTACACAAGGAAGCCAGTGGTCTGTATCCCATTAAGCCTAAACCACTGCAGAGCTCATCGAAACTGGTCCATGAACAGATGACGTGCTCCTTGACAAATGAGTTTTCAGTTCTGTTCTCTGATGAGTCCCATTTTAGCCTACAAACGGATTTTAGACGTTATTTCATCCGTAGACAACGAGGAATGCGGTACCATCGGTCAAAAAATCAGAATAAGAGAGACATAGGGTTGAGGCGGCGTGCTCGCCTGGGGCAGAATAATGATGAACGGCTGCACCCCTTCATGTTTTTGATAGGAGTACCGAAACTGCGCAGAGCAATCAAGAAGAAAAGATCTAAATCTAGATCTAAGAACCTAGCTATTCCTAAACACGCTAAAAATATTATGATAAGGGGTCACCAGTAAATGATTACATCTACCCATATATGTATTATGTCTGTAAATTGCGTGTGTTCTCTGGTCGATTTGCTGGACGAAAAACACCAGTTTCTGGGGGGAAACCTTGCTGTCTTCGCCTGAGACCGACTAACTTAGCCAAGGAGTGAAAAAAGCCCATTAAAGTTCCTCGCGTCATCGACGGGATTCGAACCCGGGCCTTTTCCACCCGGTGTGGAAAAGGCCCGGGTTCGAATACCACTGTGCTACCCGCGCAGATACCTCCACACTACATCACTTCAGCCAGAAATCAAGTTATTAGTGTCTAATGCCTTCCGTGCACTGATCAGTTATGCCAACGAGATCTTTCGTCGTAGCTGGCACCACTTGCAACTTCCTAACACTGTTCCTGGACCTCCTCCGTACAGAAACTGATACCAAGCATCGGAAACTCCCAGTCTTCCTGCTGGCCTAGGGTGCACTCCTGGGTGGGATGATCCTTAGGAGCCACCCAACTAGGTGCCCCGCCGACGCCGCTCCGTGATTCGCCATTGTGGCGATCTCTGACTCTTTAATTTGAACTTTACTTGTTCACTTCTTCCTAACCACAGTCCTTCTCCAGGACTCCCCCAACTGCACCTAGCACTCTTCCTGCTCCTTTTCGCCCGAGGGATGCCTACACTCTGCCATCCCCTCTGTCTTCCTTGTTTTCCGCTTTCCTGTTTCTTCTTTGCTCTTTCCTTGGCCCCTCCCCACTCTCGCTCCTGCAAGGGTGTGGACGGCCCATTAGATGATTTTGTACTCCTTGGTCCGGCTCCTTGTGCTAGTGGACGGATGGTGGGAGGCTCTTTCCAGGTGATCACACCTCCCAGTAACGAAGAGGCCAGTCAAACACACTACTCGCACAGTCCACGTCGACTGGCTTTGCAGTGTTCACAGAGTACTTAACGTGGATTTGTGGGAAACCACAGGAACCGCATAATAATAACGCTGTGTCCACTATATCCTCGAACCCTGTGTGCGAATTTTTAGGGGTGCGGTTGGCCCAGATTTTCTCTCCGTGCACGACAACGTCACTGCACATAGAGCTCAAGTGGTGGAGGAATATCTTGAAACTGAAGATATCCAACGAGGATTTGGTTGCACGCCGATAGCCAAATCCTCGGACACTTGGTGAGCTAAGATCTACACTGGTGGAAGAATGGGATTTTTTGCCACAGGATCTTATAAACATCCTTATATCGAGCATGGTTCACCGCTATCAGGCCTATTTAGCCATTGGAGGGGATCACGTGCAGTACTGATATCATGTGACCATATTTTCGAGCATCTTGTATCGACTTGTGTGATGTGACCTTTGGTAATTCTTATGCAACTCTCATAAATGTCCCTGCTACCTGTCCGAAGTTTTTCACTGTCTCCTCATTTCATCATTATTCTATGCTACACCACTATACCAAATTTTGCCCAGCTTCATCGCAAGCTGCACGAGTTACACCACGTTTTCTACGTGTTCTGTTAATTTTGTAGAGCAGTGTATATGTTTGATTAAAGTCTTTTGAAATGAATAACATTTGTCTAATTTTTAAGATAGCATACTCAACAGACCAATTTCCTTTTGAAATCTGATATTTTTTTTTTTTTTTTTTTTTGGCGTGTTACTGAGCCAGTCGATTTCAAACAGCCTTGGTTAATCACCAGCCTGGTAACGCACATCTTCCTTTCTTTACAGGTTTTGGCCCGAAACAAGGGATGGGGTATTACACTTTTATTACCAGAAGTTATGAACCGGGTCGTAAACAGTGGCATTAAACTTATTTACCAGTTCATATTTAGTGACCTTCTCACATCACATTGATTCTGTGAGCGCGAACGTATTCTTTAACGTATATTGCATTTATTTTATAAACGTCAATTTGTTTGTTTGTTTATTTTATGCGGAACTTTTCAGAAAAAGATTTATATACAATATTGCAGCAATTTGACTGCAATATAGCTGTTGATGTCACACAACCAAATTATGTCCCAGGCTATTTTAATGATGAAAATCAGCTCCTCTCAGGCTGATGCACCTTACTTTTTTTTGGTGATACATTCATTAATAACATAAAAACGACCCGTTGGGAAATTGTCCCCATTCTCAGTTTAGAAGACAATAGTCTATGTTTGGCTCATGATCGAACACGAATATCAGGTGTTCTTTTAATCTGGTAGCGGGTTAACCCAACGTTAACTCAGTCATCAATCAGAGAAGTTGATAGAAAAAAAAAAAAAAAAAGACTTTTGCAGGATTATTATTTGAAATAACCCCACATAATATCCTGAGTACATAAAAGGGTGCTGTAACAGAATGGGATTTGTTATCTATTTCAGAGTAACAGCTCAGTGTGACGAGTGAGTATGCGTTTTAAGTATGAGCATGAGTACAACTTTTAAGTATGAGCATGAGTACAACTTTCAAGTATGAGCATGAGTACAACTTTTAAGTATGAGCTTGAGTTTTAAGTATGTGCGTATGTAACGGTTTTCCTGTTTGCTGGACGAAAAACCATTCTGGAAATTCCGGTTCTTGTCCAGCAAATAGAAAACTCGATCACGCAGTATCAGTACAACATACTGATGCCTCTTAGCACGCACATACGTTTCATCATAAAATCCCTCCTGACATGATATCTGGGAAAAGTTGCAGACAGAAGAATATTTTGTCTTGTCTCGAACATTTTTGAACATATTTTATTATATTTCATAACTAATTCATCGGTTCATTTAAACTTTAAGCCGTCAGACCTCATATTATTAGGACCCATTGGTACAATTAGCTCTAATAAAATGTTTGTTGCAACATTAATCTTTGCACCCGACAGGCATACTTCGGTTCTATACCATCTGCCTTTCTTATAGAACACGCGCCCTGTATTTTTTACAATATTATTTTCTGCGTCTCAAGACCTGCGAAATAGGCAGCTGCTGAATGACAGATTACCGATGCTGATTTCCTGTGGGCGGTTCATTACGGTCACGCTGTTGAGCAAAACTCCATCTAGAATGAAGGTCAGAGACGTTACGTAAATCCATCACCATTTAAAACTATGAAATGAGCTCTGCTAAACAGGTTTGATTTTAGCAAGCGCATAGCTATTACATGTTCTTTTTAATTTGACACCTTGTATAATTAACTAATGTTTATGCTGATAACAATTGTGACCAGTAGGACCCAAGAAAGCGTGACCAAAAAAAAAAAAAAACATAGGTTTTGGCTGGACGCTGCTTACACCAGGTTCATTTCAAGGAATAGGTCTACTAAGAGATAATACTTAAAATTCTGATTTTCGTGGAATTCATCATCTACTCTTCTTCCAGGTATCCTCAAATGCGATGCAATTGTATGATGAAGTTGCTAAATTTGCAGGTGGATAATGGTTAGCTTTGTGCTTATATACAATTAAAAACTTCCAGCAACATTAATAATGCAGAGTAATTATCGAAATGTGGGTATAAAAAACATAATGAAATTAGAGAGAGCATATAAAATCAATAAAATAATATATTTAATATTCCTTGTTATTTTTACGTAGCTATTAAGCTCTTATTTTTCCACTAAAACGACTCCGGTTAACAAGTGTTTCCTATTACGACTCGGTTTCCTTGTTTTCTCTTAGCTACAAATGCTTCTTTTAATTTGCTCTACTCCCTTAAAGTAACTAAGAATAGATCTCAGAAAAAGGAAAGCGCCTTTTTCCTTCAATTTAAATTAGTGCTACTAACCGTATTAACCTCAACGCTTAAAAAAGTTAGCTCATGGGCTCAAGCAAATGGAGTCCAATTGTCCCAACAAAAAACGCATTAAAAACGCATTTCTGTCAGCGAAATTACACCCAGTTCCTGAACTGACACTATACGGTCAGCTAATTCCTGTATACGAAACAATTCGTTTTTTAGAAATCACATTGATGACAAACTTACCTTCCTGGAACACATTAAAGAGTCAGAACTTCATGCCTGAAAAAGCTCAACATTACTCCGATTTAGAGCTCTAACTAGATCTTAGCCCACTGCGGAACACCAGGGCAGAACTGTACACATCTCTTTAAGAGCTTTTCGTACATTCACATTTCAGAGCCTATATGCTTCAGCCTATAGGCTCTGAACAGGCACATCTCTAGTTCTGGAGACAACACGATCTTAATGTGAGCATCCCAATTAGCCACTGTTATTTCATTTCCATGGAAGACGCTGTATCAAAACCGTCCGTCAATCAATAGCTGTACGCGCCCGTGTGTATTTATGTATGTTGTTTGTCGTTGACTTCCACCCTACTGAAGTCACGGGCGGATACAAACCGCAACTCTGACTGCAATTCTCAGAAAGTTTCAAGTTCTAGGGGGTGTGTAAAGCTGTAGATAGCAGAGCATTAAAGACGACACAAAATATTTACATAAATAATAAAATTTTAATGAGCCTTATATAAACAAAATTTGCATAAATAACAAAGTTTTTTATGAGACATAAACAAAATTTTCATATATACGTATGAAGTTCAATTTGAATTTACATATATGGGAACTATGATACAGGACAATTCACCATCTCGCACACATCAACTATTCTCAAATATTCCTCATGTGTAGACATATTTTTACGTTAGTTAACACAACCCTTCCCACAATTAATAAATTTCCCCTTAACTCACCCACAATTAATAAATTTCCCCTTAACTCACCCACAATTAATAAATTTCCCCTTAACTCACCCACAATTAATCAATTTCAACTATTGCTTAGGAAAGGGTGCTTCTCTTCCTTTACAGGTTTATGCACATCTGTTTACATCAAAGAACCACATATCAATAAGCATGAATGGCAGCATGATCAAAAAAATCAATCAGGATACATATTGATCTTGGTCTGAAATGGGACGAAAACATAAACTTCACACCCCATTTCGGACATGTAAAGAAGAAAACTTATGCAGCACTATGGACCTCCAGCCAGAAACTGGTAGGTATCAGGAACCCTGACCTTGTAAAACAATATATTTTAAGATGCGTTATCCCCATCCCGCTCTACGCATCTCAGATTTGGTCTTCTGCCCCAGATGCTACCATCAAGGCTTTCCTGGATAGCCATGTAGACATGTATAGACATGTATATTATCTTATGTAGGACGACACCTGAACATCAATTCATCTCCGCCTTTGTACACTGTGATGATTACAGAAAGAACTGTAAAAGGCCAGAAATATGTGTAATATTATGTTCGTGAAGTGTGTGTTGTTTAGTTGTTTCTGGCCGTTTTGTCACCAGGCAGGCGATCACCTGGAAAGGCTGTCCAGTGTCCGTCTACACCACAGGGAGGTAGGCCACAACTACGCATGTATCGCGAGCGTCCTCCGAACGCTCTGGTTTACCAGCTCTTACTGCCCTAATATCAGAGCAAAAAATAAATAAATAAATAAATAAAAAATAAATAAATAAAATATATATATATGTAAGAAAATAATAAAAACTAGATAATAAAATCCTGCCCATCGGGCAGCCCAAACCCAGGGAACCAGCAAAAATAAATAAGTAAATAAATAAAAAAAAAGTAAATAAAAACTGAAGAAGAAGAAAAAGAAAATGAAAAAAAAAAATAATAAATAAAATAATAAAAGTAAAATAAAATAAAATAAAAAAATGATAGTGCCAGCAGGGGTCCCCACTAGGAAGGCTAGGAAGTATTCCGTAGTTGAATGAAAAGGCGTCTCCGACGATCATAAGCATGAGCAAATTCTTGCAGGGACTGGAAATTTTCTCTGGTGCTCAGGAAGTCCGGCTCATTTCCGGGGACAGTGATACTGGTGGAGAGAAGAAGGTTCTGTCAAAGATCTAGGTATTGATGGCAGTGGTAAAAAATATGTTCCCAGTTTTCTGGGTCACCACAAGAACAGAGAGGTGATTCAGCAAGGTTGAAAGTTGCAAGTTTGGCATTAAGGGAGCCATGACCAGAGAGTACGTAGGGAGTGTACAGACCTGGGTGAAATCATTTCTGAATGGACTCTAACGTGGCAAAGGTGACGTTGGGTATGAACTTTAAAGTAACAAGACCCTTAGAGGTAGCGGACCATCTATCTTGCCAACGCTGCATCAAAATATTCCAACAGCGTCTTTTCTCTGCCTTATGATCCAAAGTGACATCGATGGTAATACCAAGAAAGGTGACAGGGACAGGGTGCCTAATGTAGAAGCACAGGCCTTGGTACATAAGAAAGAGACCGAGGGGCAGCCGTTAAGGACCTGCAAAGCAGGAGTAGACACAGTCTTACAGGCCCTGCACATTTCTAAAGCATTTTACATAGAATGCTGTGAAGTTTAGTCTGTACTGAAACTTTCTTAACGTGCCAGAACCAGGCGGCCGCGCCATAGGAACAAATTGGTAGAAACATAGCTTTGTAATATAACCGTACAGAGCGAGAATTAAGACCCCAAGCTTGTTTAGAGAGACACAGAAATGAGAGGGTAAGTTTTTTGACTT
Organism: Mastigoproctus giganteus; assembly: GCF_048544385.1. Taxonomy (NCBI): domain Eukaryota; kingdom Metazoa; phylum Arthropoda; class Arachnida; order Uropygi; family Thelyphonidae; genus Mastigoproctus; species Mastigoproctus giganteus. Next base: position 111,561,540 of record NC_143581.1, on the reverse strand, counting down.
TCTCTGAGAGATCTTCCAATTGTTTAGTAAATGTAAGTTTACTATTAATGATCAGACCAAGAAATTTTAGAGAAGAAACCATGGACAGTGATTTGTTTTGAAGTTTTACAACAGGTGGCCGTGAAATATTAAGCGAACCCTTAACCAGCATCATTTTAGTTTTCGTGGAGGATATGGATAATTTACTTATAGTGGACCATTGAGAGAGAGAGAGAGAGATCTGACATGACTAAGTTGGCAGTACTTTCAATGGAGGCACGGGAATTGCCCTGGATCAGCAGGATGAGATCGTCTGCATAAGCCAATTTGGAAGTATAAGGAATAGTTTTAAGGAGACATTCGTCAAGAACGATGTTCCAGACGAATGGTCCAATAACAGAGCCCTGGGGGCAGTCCCTAGTGACAGAGCGAGAGACGGAGTTAGATCCAGAAATAACAGAAACTGTACGATTTTCAAAATAACTTCTTAAAAGGTTATAGGGAGGAAGAGGACAATCGGCAGCACGTAAGGGAGCAATCAAACTAGACCACCATAAGAGTTCAAATGCCGCAGAGAAATCAACAAAAATAGCAAGAACGTATTTAGAGCTTGCAGAGCTAACTCGAGAAAGGAATTCAACGACTACTTCTTCAGTTTCTCGTCCAGTTTGGAAACCATATTGATCGGGTGATACAAGAGAGGTGTTCGTGAACAGTGAAATGAGTGTTATAGCAATCAAGTGTTATAGCAATGAGTGTTATAGCAATCAGCCTTTCAAGTGTTTTGGCCAAATGCGATAACAGAGGAATAGAACTTGGACGGAAGAACTTGCCACTTTGGGTGTTTGGAGGTTTAGGAATTAGTTTAAGAAGAGCTGTCTTCCAGATAACAGGGAATGTGCTTTCATTCAGACATTTGTTGAATAGAGTCGGAAGAACCGTTGGACGTAGCTTGTGGAATTGTTTTATAAAGATACCTCATGAAGGTCGAGGCCTGGACAACCAGAGTTGTTAATTTTTAGAACAGCTGTGCCCACCTCCAGCTGTGTAAATGGCTGAGATTCAGAAGTAGTAGTGTAGGAGTTATTGAGCTGTCTTATTTGTTGATGAGTAGTCAAGTCATCCTCTGGGCGATCAGAAGGAAGCAAATTGTCCAAGATAGTGTTGCTGGTGTCCTTCCAGGTGAGAGTTTCGGTGCCGTTTGCGGGTACCGACCAATAAACAGTAGGGAATAGGATTTGTTCCTGGTAAGGCGATAAACAAGGCCCCATGGGTCGCGATTGCCAGTAGAAGTAACCAAGTTCTGCCAAGATTTTATTTTACAGGTATTAGGTATGTTCGGGGGTCTGACGGCACCTGCGATTTCTCCCATCTCCGCGTATGTTCTCTGTATCGGACAAGCCAGAAATTTAAAAGTGTGTGGGATATCAAATCAGATTACTATATTAGGGTTACTCGTAAATGATTACATTAACCCGTATTCGTGTCTGTAAATTGCGTGTGTTCTCTGGTCGATTTGCCTGTTTTGCTGGACGAAAAAATCCCAGTTTCTGAGGGGAAAAAACCTGAGACCGACTAACTCAGCCACGGAGTGAAAAAAGCCCACTAAAGTTCCTCGCGTCATCGACAGGATTCGAACCCGGGCCTTTTCCACCCGGTGTGGGGAGGACGGTGACGATATCACTGTGCTACCCACACAGACAAGTGTGTGGGATATGTACTATGTAGTTTGTTATGCCCATTGTTCGTCCGGCCTGTTAGCCGCCGGGCCCCTAGTGAGACCCGACGTTACCAATACCCGCCACAGGGAAGCCGGCTGGGTGTTACCAATATTTGTACTCTGGCTGGTCTTGCCACTTACTTTCCTGGGATTTCAGTGGCTAGGACCAAAAAAAAAAAAAAATCGAGGTTGATGTTAGTGATACTTAACAAGTTAGTATTAATAATATGCGATGTGGGGCTGTGTGGTGAAAGTGAGTTTTAAAAACCAAATAGATTCGGGCAAGAATTTTGACTTTCTCTTTTGATTTTGAAATGTAGGGCTAAACGATGTGCAAGACAAAAGTTTGGGGGGAGGATGAAGACTGGCGGGAAGAAATTGGAAATAAGGGGCCGACAGAGCAGATGGCCCCTGCAGGTAGTGAGGCATGCCCGTGCCCCACCAGAGTGAGAAAATTGGGGAGGCAAGGAGAGGCAAGCCTCTCCTACCCAGGAGTTTGGAAAGAAAGATCCCCTCAAGAGAGTGCGGATTTCGGTCGCCAATAGCCTCCCTAAATAATAGGGTGACCCCCCCCTATTATTTATGGAGGCATGTCCCACCATGACCCACCAGAGTGAAGGAATGGTGTGGCAGGGGAGAGAAGAAACAGAGATCTGTCACCCCTCCCCCTGCCGGGTGTGGGAGAAAAAAGGATTGCACCGCACAAAAGAGTGCAGAGCCTTGTGCCAATATGACTCCGTCAAGACGGCAACTTGGAGTTTCTATGCACTATGAGATCTTTGTCGGTCTTCTCTGTTATCAGTAGTCTTTAGCATCCAGGTTTGTCCTCCTCAGCTATGAACACTGGTCAGGTCCGTTGTCAGTCCGTTGTCAATGGCTGTGGTTCTCTTCATCATGGGAAGATCTGCATCTGTCTCCATTGGGTTATTCTTGCGTTCGCTAGGTATTATTAGTAGAGCAGGTTCCTGAGGAAGGTTCTCTCTGAGTCCTCTCCACGACGAGTGTTCTGTGTCTCATTTTTTTATTTATTATTATTTTTTATCTCTTTCTTCTGTTGATGGCTATCAGTGTTTTACGCCTAGCAAATAGTTTTTGTGCCTATTCCTTTAGCTCCCTATATTCCTCTAGTGAGTCCAGTAGATGTGATTCCGGGTTCTTGGGGAGGTAGTGCATCGCGGTGATCAGTCTGCACCTGAGGTCCCCATAATGTGTGCAATCGTACATAATGTGCTCCCAGCACTCAAGCTCCCCGCAGGCGCAGCTCGGATCCTCCTCAATTCCAGCGCTGTCAGCTTGGCTTTAAAGGCCCCGTGTCCAGTCAGTAAATAGGTGGTGTATAAGCCCGGTTGAAACCAAGTTGGGTGATTGAGGTACATCCTGTCGATGTTCGGAAGGAATTTCCTTGTGATATTTCCCTTGTTTGAGTTGGCCCAGCGCTCCTGCCAAACTTGCGTCAGGTGTTTTTGCCGTCTTATCTTTTTATTTTTACGTGGTGACTTAACGTCCACAGTATAGCCATGGTATGTACAGGATATTTCATTCTCTCTGTGGTAGTTTATTCCCCTGCTCGTGATCTCTAAGTGAAGGGGAGAGCCCTTGCTGCAGTGCGTGGGTACTGGTTGTTCTAAAAGCACGTGTAACTGTCAGTAGGATGGTTCTTTGTGTTGCATCAAGGATGCGTCGGTTTATTACAGTTGCTGTTTTTGGGAAACCATATCGGTAAGACCCTGCGAACACCACGATTGACTCTACCATAAGGTGCTTCCACGACGCAGTATCTTCGCAAATTCCGTCTCTTGGAGAGGTGTGACCTAATTATGGAGTACAGGTTAATCGGCCTTAGTCTTGGCAAGACGCTGGGCCACCAAATGGTGTCAAACGCCCCGCCGAAGTCAACGGAGATGACTAGTAGGTATTTATTATTACAGTTTGCTGCTGTCATTCTTAGCACACATCCAGAATCTTTCCAAAAAAAACTTAAAACTTTTACGGCTTTTATGTCATTCAAAATCTCTCGGCAAGATTTGCGTTTATAAAGGGAAACCCTCAGAATTCTATTCTACACAGTTTTTATTTCAATCGTTACATATGCAGCATGCATATGGTTTCACAGAACAAAACTTATTACACTATAAACCAAACTAGACGGTGCTCAACGGACCCTTTTGCTAGCTCTTCTGAGAACTTGTAGAACAGTTTCAACGGCATCTTTACAAGCTATATCAGACTTATTATTATTATTATTATTATTATTATAGAAAAAAAAAAAATTCTGAATAATCCCTAGAGAGAGAGAGAGAGAGAGAGAGTCAGAATAGAAAGGAATCACCAAGAAAGAGAAGAATGATGATATCTGGATCTAATATCTCGCGCACAAAGGTTTTACTTACTATATTCGTAAAGGATATCCTCTAACTTTTGCTGATTTGACCTATGATCCCACTGCCAATCCAAAGAATGAAAAAGCGAAATTCAGGGCTGAGCTAAATAAAAGATGGCAAGTGAAATGGTATTCCTCAAAGGAGCAGTGACCAAATGTTTTTTACCTGATATTAATTCGCTCCCTCAGCAAGTAATCAGTTTAGTCCTACCCAAGCTTTGTTACATCATACATTTTAACTGGCCGTGGTTCTTTAAAGGCTCGTCTTCTTAAATTCAATCTAGCTACGACAGATAGCTGTTTTTTCGGCGCCTCTGAAGACTGGAGGCGTGTCTTATTCTTTTGCCAAGTTTACCAGGATTTAAGACAAACATTATATAGCATGGTACATAATTTTTCTCCTGGAAATAAAAGTTATCTTATTGCAAATCAAATGCCTTCTCGGTTCTACAGGAATTTGCTACACAAGGTTTTAACAGACGACGCGGACTACTGAAGTGACCTATGTACTTAACGAAACTACTTTTCCGACCCTCCTATGTTGAAGTTCAGTTTTATTTACTTGGGCTTCATTATTTCCTTAGGGCCGTGCTAACTTTCTATTATCTCTCCTTTTTTCCCCCTTTAATTATTTTATTTTTTCCTTTAATAATAATAGGAATTAATATTTTTTTATTCTATTATAATTTTTTTTTGAAATTTTAATCATTCTTTTATTCATTTAAGTTTTTTTTTCCTTCTAAATTGTTAATTATGATAGTCTGTTGGGGGATAGTTTTTTTTTTTTATGCTAGCCCTTTCGGGGCAGGATTCGCTAGCCTCCAGTTTATTAGAGACGGGATTTTCACCTGCTCGTACCCAGATTCGGGCTTCCTGGGTACGGGAACTGCTGACATCCACTGGTATTACACTATCTCCAGTGGATGCAGGATTCTTTGTGGTATTCACCACTGCGCGTGATTATAGGAGACTGCTACACCCATACGACTTACGCTTCCTCCTATGGGTACTGGTAATAATACATTTAGTTTGGTACGCGTGCAGTTGGGCCTGCCTCCTCGTGGCGTGGACGGGTTCTGGGAAGCAGCCTTCCTGGTGATCGCTGCTGCCTGGTAGCTAAGTGGCCAGAAACAACACACACACACACACACACACACACACACACACACACACACACACACACACACACACACACACACACACACACACACACACACACACACACACACACACACACACACACACACACACACACACACACACAACATGGGCGCCTCTGTAGCCAGGTGGGCAGGAGCGGCAGTGCGTAGCACACGCTTCTTGATTAGACCGGGGTTCGAGCCCGTCACCACCAAATTCGGAGGATGCGGAAAAGTCAGGGAATGACCACCGCATATATCCGGAGCAATATGGCCTTAGTTGCTAATGCTCCTAAAAACCAAAATAACAACAACAACAACAACACTACGCAATCATAGCACTATACTCATTTTTGGCGGTTATAGAGAGTTTTGTATATCATGACAGAGAACCATGATGGAGTTGAACTAAAATTCAGGGGTCGCTTTACATAAGACACAACACATATCCACATCCACACATCCTTCATAGATACTAATACTCGATATTGGAGTTACTGGAAAGATCTTACTCTGGATGGCAGACTGGCTAAAGTTAGATCGAGGTTTATCATAAATGGTCAGCTTCTAGAGAGAGAACAGTGTAACAAGAGGGCTCACGTCCCTCAGGGCTCAGAGATGGGTCCCGCCTATTTCTTATTTTCATAAATGATATTTATGATGGTATTCACGGAATTTCTCAATGTGGGCTGATGATCTGAAGATTGTAACGGTATTTAACAACTCGAGACAGGCCATAGCATTTCGGAAAGACTTTGATCGGCTGTATACATGGTCCGAAAGATGGTAACTAAAGTTTAATGCTTCTAAATCCAGGGTTATGCATTTGGAGAAGAGAAATCCTGGAATCACGTGTATATTAGGTTGGACTTAAAAGTAGTCCAATAAGAAAATGACTATTTAATCTGACAAAATTTTTTATGCACTGTAAACAGACTGCGCATGGCGTCTTGTTCGTGTTATAGGGACTTTGTAGTAGGGACGACTTCATTATCTCACAGAATTTGGAAGTTTGAAGGTCAGACAGAATTTGGAATACGTACAGTTGGGCCTGCCTCCTCGTGACTGCACCAGAAAAAAAACCAAAAAAAAAAAAAAAAAAACCGGATTTCTGGATTGTATTCAAAGAAAGTCGACCATATGAGTTATAAGCACAAATCTATGGACTTGTGAAGAACGACTTGGAAGGTGTGGACTTGAAAGCTTAAACACTAGACATTTAGATTGTCCAGTTGTTAAGCTTGCAAGTCCACACCTTACAAACCGTTCTTCATAAGCCATTGGAGGAGATCAGGTATTTAAAAAAAAAAAGAATCAAGAAGGTCTCTTTTACTTTCCGCGTGAGACAAGAACCAGGGGTACAAATATAAAATTTCAGGGAATGACAGAAGCTTGGATTACAAGAAGTTCATCTATAGGTAGCGAATTGTCGAACACTGGAAACGGGGCTCTGGTAATAATTCTGGTGTAAATGATCAGATTACAACAAGATTTGTTTTACAGAAATTTTAGGAAGTTTTTGCCTCTAACGCCTCATTTATGCCTAGTGTCAAGAAAACTCATAAAACAGCATTTCAGATCTTGGATTATATCACACGATTCTATCTGTACCCTTTCGATTAATCATATGCCTTTTCTCTTCCAGTTTCAGAGAACGCAATTGCTATATGGACGAAAATAAAATTTTTTCTGAGTTACAATTATTATTATTTTATTATTTTTATTATTAGACATATGGTGCAAGGAAGCTTGAGACTTATGCTGCACCAGCCAAAAATAAAAAAAAAATTCGGGCGCCTCCGTAGCCAGGTGGGCAGGAGCAGCAGTGCGTGGCACACGCTTTTTGATTAGACCGGGGTTCGAGCCCGTGATCACCAAATACGGAGGATGTGGAAAGGTCAGGGAATGACTGCCGCATATCCCCGGAGCAATATGACCTTAGTTGCTAATGCTCCTAAAAACCAAATAACAACGACAACAACCAAAAAAAATTCCCGAGTTACCCTGAGAGAGAGAGAGAGAGAGAGGGCAATCACCAAGAAAGAGAAGAATGATGATATCCAGCTCATGACCCTGGGTGTGCCAAGCCCATACTCACCAGAAGTGAGCCCCTGGGGCTTATACCCATTACGACGCTCGTAGGTAGTCCAGCAGATACTGAGTGAAGAACACCTGAGTTCGAATAAAGTGAGCGATTTTTTTTTATTATATATTTATATATTATTATATGAAAACCCCAAAAACGAGCACGAGGGATGTTAGAACTTATAGTACACTGCTCGACAAAAATAACCGAACAAAATGTTTTTCATGAATATTTTCTTGTGAACAGTGTCGCCAAAGGCTAATATTTGATATAATAGGCATCCTGGAATGCAAATTCCGAGTATCCGATATAAATCGACCTACCACCGTACAGAGCCGCATATTATGCAAATTATTGATATTTATAAAAACACAAGTCGCAAACATATCACTTCATTCCCGTTTTTTTTTACTTTCTCGGTGAAATAGCCACATCTCTAGTACTCAGGATGTTAAGTCATCGTCGTTTAGATGATTCTTTCAGATGGCAGGCCGTTGAATGACTTGCAGTCCGGCAGTCGCATGAAGAGGTGGCACATCGGCTTAATGCCACATTAATGCCACAGTGTCGTCTTGCCACTATGGAAGCAGCTTGTCTGCGCGGGTATCACAGTGGAATCGTTTTCCCCACACCGGGTGGAAAAGACCGGCGCATCGACAGGTTTCATCGAAACCCGTCGATGAACTTTTATGAGCTTTATTCACTTCGTGGCTGAGTTAGTCGATCTCAGATGTAGATAGCAAGTTTTTCCATCAGAAAAACTTGGGTTTTTCGTCCAGCAAAGCAGGCAACTCAACCAGAAAACACACGCGATTTGCATACACAATACACATGGGTAGTTGAAGTGACTTTCTAGGTGACTTTAATAAATATATATATATATTATGGCAACAGCTTCAGGAGACAGTAACCATTACAAGAAGATCTAGCCAAGGTCGCTCCAGGGACACATCAACAAGACCAGACCACTATGTGGCTCTAACAAAAAGACAGAAATCCTACGATGTCCTCTCATCAATTATCTCTAGAGGTTGCTGCGGCCAGGGGTGAAAGCATTTCAAACCGCACTGCGTTAAGAATTCAATTGGACTCTACACAAGGAAACCAGTCTTTTTTATCCCATTAACCTCTTCTCATGTCTCGGATTATAATAAACAGATGGCCTGGTTTAATCCTGGTTGTAATTTTACGTTTCTATTAACAGGACACGGGAACCTTAAGAGCAAGTTATTCTATTTTCGTTTGGTCAACTGTCGTCTCTGTCATTTCGGTGTTCCTGAGACTGTGGAGCATCTGTTCTTTGAATGTAATGTATGTGGTTATTAGATGTGAGCTACAAATCCTAACTGGGATATTTTATTCGATCAATTGGACTCAGTTTTTAGAGAATAAGGATAATTTTATGGCTTAAGCTGTTTAACAGAAGAAAATCTATAATGAATAGAGGTGACTAACCTTGAAGTGACTTACGCAATTGTGGTTCATTACTTAATTAGTATGTATGTGGATTCTAAGGTTAATGGAAGATAATGATAGGATATTGAGCTATAGAATACACGCAATTAACAGACATAAGACACACAGCAAAGCAAATGAATTTAATTATTCGGGTACCCTAAAATTAATAGTTTTTAGTTTGTACAGTGTATGTGTCTGCGCGGGGAGCACAGTGATATCGTCGCCGTCCTTCCCACACCGGGTGCAAAAGGCCCGAGTTCGAGTCCGACCGATGACGCGAAGAACTTTAATGGGCTTTTTTCACTCCGTGGGCTGTTAGTCGGTCTCAGGCGTAGACAACAAGGTTTTTTTTCCCCAGAGAGTGGGGTTTTTTCGTCCAGCAAAACAGGCAATTCGACCAGAGAACATACGCAATTTACAGACATAATACATATACGGGTATATGTAAGAAATTGCGGGGGCCTTAATATAATAATTTGAATTTGTACAGTGTATGTGTGGGTTGTGTTGAATGTTGAGTGCCAGCACCTGGCATTTCGCAACCTTACACACCTTAAACCTAAAACTATAATGTTTTAAGGTGCCGAGCTTGCGCATAGCTATTTAGATAAATACAATTATTCTAGTCTGCCAACTGCAGACAGAATCAGAGAAATTCTTTTATCACAATTTTAGACCACAACAATTACAACACAATCAGTTGTCAACTTAAAACGTGGTTCACAATCAAAACTTAGCTTAGAAGTATGAATCCAAGCAAACCCAATGCACATGGACAATTCAAATCCACACAGTTCCCGATCAGTTGAGCAAACTAAAAGCATCCATACATTTGATATAATTTGTCTACCACCAGAACAAACTATTATATTAGGACACAAGTTGTACTTAACAGATGACCAATTGTCTAAAAGCTCAACAGAACCACAAAATCCAACATCGATTATAAAACCCATTCATTTCCCGCAAACAATCTAGGTGCAGCCCAAGCACCCACGCTTGCTCGTGCCAATTAAAATGATAGCGGGTGAAGTCAATACGCCAAATTTTTGTCAGATGTGCAATTGGAGGATCCCCCCCGAAACCCTTAAGAGCCCTCCCCTCTCTGCAGTCTGTGGCGTGGAGGCTCAGGATAGGGGATAGATTCCTGCCCATGGAGATGCTCCACAACGTCCAGGAGATGGATGTAGACTACAAAAATTTCATAGAGGAGAAATCGTACAGAAGAGGCATCATTAGGGGAACAGTTTTCGTCTTCAACCGAGTAACCGTCATCGTCTTTTCATGTGTATTTATTTCCATATTAATAACAATTTTAAATGTAAAATATGTAATTATACGTGTTATGTTCTAATATATGTTTTATGTAATTTTTCCTGTATTAGTTGTTTCATGTTAAATCCCTAGCATTGTCGCTGTTGTGGGTATTATTGCATCAGGCAATCATGTAACCATTCACTGCTTGTAATAAAGATATTAATGCGTGGAAGGCAGTTGTGCGGGTTTGAAGACAGCATTTAGTATATTGTTAATGGACCCTTGCCTTGTCGTTGGTTGATTCTGTAGTGTCTTGGTTGTGCGGAGTTTGTTTGTAGTGATCCGGTAGATCACCCCTCAGAGTTCATTGTTTCCCACAGCAGTGACAAGGTGCTCCCATGACTTTTTCTTTTCCTCCCTGATCGTTGAGGTGTATTGATTCCTTGTTTCTCTATAGGACTGTTTCAGAGATTCAATCTCAGCCGCTGGCCAGGATCTGCGTGCGCGCTGAAGGCACGGCGTTTTGCATTCATTTCTCGCCGGAGGTTTTGCAGCTCTTGATTCCACCACGCGACAGCACCTGGTATCGGTTTCTTTCGTGGGATGGCAGCATTTGCAGAATTTGTGATGATCTTTGTTACGGCTCGTTGGTGGAGGTCTGGGCAACCAACCTGTGGATACTGGGCTTGGAGTGCTTCAGTGCTAGCGATTAGGTTTTCCCGGAAGAGGGGCCAGTCTGCTTTTGCCAGAGAGTATCTTTGCATTTGTTGTCTAGGAACTATTGTGCGGTCTAGGGATCTTAGCATTTGGAATGTGATTGCACGGTGGTCTGATGTTGACCGGTTGTCTTGTACAGTCCAATTGGAGATATGTCTTGCTGGTGATCTGGTTGCGAAGGTGACATCGATGGTCGCCTCTCAAAGGGTGCTGGCGAAGGTGGGTAGGTTATTTGCTTAGTTTAGAATTTCGTATGGACTGTTTGCAAGAAATTCCTCCAGGTATTATCCGTTCATTGAGCAGCGACGTCCTTCAGTTTCACTGAATCAGCTGGGTAAACGGCAGTTCACGACAGCACTGATGAGTATTCTAGCGTTGGGGAGCTCGGTGGATAGGATTTGTAGGTAGACTATGGCCGGATGAATGTCATCTCCAGGTCTGGAGTATATAGAATCAGCGTAGAATTCGCTGACAGGGCTGACGATGTGTGCACAGACCGCCCAGGGGAGGCAGAGATGGGAGATTCTGGTAACTGTGAAGTCTGGGTTACGTAACAGACTTCACAGTTACCAGAATGGGGGTGTCATCCTGGCACTGCACAATTTTATAGGTGTTTCGGTATCCTCTCACTTCCTTGGCACGAGTGTAGGGTATTTGTAGCAGAAGTATATCTATATTTCTTCTTCAGCTTTGAGGCGTAATTGGCTTGCACTGCAATTGCTCTTTGTGCATTGTTTTGTAGGAAGTTAACTCTGTTGTTATTATATTGTTTACGGTTAAAAAAAAAAAGTAAACTGCAGCCATTATCAACCGACTGCAGGATGGAAGCCTCCTCAACAATTCATGGTGAAGGAAATGGACCATAATCTGCCACGCTGGTCCAGTGCGAGTTGGCAGATCGACCGTATTTAGCAGTCAGGGGCTTGAACCCCGGTCTACTTAAAGGGCGTGTGCTATTGCACTCCTGCTCTTGACCACTCGGCTTCCCATAAACCAGATGGACCCCAAACTAAAACATTAACAAGAAAGACAGAATCACATATAATCCTGATTAAGCCGATAGAAGACGCGCAGCTTGACACAAGTGACGCTGTAAAGGAGACCTTAACCAAAAATCTAAAAGACCAAATGAAGACAATCCAGATCAAAGGTATGCGGAAGACTAGTCACTCAGGTGTGGTAATTGAGACCAACTCCAGAGAAGAGGCACAAACAATTTTAAGTAATGAAAATATGACCAAGTACGGTTTAAAGGCAGAGGCTCCCAAGAAAAAAGGACTCTCAATTGTCTTATTTGACATACAGCAAGGTGTAACCCCAAAAGAACTCAAAGAGGAAATTTACCACATAAATCAGCTACCTGAGGACACTGTGGAAGAAGACGTTAGTCCAAAATACAGTACTAAATCTAAAACACATTCAAATGACAATTGGGTAATCCAGCTCTCCAAGCAAGCATGGCAAATCTTAGAAACACAGAGTCGCATTTTCATAGGCTGGGGAAGCCATAGGTTTAAGGAGCATATTTCAGTTACGAAATGTTACAAGTGTCTTCGCTTTGGCCACACATCACACACATGCAACCAGCGTGATTCAATATGTGGTCACTGTGCCCAGAAAGGGCACAAGTACAGAGACTGCCCAGCAAAAGACCAGCTCTCAGTCTGTGCAAACTGCAAAGCAGTGAAAGCTCCTCATCAACACTCAATCAGGGATGGGAACTGCATGGTATACCTGAAAGCCAAAAGCCAATACCAAATGAGAATCAGCTATGGATAGAGGCGCCTCTACGAACTGCCACCATGAAATAAAAATAGTTCAACTGAACGCACAAAGAGCGAGGCTGGTAGCTGACCAACTAAAAGTGAAAATAGAAGAAAACCAAATTGATGTGGCCTTATTACAGGAACCGTATGTTCGCTCAAGTGTGGTCACAGGTTACCCTGCATCCTATAAAATGGTCTACTGTAAAACCGAAACCCCATGGGCAGCAATAATCATCAGAAACCCAGAAATCAGCAAAACAAAGATTACACCACTCTGCACTGCAAACAGTGCCTGTGCACAAATCATAACTCAGTTAGGGTCTTTGTTCCTGTTAACAATATATACTCACCCTGGTGAAGACATCACCCCAGCGATCTCAACCATTCAGACGGCTCTTGAGACTCTCCCGGGGGACGACTACTAATAGTCATGGATGCAAACTGCAGATCTCTGCTTTGGCACAGTCGCATCCCTGACAGATCTGCACAAAGAAATGGTGCAAAACTAGAAGAATTCTTCCTAGCCACAGGCCTTCAAGTAATAAACCAATCAGATCAACTTCCAATTTACAGCGGCCCCCTTTGGGAGAGCACCATAGATGTTACAGCAGCCACCCCAGACATTGCCAACAAACTAGCCAAATGGACTGTACAAGAAGCCTGGATCACGTCGGACCACAGAGCAATATCATTTTCTCTGGTTCGCTCTGTGGAACAGACCTCTCCGATCCCACGAGATGTGATATGGTACAATTCAAAAAAGGCAGACTGGCAACGTTTTCGGACTGAGCTAACAAGAAGACCCTTCAGACGATTGCGTACAGATTATTACCACTGCCATAAGATCTGCATGTGATCTCTCCATCCCACGCAGAAGGCCCTACCGGTATGCAGTTCTCTGGTGGAAATCCCCAACTTGAGGTATGAGGTATGAGGTATATTGAGGGTCTAGCGGCTCCTGGGATTTCTGCCATCTCCGCGAATGTTCTATGTATCGGTGATAGTACCCTGTCAAAGCCAGAGATTTAGAAGTGTGTGGGTCATGAGTAGTGTTATATGTTGTGCCCATTGTTTATCCGGCTTAATGGCCGCCAGCCCCTAATGGGACCCGACGTTGCCCATACCTCGCCACGTGGAGGCTAGCAGGGTGTTACCATTGAGTCAATTGTACTCTGGCAGGTCCTGCCACTTACTTTCCTGGGATTTTAGTGGCTAGGATCTAAAATAAAATTGGAACGACCGCGGTTGATTTTAATTCACTTACATTAAAGCGCTAATATGGGGTTTGACGCTGAAGGCCTGTTTCTGAAGTGCCTAAAAAGTTGGGCGAAATTTTTTTTGGTGTATTTTAAATTTGGACATGTAGGGCTATACACTGTGCAAGAGAAAGTGCTGGGAGGGGAGAGTGAAGGCTGGGGGGGGTTAAATTGGAAGAAGAGGGTCGATAGGGTAGGTGACCCCCAATTATTCAGTGAGGCATGCCAATGCCCCACCAGAGGGAAGGAATGGTGTGGCAGTGAAGAGAGGAGACAGCAAGCCGTCACCTCCCTCCCCTGCCGGGTGTGGGAGTAAAAGAATTGCACTGCACAAGAGAGTGCAGAGCCTTGAGCCAATATGGCTCCGTTGAGGCAGCAACTTGGAGTTTCTCTATCTTCGTCGGTCTTCTCTGTCATTGGTAGCGTTTGGTATCCAGATTTGTCCTCAGCTATGAACGCTGGTCAGGTCCGTTGTTAGTCTGTTAGCAATGGCTGTGGTTCTCTTCATCATGGGAAGATTCGCATCTCCATGGGGTTATTCTTGCGATCGCTGGTTTTTGATGATTAGTAGTGAGCAGGTTCCTGAGGGAGGTTCTCCTTGAGTCCTCTCCACGCGTGTTCTGTGTCTCTTTTTATTTATTTATTTATTTTATTTTATTATTTTTTATTTTTATCTTCTTCTGTAGATGGCTATCAGTGTTTTACGCCTACCAAATAGTTTTTGGGCATATTCCTTTAGCTCCCTGTATTCCTCTAGTGAGTCCAATAGATGTGATTCCAAGTTATTGGGGAGGTAGTGTATTGCAGTGATCAGTCTGCACCCCTGAGGTCCTCATAATGGGTGCAATCATACATAATGTGCTCCCAGCACTCAAGCTCCCCACAGGCACAGCTCGGATCCACCTCAATCACCAGCGCTGCCAGCTTGGCTTTAAAGGCCCCGTGACCAGTCAATAAATATGTAGTGTATAAGCCAGGTTGAAACCAAGTTGGGGGACTGGGGTACATCCTGTCGATGTTCGGAATGAATTTCCTGGTGATATTTCCCTTATTTGAGTTGGCCCAGCGCTCCTGCCAAACTTGCATCAGGTGTTTTTGCAGTCTTGTCTTTTCATTTTTTTGTGGTGCATTAACGTCCACAGTATAGCCATGGTATGTACAAGGTATTCCTTTCTCTATGTGGTAGTTCATTCCCCCGCGCGTGATCTCTAAGTCAAGGGGGAGAGCTCCGGCCAAGACCTGCAGTGTGTAGGTACTGGTTGTTCTACAAGCACGTGTAACTGTCAGTAGGATGGTTCTTTGCGTTGCATCAAGGATGCGTCGGTTTACTACAGTTTCTGTTTTGGGAAACCATATTGCTGAGGCGTAAGTGATGATCGGTAGGAAGGTTGTTTTATAAAACAATGACAGGGTGCGTTGGTTTAACCCCCAGTCCCGCCTGGCGATCCTAGCCACCAATCCAGAGTATCTTTTAATTTTGGCTCTGATATAAGTTAGATGGTGTTTAAAGGTAAGATTACCATCCAGTATAACCCCTAAATATTTTAACTGGGTCACTAATTTTATTGTGGTAGGTCCCACCTTTATTTGTGGCGGTCTACGTATATCAAGCTTGCCTTTTAGCAGGATGGAGGACGTCTTTGTTGTTGATATCGTCAGGCAGTGGGTTCTGGTCCAGTTTTGCAATATCAGCATTACCTGATTGGCCTTTTCCTCTAGCTGGGCCATTCTATCTGCAGCAATGGTGAGGACCAAATCATCAGCAAAGGCCTGGGAGCACACATCACCGAGGTGCAAAGCCAAGAACCCGTCGAGAACCATATTCCACAGGAGCGGCCCCAGAACAGAACCCTGGGGACAGCCCCTGCGGACATCACGATTCATTCTACCATAAGGTGCTTCCACGATGATGCGTCTTTCGGAGAGATATGACCTAATTATGGAGTATAAGTTGATCGGCACTTGTGCCTGACTTAGTCTTGCCAGTACGCTCGGCTACCAAATGGTGTCGAACGCCCCAGCGAAGTCAACGGAGATGACTAGAAGATATTTATTATTGCAGTTTGCTGCTGATTCCGATAGGCTACGCAAGGCTTCCACAGTAGACGAACCCTGCTTGAATCCGTATTGCGATGTCTCTGTGAGTTTCGCTGCCTGATAATGCTGATTTATCCTTGTGCAGAGTAGTCTTTCTAGCAGTTTGCTTGCAATCGGCAGTAGGGCTATTGGCCGATAGGAGTTTGGCAGGTGGGGTGGTTTGTTCGAATTTTTGGAGATTAATTTTACCTTTGCTGTCTTCCATTTTTTGGGCAAGATGCCCTTAGTCAAGCAGCTGTTATATAGGTGTAAGAGGAGGTCTGGAACGATCTCCACGGTCTTCGTAATAATTTCTGGTTCTAAATAGTCCAGGCCTGGACATTTATTGTTTCTTATCTGGGTTGCCATTTGTTGTAGTTCATCCCGTGTGAAGGGTGGCTCCTGAGTGTCTGTTGAGTAAGCTTCATTATCTTGACAGATGATAGTTGCTCTGGCAGTGTTGGCTCTATTGGTTCCGGGAAGATGGCATCCAATATATTGCTTATAGATTGTTGCCACGTGGTGGTATAATCACCTTGTGGTGTCTGGGTGGTTGAAATGACTTCCCCCCAGGGAAGTTTATTCGTCACTATCTTGTATACCACTCCCCAGGGTTCGGTGTTCCCTGTTGTGCTAACAAAAGTCTCCCAGGCCTTGCGTTTGCTCTTAACGATCGCATTTGTGTAGCTGTTTCTGGCTTCTCTATATCTTTCCCTTAAAGCTTCAACCTCATGGGCCGGCTATGGGCGCCTTGCCCGTTGGAATTGTTTTCTTCTTGTAATTGTTTCCCGTCTGAGCTGTTGAATTTCCAGGGTCCACCAGGGGTAAGCCCCCCGGATCGGGCTTCTTCTTTTTATTGCTGCATTGCTGGCTTCTGTTATTATCTTGGTTACTTTAGTTTGGGTTTTATTGGGTTCCTCGAACTGATTTGTCTCAGTTAGATGTTGGGCCGTTGCTGGTATTAGGATTTCCTTAAAACGTTCCCAATTTGCTTTGCGAATGGCATAGCGGCTTTGTATTTGCTTGGATATTGGGGCTCTTTCAAGTGACCTTGCTATCTGATAGGTAATCACTCTGTGATCGGACGTTGTCCACGAATCCCGAACAAGCCAATCCTTTAAATAGCCTGCGACGTTCCTAGTGGACAGTGTGACGTCGATTGTGGCCTCCCACAGTGTGTTACAGAAGGTGGGCAGTTGGTGCGGCCTATTTAGTACCACGATCGGGGAGTTGGAAAGGTATTCGTCTAGTATTTGCCCGTTCCGAGTTCCGCTTCTGTCCGGAGTCAGGCTGTGCCAGGTGGGGGTTCGGCAATTGACATCTCCCCCTATGATTATTTTCTGGTCCGGGAGCATGTCTACTAAAGCATGAAGGTATTGTGTAGCTGGGGTAATGTCCTCCCCCGGTCTACAGTACAGTGCTACTATGTAGAACTGGCCTAGCGGCGTCAACACGTGGGCACAAGCTGCCCATGACGAGCATAGTTGTTTAACTTTCGTGACTGTGTAGTCTGGGTTGCGTACCACTACCGCCGCCCAAGGGGTATCTTCCTCTTCGTGTACTATCTTATATGTGATTGGGTATCCACACACCCGTTTAGAGTGGGTGTACGGCTCCTGCAGTATGAGAATGTCTGCATTGATTTCGTCAGCTTTTATCCTTAGCTGTTCTGCCACTGCTCTGGCTCTTTGCGCATGTTGTTGGATGATCTCTATTTTGTATGTATTATATTTCTTATTGTTTGTCTCCATAGTCGGTTCTCTTTTGGTATTGACCCTTTGCTTTGATATAGACCTGGCAGTTTGGATCTCTGATCGAATGTGTGTATTCCATTTTAGCTGCTTTACAATTGGCACAGGTTGGATCCTGTTCCCTGTTGGGGCAAGTTTTGTACTCATGGCCCTTGCCAGAGCAATGGCCGCAAGTAGTCGTGGTCTGAGTACAGGTGTGGGTTGTGTGTCCGAACTTGTAGCACCGAAAGCATTTCGGCACTGCTGCATGCTCCCGGAATCGGTGGGATCCCCATTCTATATATATTCTGTTGCAGTTTTTCAGCTGTTGCCATGCAGATGGGTCTAGTTCAACTACCCAGTTCCTATTGGTTCCCGATCTGGTACCGGTTGAATACCTTGGTGTTACCGTGCATTTTTTTTTTGTGCTTCCTGGGCTAAATTCCTTAGATTTCTGGTGACAATTTCAGTTGCTAGTTGTTCAGGCGTTACATCTTTGTCTACATTAAATATTATAATTCAAGGCCCACGCTTTTTTTAGCGGCTCCGCTGTTAGCCCTAACTTGACAAGTTTTGGATTTTCCATTATTGCCTGTATATTTTCCTTATTTTCTGTTTCTATTATTAGTCCTGTGCTTCTTGTTTTTCTTATTGTTTTAATTCTAATAGTCCTCAAGTCATCTTTAATCTCTTTCATAAATTTAACCTTTAGTTCTTCGCTGGATTGGACATTTTCAGTGTTTTCCAGGGTTGTCGGTCTGAGAACCACCAAGTTTGGTGTTTTCAAGAGTGGTGGCCTTTTTTCTTGTTGCCCTTTTTCGTTTGGTTGTAACTGGTTTGAGCCATTCCTCAGCGCCTGGGCATAGAAATTTCATTTTCTAGGAAGGTCTCTATCAGCATGGCTTCCATCTTACTGAAAATGTTTGCAATCTGCGATTAATACCTGTTGTAATTCTGTTTGATGGTTCTTTGAAAATATTCTCTAATGCCGTCTTCAAGGCTAGAGATTTTTCATACACTATGCCTTCAGGCAAGGTAGGATCCAAGGGAACTTCTGGTGGCTTCTCTTCTCCGGTGTCCTTTGTAGATGGCATACTCTCTGGTTGGTCCCTTGCTTCAGTTTGGGAACGTGTTCCCCGCTCTATTTTTGTACCGACTTTTTATTTTTTCCCTCCATTCTCTTTAGATTTCGGATAAACGGCGTTTACGGTTAATCGAGAGTGTATTGTTTTTGGTCAGCTTGTGGCTGTTAAGAGCAGCAAAACGCTACCCGCTACAAGTCCGTAGCCCCTTTGGTTTTCGTACAGTTCACTGTTTATGTCACTGGGGGGGGGGATAAATGGATGTGAAAAGATGCTCCTATAAAAACAGGAGTACTGAAACGGTGCAGTTTGGTTGAATTGTGGTGACGCCGATCACAAAAATTATAGTTATTTCGGTGCGGGAGCACGGAAGAAAAGTTGCAGCTCGCCCATGCAATGACTATTGGTAGGGAGGGAGGGAGAACTTGAAGACACATTTACTTATTTACTTCACTATGTTGTTTACAAGGTCATTGAGTGAAGGAGCACAATCCTACGCTATAGTAGCACACGGGGGGGGGGGGGGGGCACTAATCCCCAGAAGTGTGATTCAGGCGTGGTGACCGTATGTTGTCACGTGGTCACTCTCTCCAATTCTAAGACAATGGCGCTTTTAACGGCAGACCCATTGTCGTTAGCGTTGGATAAATAACGCAAACAGAATCTCACTTCTACCCAAAGAAAGTTAAAACAAAACTCACCAAGGTGTTCCAGTTCCTTAATGGCTTTGATCCAACACAAATCCAGAGTTTGGCGCTAACTTTAAACTAGTAAACCAGGTCACAATTAACGGAGCTGTCACACACACGTGCACGCTTGGAAGCGGCCATTTTTCTAATCCACAACTACAGTATCTCAGAAGAATCCCCAACAACAGTATCTCAGAAGAAGAGTCCACCATGCAAGAAAACTGTTCCAGCAGGCTCGATCGAGGCTACCTCCCCATGAGGTAGATGCCGCCAGGGAGGCTTACCGCATTGTCAGAAATGAATACACAAAGCTAATTCGTAAAAGTAAAAAGAAAACGTGGCAAACCCTGGCTTAGGAGGCTTATGGGAATAAGGACCCCTGGGGCATCGTTTTCAAGATCGTAACAAACAAGCTGCCGCGAGGAGAGGTACTCGATACGACACTAAAGATGGACGGCTCCTCTACTTATACCTGGAAGTAATTGTTAAGCATTAACAATATTCTAGACACCATTTATCCCATTGAAGCTGCAGCTATGACTCAACAACAACAAGAAATAGTAGATGAAAATCACAACTATCATCCTGCCTCTGTGGAATCCCCCTTCACTAACATTGAGATGGACTTGGCAATAAACAAAATGAAAGTAGGAAAAACACCTGGTGCTGATCTGCTGGAAGCGGATGTGGTTAAAAAAATTGCAGAATGCTATCCTGTTACTCTCCTAAGCCTTCTAAATAGGTGCCTGACAGAAGGCACCTTTCCAACATCCTGGAAAACGGCAACCCTGAAATTTATATTGAAAAATCCCGACGAGCCACCACAAATTCCAACCTCCTACTGCCCGATTGCCTTGCTCTCTGTAATGGCCAAGCTACAAGAACGCCTGCTCCTATTTCGCTTAACCGCCAGATATGAAGAACAAAAGCTTCCAAGTGACCAGCAATTTGGATTCAAAGCAGGTAGCAGCACAGAAGATGCCATTAACAGATTAATCACTCAAGCAACTCACACAGCCTTTAAGTACTCCCTTGCAATCATGGTAGATTTCGCTGGGGCCTTTGATCGACTATGGTGGCCCAGTGTTCTTCGGAGGCTTCGGCAATCAAATGTTTCCAACAACCTATACAACAGTTTAAGGTCATATTTAACTGGTAGAAAAGTCCAAGTTACCAACAGATTCCAGACAGTGACTAGGTACATCGATCGAGGCTGTCCACAGGGCTCTGTGCTTGGCCCTTTCTTCTGGTCTATTGTCCTGGATGAGTTCCTAGGCATGGACCTGGGAGGTGTTGAGTCCTTGGCCTTCGCGGATGATCTTGTCTTTTTGGTATGTGCTAACACCAGGACGAACCTGGAGAAAATGGCAAATGGAGCACTGGTAAAACTTCAGAACTGGGCAGCCCTGCACAACCTTACCATTTCAGGAGAGAAAACAAAGTCCATACTCCTTAAAGGCAGGCTACAAATCACAAGACCACCTACAATAAAATTAAACTTTATGTCCATACGGCTGCACACTGAAGTCAAGCTCCTAGATATCTTCTTAGACTCGGGGCTTACCTTCCACCACCACCACCTAAAGTATCTAGCCAACAAAATTCAAAGGTACAGTGCTGTTATAAGGCGGGTCAGCAGGGCAGACTGGGGGCTGAAGCACAAAGCTCTTACTCTGATATACCAAGCGGCATACGTGCCAATTGTGTGTTATGGTGCCTCCCATCTGGTGCTGAAAAGCCATCCTAGCAAGAAATAAACAATCCAGAGATTCATGCTCCTTTCAATTTGCAGGGCGTGCCGCACCGTCTGCACCCCTGCTCTGCAGGTATTAACTGGATGTCAGCCACTATACTTAGAAGTGGTTAAAAGAGGGCTTTTTTATCACTTAAGGAAGGGAGTTCCAACCCAACTGCTAAATTTTCAACTTGACACCACAAACGACACCAGGCAGGAAAGACAACGGATAACCCAACATCTACAAGAGATATGGCAACATGACTGGGACACTACAACAAAAAGGGCCATCACAAAACGATTCCTTCCATTCATAAGTTCAACTCACCCAGAAGCTCCACCCTGGTTTTCGCATGGCCTCCATGTGACCTTTATCATCACCGGCCATGGATCCTTCCAACAAAAACTGACCGCCATGGGAATCAAGAATGATCCACGTTGCCACTGCGGCAAAGAGGAATCCTGGGGGCACCACATGTATGAGTGCCCCAGCTACGACAACATTAGGCTTAAATTCCTAACCACAATACAGAGAAACCCTCGCAATCAAGAATCCACTCCGCTACTCGAGGAAGATACCTATAAGGCATTAACCACCTACGCGCAAGAAACATTTGCACTTAGGCGAGCTAAGATTGCAGAACTCAGAGCCCAAGAACTAAACCGAACCGGCGTGGGATAACTCTCCATTTCCCCGGAAAAACGCAGACATAATCATGCAAACCCTAATTGGGTAGGATCTATTTCAGGCACCATCCAAGGTGCTGGATGCTGGCACTCCTCGGAGTACCGGAATAAGTCATTGCAAACCCGAAATGGGTAGGATATACTGCTGGCACCGATCTGGGTGCGGGATTGCTGACACTGACCTCAGTGCGGGATCTATAGGCACTATGCCATTGGCAATTACACAGGGACACCTGTCCCCTGTGACTTTTAAACCCACACTCTTTCCTTTACTTCGCCTAAATTAGGGTGGATTTATTCTCCCCTGTCAACCCAGCCAAATTCATTTCCCCTCATCCTCTCTTCTTCTATGCCCATCTCTCTCTCTCTCTCTCTCTCTCTCTCTCTCTCTCTCTTTTTAATCTATTACTTTTTTACTTAATTTATTTTATTATTTTTATTTATTTATTTTTATTTTTTATTATTTTTTTAATCTGTTACTTTATTTTTTTTATTTTTTTATTTTTTGTCTCCGTCAGGAAGCTCAGGCAACCCTGTCGTAGGCCAGCCAGAGTATAATGGGCAGCCTGGCTCACCTCTCAGTGGTGGTGACGGGCAACGTGGCTAAGTAGCCAGAGACAGAACAACAGACCACAGCACAACTCTGTCACAAACCAGACAACACACTTTTTCTGGCTTTTACAGAGATTCTGTAAATTCTGCACAAAGTACCATGGTGAAGATGTGGGAAACCACCGGTGGCGCCTTCCACAAAACACTATGCCACTATGACCACTCGGCTACGGAGGCCAACTGTTTATGGTAGGTACCCATAATTGATTCTGGACTGGTGGAAGCTCTTTGTTTTTAAGTAGACTGGGCATTTATTATCTCTGGTGGAGTGTGAGTGTTGCATGTTTACGCAGATTTACTCTTTTTACTCTTTGCAGTTTACGCATATTGCCTCTTCTGATTTGTTTGGGGATGTATTAAATTCATAGCCCTTTTGTGCGCAGTGGGCACAAGTTGGTATTTTTTGTGCACAGGTGTAAGTGGTGTGGCCGAAGCGGCAACATCGAAAACATTTCGGCACAACCACGTGTTCCTTGAAGCGGTGGCTGCCCCAGTTTATAAAGACTCTGTTCTGTCGTTGTATGGCCTGCCAGGCTTTTGGGGCCAGTTCTACAACCTAGTTGGTTGCGGTTCCTGTTCGGGATTTGGTCAGGCGTTTTGGTTTTATGAGAGTGACTGGGTCATCATTCGGGAATGTCATCTGTAGGTTTCTTTGGTAGAGTTCGTCTCTAATTGTGAAATTATCCAGATCTTTGCCAACCTCAAATATTACAATTGATGGGCCTTTTTCCTTTGGGGTCTCCGCAACTAGCCCCAGGGTTGCAATTTTGGCATTTTTTAGGATATGAGTGGCATCATCCTCTTTTTTTTTTCTTTTATGTAAACCCCAAACACGAGAGGTATTAGAACCTATAATACTTAGTACCGTGCTTGGGTTGGAGGTTGAGAAGACGAAAGAAGATATTTGTTGACATTGGACTTGAACTTCTGTAGACTGTAATTTTCAGGAAATACGTATGAAGGAAGGTTGTTCCAGAAACCAGCAGTTGAAGGAATAAACGAGGAAGATGAAAAGTTGGTTCTGTGATTTTGAAGTTGGACAGTAAATGGATGTTGGCTGGTGGCGGCACGTGTTGGGACTGTTTTGAAAGAGAGAGCGGGAATTATAGAAGCCAATTCAAAAGAACACTGTCCATGGAAGACTGTCCATATCTGTAGAAGAGGCATGCAGCAGAAACAGTACATCTATGAGACAGCGAGTGGAGAGACTCTGTTAGAGATGAATCATTAATTAACCTAACTGCTCTCTCTTCTGAATGGAAGCAAGAAGCCTGAGTGAGGTTTTGGAGGCACCACCCCAATTGTGGGAACAATATTCCATGGCAGGACGGATTAGCAATTTATACAGAGTGAGCAGCTGTTTGGAAGAAAAGTAACGCCGAGAGCGAAGAGAAAACCAGGTTTTTTAGATGCACAGGAAGCAATATTTGTAATGTGCTTGTGCCAAGAGAGATTAAAAGTCAGGGTAATCCCCAAAAGAGATATATCATTTTGCTTAGAAATCGGAGTGTCACCAAATATAAGCATAGGAGCAGAAGAATCCTTTTTGCGAGATATAAGACAAGACTGTGTTTTAGAAGGGATGAAATCAACTAAGTTGTCTTTGCCCCACTGGAGAATTACCTGACGATCGGCATTTAAGTAATTGGTAGCAGATTTTCGAGAAGTTGAAGCTGATTGGACAGGGCAAGGTTTCTCAAAATATAAAGTGGAATGCAATGTACTATCATCGGCAAAACTATGGATAGGATTTCCAGTCAATGGAAGAAGGTCATTAATATACAAGAGGAAAAGAGTAGGGGAAAGAACTGAACCTTGGGGGATACCGGCATTAGTGGAGAAGTTAGAAGACAGAGAGCCATCTACCATCGCCCTCAGTGAGCGATCAGAGAGAAAACTGGATAACCAATTGCAAAAAACAGTTGGCAAACCATAAGATGGAAGCTTGTTTAGAAGACCTTTATTTCAGAAGACTTCCGTTTCTGTCTGGATGATGAGTACTGTGTTTCTTGTTTTTCTTATTGACTTTATTTTTGTGGTTTTAAGGTCACCTGTAATGTTTGTTATCAGTGTGTTCTTTATCTGTTCACTTGTTTGTGTGGCCTCTGTAGATGCTGGCTTTAGCAGGACCAGGTGGGGTTTTGGGAGGAGAGTCTCCTTTTTCGTCATTATTGTGGTTTGAGGTGGTGTAGGGTTTTGTTTGTTTGGATTCCTCAGCGTTTTAGCTTATTTACGGGCACGCTGTGGCATTTGTTCGCCCCTACATTCCATGTATGCCTCTAATTTTCAGCTTGGTTTCCAGCTTGGTCCATAAACCAACAAGGTCCCCACGGAGGGCTGCTATGATCCTATTGGAGGTGTCCTTCAGTTTGCTCTCAAGTTGGAGACGAAGCTTCATGACTTGTTCTTGAACTGTTCCTTCAGGGAGATTTGGGTCAATAGCCGGTGCCACTGTTTGTTTGTTGTTTTCCTCGCCATTTTCTGGTTGACTTCAGGCTCCTTAGCCTCACTTTGCGATCTAGTTTCCCGTTCGAATTTGGGGACTACGTTTTTTTTTATTCTTTTTCTTTGAGGCCGGTGCCTGTCTACTGTCTTCAGTTTCATCCAATATCTCTTCTATCAGCTGGCAGTCAGAAATTGCGCCAGTGTGTTGGGCACCTAGTTGTTCTTGTGTTTCCATATTAGATTTTGTGGAATTTCCTTTAGAATTTTCCAAGTCTGATTAGTTGTCCAATTTTCGGTTAAACGGGATGGTTCTGGATTATCGGGTGGTAGAGTACACCGTTTGAAAGCTATGCCAATTTTAAGTCGAATGTTGGTAACCATAAGTTCGTGGGTGGATTTAGTGCAGAATAGTCCTGCAAAGTTTTGGGCTAATCCCTGAGAAACAGTGGGGGAGGAGGAACATCGAGATGCAAAATACCCCCTAGAGCAGAGGGGAAACTTTCATTTGAGGGTTTTCGGGGTCGAGAAAAACAGTGGTGATATTCGTTTGGTGGTCAGATGCACAGGAGCAGAGTTGGTTCTTCTCCATGGAAAGTCTATGGCAGGTGAGGGGAAATTTCAAAATACATATTTCTTGAGGCACACTTTGATGGAGCACTCTTTCAGTCAATTTTCGCTAGTTCGGGGCACCTCCCCAGTCAAGGTGTCAGATGGAAACGTGGCCGCCGCGTTATTTCGGCAGCCTCTCTATAGCCCCGTTGTCAGCCACATGGTGACCATGCGGTCTGGAAACAAAGGATACAGATAATAACGCTTCAACCGGACGGAATTCCCAAGAAAAATGCGAAAGTTTCTCACCCGCGAGATCCTCAGTTCTTTATCTTCTTTGGTGAACACTTTTCGTGGGTTAAATAGAGCTTAAAATACATATTTACGGCCAGAAATCGCGGAGTTGAAAAATACGCGACCGGAGAGTAAGGCAGCCATATTAAATGTTTAGGTGTAGAGTATGTTTATTGTCAAGCAGCACCAGGGATTTCCCCCATCTCCGTGTTGCTTTCATTGTAGGTGTGCCATTTCACTGGAAAGGCCAGAGATTTAAAAGTGCGTGGGTATTGTATACGTACCGTTGTTCTTCTGGCCATTTAGCCCCTAGATCTCTGCTGAGGCCCAACGTTGTCCGCACTCAGCCCCGCACCTCAGCCTGCGGCAAAGACCTGCGGGCTCTTTGGAATTGTTTCCTTCTATTTGTGACTTCCTTCCTAAGGATCTGCAGCTCCCGGGTTCACCATGGGACCATTCCTGGGGAGGGTCTCTTCTTCTTTATGGTTGCACTGCTGGACTCTGTGATTATGTTAGTCACTGTTCTTTGCAGGATGTTTGGATCAGTTTCCTTCTCTATTTGCTGTTGTCTAGCTTTGATAGACGTGGCTAGGTGATCTGCAAACTGATTCCATTCCGCTTTGTGGATTGCAAATCTGTTGGTCAGATATCTGGTGATTGGGGTTCTGGTTAGCGTTCTTGAGATTCGGTACGTGATCACCCTGTGATCAGATGTTGTCCAGGAGTTGTCGATTGTCCATCCGTCGATGTACGCGGCCATATTGGCTGTGGCTGTTGTAATGTCTATTTCTGCTTCCCAAAGCAGGTTGCAGAAGGTGGACAGATGTTGTGGCTGGTTAAGGATCACGAACGGCGAGGTGGCTAGGAAGTCTTCAAGTAGCTGACCATTGTGCGTTGCTCTTCTGCCCTCCGTTTTGCTGTGCCATGCGGGCGGCCCCGGTACCATTTTGGCGGTCTGGGTGCACAGTGTTCTTATTGCTTTGATCTAGCGTTTATTATAGTGATCTCAGTGTTTTCCAATAAGAGACTTCTTATTGACCTGTGCAGTGACTACTGCTAACTGGTTGGCCTCACTTCCACGGAGTTCGGGGTGGGCGACCAAGGGACTTCTGTGGCCCTGATTGACGGACTATTGTCGGTCAAAAGTGACTAGTGTAGTGCCGGACTCTCTTGGAATCGAACATTGTGTTTCCACACAAGTCCGTAAAAGTTTGTGCCATATATATATATATATATATACACTTTTAAAGTACTTTTAAATTGTCTGTATTTACTCAAAGGAACTGACTATGTCTGTTGAGCCAAGGGCCAAGCTAGGCACAAATACATCGGACGGCGAAGCGATGGATGTTGTTGATCCTGGCGCTTCTGGCACTGCGGACGGCAGAGTTAGAGGCTCAGGTCCAGTAACGACTCAAGTAGTGCTCGACCGTTTGCCTGGAGACCTTGTTGAGGTTTACATGGATGGTGACTTATCTAATGATTCGACGGTAGTCGAGTCTTCCCAGAGAACTGCTGTGAAGCGGCTGAGACAGGACTCCGATGACGAAGGAGATCAGCAGGAAAACTTTAAAGACATGAAAGTTGTGCGTCAGCGACTCCATGACTACATGTTCAATGACTCGAATAAAGTCAACAAAGCGGCAATGTACGCCACTCTAGGAAAATGGGACCAGCTGGAAGCCAAGGCTATCGAAGTATATGCCGAGAACCAGTCGCTAAAGGCGATGTTGAAGAGTCATAGTGGCATAGTATTTAGGTTCAGGCGCCACCGGTGGTTTCCCACATCTGCACCATATGTACTCTGTGATGAAATGCAGAACTACTGCACAGCCAGAAAAAAGTGTAATGTCTGGTTAATGTAGTATTGTGCTTTGTTCTGTTGTTGTGTCTGGCTGCTTGGCCGCGAGGCCCCTACTGGGACTCCACGTTGCCAGCCACAACCACTGGGAGGTGAGCCAGGCTGCCCATTATACTCTGGCTGCCTCTGCCAGGGTTGCCTGAGCTACCTGACAGAAGCCATAAAAAAATAAAAAACAAAAAATAAATAAATTATAATAAAATAAAAAAAAATAAATAAATAAAAGAAATAAAATAAAAATAAATAAAATAAATAAAATAAAAAATCATAAATAAAATAAAAAAATTTTTAAAAAATGAAGAGTGAAAAAAAAAAGTTTAGGCTGTAAAAAAATAAAAAAATAAAAAAATAAAAAATAAATAAATAAAAAAATTAAATAAAAATAAATAAAATAAAAAGATAAGAGAGCATATGGGGGAGTAAGAGAAGAAGAAGAGGTCAAATGTGGGGAACAGTATTTGGAGTGGACCAAAGAGGGAAGGCAGTCCACTCTAAGGAAGAGGATGGAGAAGGTAGTTGAAAATTACAGGAGCAGGTGCTCCTGTGAGTATCCTGCACCCAGGGTAAATTACATTATCCTATTCCAGTAGGGGATTGTTGAAGAGTCAGTCTTCTGTCAACATTGCACTCACGTCGTACGCGGAAGTCGTGCGAAGCCAGAAGAGCTCAGTTCCTAAGACAGAAGTGCACGCCGTTCTGATAAAGTCGGACTTAGACACTGTAAAGACCAGTGAGGCCGTGAAACAGATCGTTTTGCAGTCTGTGAAGCCTGTTCTGAAGAGCGTGAATGTTCGTCGAATGAGAACAATCAAGGACACTGGAGTCGTGCTGGAGGTGGCCAGTAAACAAGACGCCCAAAGGGTACCGAACTGTGAGACTATAAAAGCAAAAGGAATGAAAACCGAGGTTCGCAAGAAGCCCGGTAAACGTCTCATCATCTACGACGTAGATGCAGATGTCGGGAAAGAAGATTTCCTATCTGAGTTGTACGAGCGGAACTTCAGTTCTCACGGTGTCAGCAGAGCACTATTTCAGAAGAGTACTTTGATTCGGTCAGTGGCAAAGGTTGCGAATAAGGACACAAGGAACTGGATCGTCGAGGTTCCCACAGAGTTGCGGAATATCTTGATCGAGAAAGGCAGAGTGTTCATGCACTGGTCGTCCTATAAAGTCCGAGATATTTACTTCACAGTGAAGTGTTTCAAATGTCTTGTCTTCAGGCACCTAGCGAAGAACTGTAAATTCATTCAAGGCTGTGTGTAGTCATTGTGCAGGAGAAGGCCACTTTTTCAAGGAATGCCCCAAGAAGGCCGAGAAGCCTACTTGTGAAGTAACGTCTCTAACCATTTTGTCCCATCTACAAAAGTTATTTAGAACAGATAAAGAGTAAGGTTGTTTATGGATAGTACACCCATAACAGCTTTTAACGAAGGGTTCAGCGTTATACAGATTAACGGTCAGAGATCGTATTCTGTGGCTCTACAGGTGGCAGAACGCTCCAGGAAAAAAATTGTGACTGTATCCTTTTACAAGAGCCGTATACGGCAAATGATAAGGTTCGGGGTTAGCCCCTTGATTATAGGGTTGTTCAGTTTAGTCAGGGTTGTCAGACTGCTATAGTAGTTTGCAACAGTGATCTGGTGGTTACCCAGTTGCAGAAGTTGTGCTCCATGCACTGTGTTTGTGCGGAGATTATTGGCTCTTTTGGCAGAATCTACTTGGTTAGTATTTACGCCCAGTATCGGGAAGAACCACAGGCCTATCTGCGGGCTAATTACATAAATGAATTGTGTGCTGTGTTAGCAGGAAAGAAAATACTTATAGGCATAGACGCTAATGCCAAGTCAGTAAGCTGGGGTAATATAAATTCCGACTATAGAGGACTACTCTTTGAAGATTGCATACTGGCGAACAGACTCGAAATTATAAATGTCCCGGATCAACCTTGTACATTCTCCACACTGCAAGGTGAGTCTAACATCGATATCACATTATGCACTGGCAATTTAGTAAATGTAGTCACTAAGTGGTCGGTGGAGACCGATTGGTCTACAAGTGATCACCGTGCTTTACGAACTGAGATCCGCCCATTTGAACGCTGAACTGTCATTTGTGATGAAGATAGATTTGTGATGAGTACCACTAACTGGAGAAGGTTTAAGTCAGTCTTAAACGACGTAACTGCTGATGATAGCTGGAGACAACGTTGGCGTTGTAGCCTGGCGGCCCAAAGAGTTTCTTTAATTAGTGAGCTTATTCAGAAGGCTTGTTGCGCTTCAATGAGGAGAGGAAGGAATAGAACGACGTCTGTTCCCTGGTGGAGCGGAGAGTTAAGCATACTTAGACGCCTTGTCAATAAGACTCGAAGGCAGTTTCAGAGAGCCAGACGGTCTGTCTACCAGAACCTGGACGACTACTGGGAGCGATTTGCTGCGGCAAGGAGAAACTATACCAAGGTGATTCGCGACTGCAAGCAGAAGGCTGGTTGGATTTTGTCTCCGACAGAGGCAACTCCAATCCTTGGGGACTGCCATACCGGTTAGTTATGGATAAGGTTAGACTTGACCAGGTCCAGCATTCGGTGTTCGGGGGATTGAGCAAGTCTCAGACCTGAAACGATACGATGCTTACGGTCCTTCGTGCGCTTTTTCCCGTCGACGATGTCGATGGCGAAACGGCTGAACAGACTGCTATTCGTTTGCTAACCAGAGCGGTAGTTCTGGTGCATTCAGCGAAATATTTACCCTAGCCGAGCTAGAGTGGGTTGTTAAGAGCATGAGAAATCGAAAGGCCCCTGGCACTGACAACATTTCCGCGGAAGTCTTGAAGGAATTTTTCCGGCAATGTCCTGACTTGTTATTGTCGTTGTACAACCAATGTCTCGAAGAAGGCACGTTGCCACAGAGTTGGAAAGAAGCCAGAGTCATCGTTCTCCTGAAGGGAGACGATCGTGAGAGAACTGGCCCGTCTTCTTACAGGCCTGTTGCCTTGTTACCTGTTCTTGGAAAGACCTTTGAAAGGCTAATTATGAATCGCTTGAATAATGTCTATAGAGACAAACACCAGGAGTCCGACCGGCAGTTTGGCTTCAGACTGGGCCGTTCTGCTGAGGATGCCGTGGTGAAACTTCTCTCGTTGGTTTGAGGTTCAGAGAGCAAGTATGTGTTGGGAATTTTTCTCGACTTCAAGGGGGCTTTTGACCGCCTATGGTGGGAAAGCATTCTATGCCGATTGAGGCTTGCGGACTGTCCGAGTGATATCTACCGTCCCTTGCGTAGCAACTTTCACGATCGGAGAGTGGTGAACTATAACCGCTTCGAGAAAGTTTGTTACACGGTCTCCAGAAGAGTTCCTCAGGGGTCCATCATTGGTCCTTTCAGGTGGAACTTCGTCTTGGACGAGTTATTAAACCAAGACTGGAATGGTGTAGAGATCGTAGCTTACGCAGATAATGTTGCCGTACTGGTATGCGGTAACGCCCGATTAGAACTGGAGCAAAAAGCCAGTTGGGTTCTGGGTCGGATACACACTTGGGCCTCTGTTCACAAGCTGATGATATCGCCGACGAAGTCGCAGTGCATGGTGCTTAAAGGACTTCTCAGTCCGAACAGATATCCCACGGTAGGACTTGTGGCTCTCATTGGGCTTTGCTCCTGTAGTGAAGTATCTGGAAGTCAGTGTTGATTAGAGACTGAGTTTTATTCCTCATGCGAAGGCCATGAGGGATAAAATAAAAAAGCTGTATGGGAAACTGAGAAGAATTACCCGAACTGACTGGGAAATCAAAGGAAGGAACTTAGATAGTTTATACAGCTTTCCACAGGCATACGTTATAACGTATGCCTGTGGAGCCTGGGGTCAGGTAGTAGACAGTTGAAGCGACACTTGATGGCGGCACAGAGATTTGCGCTACTTAGCGTGACCAGAGCCTGCCACACTGTCTCCACAGAAGCCCTACAGATTATCGCTGGTGCAGTGGCAGTTCACTTGGTAGTTCTCGAGCGACTCCTTGGGTACCGAACCAAGAACAATATTCCAACGGAACTGATGGGTGTTCGTTGTTGCCCCGATGAGGGAAGAACATACGGCAGACCCGACTTGAAGGTTGAGAGCAAGCGTATATCGCTAGAGATCCATCGGCTCTGGCAAGAGCGTTGTGCGACGTCTTCAAAGGGCAGAGTGACGTTCGAACTATTGCCTGACGTTTCAAAGTTGGAACAGATACGCAGTTGGCCTAAGCTTGGTGTCTTTCAGGCTATGGTTGTTACTGGACACGGACTTCGGTTGCGGCTACATCAACTAGGCCTTGCGGACAGTGATCGCTGTCGTTGTGGGCAGATTGAGGATAGCCAGCATGTAATTTTTCAATGTCAGCTGTGTGACATACCAAGGGGAAGGCTTCTTGACCGTTTAGGGGTTTCCTCTCCCCATGAAATGCAAAGGCTTTTTGACGACGAAAGTATATATAAAGTTTTCTTGACGTATCTAAAAAATGGTAAATATTATTCGTAGTGCTCGGAGCACTACCTGAACCGAAGGATTCACTTTATTCCTGCATGCTTGCAAATGTTAGCATTGTGTTGCAACTGCTTGTCGTTGCTTATTTTGTTTTGTATTATACGTACATGGTACGTTTTGACTTTTAAATTGATATATAAAAATTTCTTTTGACTTCTAAATTTATATAGTTTTTTAGATTGTGGTTTGATCAAAGCAATCTGAATTCTATGAACTGAGAGCTTAAAAGTTGGTGAAAATTTAAGGGTAGTAAGTACCCTTAAATTTTCAGGTAAGCAGGGCAAGTCCTTGCAGCACGGAAGGCTAAATAGATCGATATAAATAGTTTAATTACGTTGTTGAGCTTTTGCTTAGGGAATGCTCCAATGAGTGTAAATATGATGATGATGTACCATGCGGACGACCGACAGTTCACGTCTGCCCCCACAATGATCCGCTGGTTTGGTAGGATGTCAAGCAGCTGTTGCAGGTAATTTATGGCAGTTGTGATATCCTGTTCCGGTCTAGAGTAGAGGGATATAGCGTAGAAGGCTCCTATTGGTGTGATGACATGGGCGCAGGCTGCCCAGGGTGTGCACAGCTGTGCGATCTTGGTTGCCGTGATGTCCAGGTTTCGGACCAGAACCGCGGCCCAGGGGGTGTCCTCATCAGATTGGATTAATTTATATGCACGTGGGTAGCCCCTTACTTGTTTGGAATGTGCATACGGTTCCTGAAGTAGCAGGATATCAGCGCTCTCTTGGTCGGCCTTTAGGCGTAGCTGGTCAGCCACGGTCTCAGTGCATTATGTTGGAATATTTTCATTTCTGAATTTTTTAGTTGTAGTCGCCATAATCAGTTCTAATTTGGTGCATGCTCTTCGCTTTGATGTATGAGGGACATTGTCGACTGTTTGCAATCCATTTTTACCGACTTGCAATTAGCACAGATAGGTTCTTTGTCCTTATTTGGACAGTAAAACTCGTGTCCCAGCTCTAACAATGGCCGCAGGTGGGCTGAGTCTGAGCGCAGGTGTGGATAGTATGCCCGAATTTTCAACACCGGAAGCATTTTGGGACGGGTACGTACTCCTTGAAGCGGTGGCTGCCCCATTTGCTGGCATATAGTCTTCCAGGCCGCTGGCGAAAGCTCTACCACCCAGTTGGTGGTGTTTCCTGCTCTAGCTTTAGTCTGAAATCTCGGAGTAAGGATGGTTGATGGTTCCTTCCCTGGATGGTCTTGCTGTAGGTTTCTCATACACAGCTCTGTTTGGATCACAGTCGGGGTTATATCCTTGTCCAAGTCGTATATAATTACATTAGGTCCCTTTCTTTTCGGTAGTAGGGCCTCTAATCCAAGTGTGTGGATTCTTTGATTGTTTAATATCAGGTTTGCATCCGCCTTTGTCTGGGTTTCAACGGTAACACCCACATTTCGGGTTTTGCAAACCGATTTGATTTTTGCCTTTCTTATGTCTTTGGTAAGGTTGTTTACTACTATGCTCTTTACCCCTTCGTTGGTGTGGGTTTCATCTTTGGAGGTCGGTCTTACGATGACTAGGTGTGGGTTTGGCAAGAGGGTCTTGCATTTAGTGCTAGGTTCCTTAGTTGCTGGGTTGCTGTGTCTTCAGTGCTTCAGCAAAAGTGGGGGCGCGCTGTTGCACTTTGTTCGCCCCACTTTCAAGGTAGGCATCAAGCCTGGAAATGTTTAGGTAGATGTGAGAGTGCCCGGCACATGGATGACTGGACCCAGGGTATCCAAGCAGAACATCGCCCAAAGCATGACACCGCCGCCACTAGCTTGTTTTTGTCCCACAGTGCATCCAGGCGCCATAACTTCCCCCGGTAAACGACGCACACATACCCGGCTGTCCACATGATGCAACAGGAAACATAATTCATCAGACCAGACGACCTTCTTCCAATCACTCAAGCTACAGTTTCAATGCTCGCGTGCCCATTGTAGGCGTTGTCGCCGGAGAACAGTGGTTAGCATGGGCACTCGGAGCGGCCTGCGGATACGCAGCCCCATTTTCAGCAGGGTACGATGTACTGAGTGTTGTGACAATTACTCCAATCACCAGCATTCCAATTACTGGAGAGATGCGCCACAGTCTCCCTTCTGTTGCCATATACCATCCGGGAGAGCCTTCGCTTACCTCGAGCATTGATGAGCCGTGGTCGTCCAACACCTCGCTGGTGGTTCGTGGGTTTTCCCTCTTGGACCACTTTCGGTAGGTACTAACCAGACTGATCGTGAACGTCTCACCAGCCGTGCCGATTCGGATATGCTCTGACGGTCTGCGCGGGTTGCACAGTGGTATCGTCACCATCCTCCCCACACCGGGTGGAAAAGGCCCGGGTTCGAATCCCGTCAATGACGCGAGGAACTTTAATGGGCTTTTTTCATTCCATTGTTGAGTTAGTCGGTCTCAAGTGGAGATAGCAAAGTTTGCCCTCCAGAAACTGGGGTTTTTCGTCCAGCAAAACATACAAATCGACCCTAGAACACACGCAAATTAACAGACATAAGACACAGCACGGCAGATGAATTTAATTATTCGGGTGACCTAAAAAAAAAAAAATAATAATAAAAAAAATGGATATGCTCTGATCCAGTCGTCTGGCCATAACAATTTGGCCTTTGTCAAACTCGCTGCCTTTCCCATTTGAAGAACAAGAGTACCGCGGATTAACTTAGCTCAGTATCATATTTATAAATAAGATCTTTATTGTACAGTTCACCGTGTCCCGACCCGCGCACGCGCCGTAGTTCACCTGCAGTTGCTTCGATTTGCATAACGACTGGCTGGTCATAATGTGAAAATGTTTTATTTTCAATTTTAATACAATTTTCCAAAGTTCAGTAATTCCAACTATTTCCACTAGGAGAATGGACAAAATGACATCCTCCAGTATCAGTTTCCTTCCAAAATAGGAACAACAGCCGCCATTACAGCTATGAAGGAAGAAGATATGGCTACCATGATTTCTATAACATATAAAGGAGGCAATGCCAAAGTTCTAAAGAAAATCCAGGACGGCAAGAAATTATGACCAAAATAAGCTGAAAAGTATCCCTTAGCCACCTTGGGTCCGCCCAAATGTCCAAAATAACAATTAGTTTTTGCCTAACTCAAGATTTTGGGTTAAACAACAGTTTTAAAATAATAAATGTAGCTGCCAGTTACAGGAAGACATGTACATAGGCAGCCATCACTGCAAAATACAATGAAAATGAACGATGTAAAGGTAGAAACTAAATCCGTTTCTAAAGAGAGTTTCCCTTAACTGTCAGCCTAAAGAAAGATATGTCCAGACTCATCAATAATTCACTAACTTGTTGCACACATTATCCAAAATTGGGGTTGTCACAAAACACTTAAAAGAAAACATGTATCCAGGAGCTAAATCTGAATCTAAGCAACACGTCAACGGACGATCCACAATCGGGAGGGCTAATGGGATACAAACCGCTGGCAGCATGAATTGTTGAGGAGGCTTCCATGCTGCAGTAGGTTGATAATGGCTGCACTTTACCTTTTTTTTTTTAAACCGCTGGCTTCCTTGCATGGAAATGGACTTGCCAATCCGCTTGAATTGAGTCTTCTCTGGTTGGAAATGTTTTCACCTGTGGCCGCAGCAACCTCAAGACACAGTCGGTGAGAGGACATTGTAGGGTCTGTTCTTGGTAATGTAGCCCTCGGGTGACCTTGGCCAACTCTTCTTGTAATAGTTCCTCTCTTCTGAAACTGCTTCCATATAGTGCGGAGACGACATTACGTGACACATTAAGCCAACGTGGTACCTCCGCCTGCGAGTCTTCAACTCGTCCAACGGCCTGTCATCTCAAAATATCTAAACGACAATGACTTGCCATCCTGAGTGCTGAAGATGCGGCTATCCCACTAAACAAGCCAAGAAACGGGAATGAAGTGATGTGGTCTCGACTCGTGTTTTTATAGACATGAATAATTTGCATAATGTGCGACTCTGTAAGGTGGGAAATCGATTTCTATTGGATACTCGGAATTTGCATGCCACGACATGCAAATAAAGTATTCATAAAAAGGATTTTGTTCTGTTAATTTTGTCGAGCAGTGTAATAGGTTCCATAGCGTAAGAGTCCCTTTTTATAAAGACTGAAAGAAACTTTACAC
This sequence comes from Mastigoproctus giganteus, assembly GCF_048544385.1. Lineage (NCBI taxonomy): Eukaryota > Metazoa > Arthropoda > Arachnida > Uropygi > Thelyphonidae > Mastigoproctus > Mastigoproctus giganteus. Next base: position 111,525,366 of record NC_143581.1, on the reverse strand, counting down.
CTTTACACCTATAAAAGATAAGAGAGATACAATATGCAGACATTTTTACTGTTCAGCGTGGGTGATAAGGCCAGATGTTGGTCGACTTTCTATTCGTTGCCTTCACCTAGCCTACGGTTACGTGTACCTGTCTTCTGAAGCTGTTTCCACAGCCTAGAGGTGACACTTAAGGATAATATCACATTAATAAACCTGGTTGAACTACACATACGTTTGGCTCATCTCCATCCGTTCAACGGCTCTCAATCGCCAAGAATCCTACAGATAATAATAATAATAATATGCTTTACTCTTGATATTTTAAGGAGTCCTTATGTGCTGTAATGTAATAACTAGATCGTATGTATAGCTTAGCTTAATTTTCAGCACTCACCTCATAGTAATCCGCTTAGCTGGTGGAGGGTTTTACCACATACATAGTGGTTATAGGATTCTAATACTTTACAGGGATTATGGGTTTAAAATTAAGTTATGGGCTGTAGAAAAATTTTTAAGAAAGGAAAGCACGGCAACCATGCACCTTCCATGGTTGCCTAATTAAATTAAATTAAATTAAATGAAGAGAAAAAAGAAAGGAAAATATAAGCTAATAATCGCGCACGAGCGACTTTCGAGTTTCCTCGTCTTCAGTTAGCTATAGTGGAGGGGGGGGGGAAAGAGAGCGCGCTTGCGTTATATACGGGTTGGGTTCCCGAAATGCATTTCAGTGCACGTGGAAACTTGATAGGTGCAAAATTCCAAATGGGGGAGAAATTGGCGGGAATCTTTTTGTTTAACACGTTGAGTGATGTATGGCACTTAAACCATTCAATGACGAGGGCTTCGTTTTCAAGGATTTTGTAGCTAGAATTTAATTTAATTACTGTGATGGCTGAATCGATGAGTGGGTTGTGATTTAGATTGGACGTGTTGTGTTAGTTCTGTGCTTGCTGAATTAGTTTTGAAGCTATTAAAGTGGTAGTATGCACGCGTGTTGGAAATTTTTGATGTCCCGAATTTTGCTGTTGTACTGCCTATGTAACATGCTTGGCAATCTGATTGGCATCTGATCAAATATATAATGTTGTTGTAATCTTGTGTCTCGTACTCGTGGGTTGTCTTGTATGAATTGAATTTGGAACTTAATTTGTTATACGATGTGAATATTAATTTGATATCTGTATTTTTAAAAATCTGTTGAAGTCTTCTAGCGTATTGTTGATGATATGGGAGCGCGATAAGGGGTTTGTGTGTCTTATTCTTGTTCACGTGGTTAATAATTTTGTTTGGGTTATTAGTGTTATTATGAACTTTGGTGATGGTTTCTTTTATTAGTTGTGGTGGGTATTTTCTTTTATTAGTTGTGGTGGGTATTTTCTGTCGATGAATTTTTTGGTGAGGTATTGTAATTCTATAGATAGGTCTGTTTGTGTGTGGCTATATTTTACAGCGTTGTATATCTGGTTGTATAGAACTGCTTTTTTGATGTATAGAGGGTGGTGTGAGTGGTAATGTAAGAATTTACCTGTATGTGTTTTTTTTTCTGTATATTTTGGTGCCTAAAGATGTGTTTATTTTGTATACAGTGAGGTTTAGAAAATTAATTTTATTATCGTTTTCTACTTCGAGGGTGAATTTGAGTCTTTCATGTGTTGTGTTAAAGGTGCTCAGTAAAGTATCGATGGTGGTTCTGTTGCCTATTAAGAGGACGTCATCTGCATACCTCATGTATAGTTTAATTCCTGGGGGAAAGGGTTGGAGAATTTTTTCTTCGATAGATGCGAGGTAGATCTCGGATAAAGGGGCAGAGATACCGAGGCCCATGGGAAGGCCGAAAATTTGTTCGTAGACGTTATTTTGGAATTTAAATTGTTTGGCGTCAAGTAACAGTGATGTGAGTTCTAAAATATCATTAACGTTTAAGTCGGTACGTTTTGTTAATGTGTCGTCTTTGATTAATAGATCTTTAAGGGCCAGTAGCATGGATTCGATGTGTACGTTTGTGTATAGGGAGACGACGTCGAAGGACGCGAGAATATCGTTTTCAGATATGGTTATGGAAGTTATATATTCGTGTGCTTGTTTAGTGTTGTAGACCCTGAACCGAGAAAATCTCATTAAAGGTGAAATGATTTTGACCAGGAATATGGATAGGTTAGCATAGGCGGACTGTTTATAAGAAACGATGGGCCTTAGAGGATAATCTTGTTTATGGAGTTTGACTATTCCAAAAATTTGTGGGAGAATGTTATTGCGTATGCCTATTTGCTGGAGGGTGTGTAAATTAATTTGTTTGTTGGCTCTGAGTCTTCTTGGGATCCCATCAAGTTTATTTTTAAGTTTGTTAATATTAAACGTGTTGCAAGTTCTGTATGTTGTTGAATCTGATAAGATGTGTAACATTTTCTTTGTATATGTGTTTTTGTCCATGATTGCGATGGTATCCCCTTTGTCTGCCTTTTGTATTATAATGTTCGGGGTTTTCATGAAGTCTCGTATGTGGATTAATTGTTGTTGGGGAATGTTAGGTTTACTGGTTAATTGGGAGTTAAAAACAGCGTTAGTTTCATGTATGATTCGATATTTATCTGGGTGGTTATCAAGTTTGGTTTGTATTTCTATCATGGCGTCTTTAACTGGATAGTTGTTGCTGTTAATGGCGAAATTGAATCCGTATTCTAGACTGGCAAGTTCGTTAGGGGAAAATGTTTGTGTGGAGATGTTAACAACTGAGTTTGTGGGGAGTTTTTTGTGTCTCCTAGTGAGTGTATCCCATTTCTTGGAGTGCTTTTGGGTAATCTGATTTAAAGTTGCTTGAATTCGTGTGTTGTTCTGTTGTACGTAATCGTACCAAGTCGTGGGGGTTAGTTCTCTTTTTAAGTTTGAATTTAAGGGTATGTATTTGATCTAAAAGGAGATATTTTTCTCTGTATCTTTTCCGTAATTCGGCTTTAATAATGGCAATGGAGGTTTTGTGTATGATAAAAGGGTATTTTTTAACAGTGTTTTTGGTGCAGATACCAGCGAAATTGGGGATTATGTCATATGTAAGACATTTCTTTAAGAATGTGATGTGGAGTTTGTCTGAAAAGTATTTAACTAATAGTTTTGTGAAATGGAGTTTCCTATCGTGCAGATCTGAATGCATTGGGGAAAAAGTGGAGACACAAAAAACTCCCCACAAACTCAGTTGTTAACATCTCCACACAAACATTTTCCCCTAACGAACTTGCCAGTCTAGAATACGGATTCAATTTCGCCATTAACAGCAACAACTATCCAGTTAAAGACGCCATGATAGAAATACAAACCAAACTTGATAACCACCCAGATAAATATCGAATCATACATGAAACTAACGCTGTTTTTAACTCCCAATTAACCAGTAAACCTAACATTCCCCAACAACAATTAATCCACATACGAGACTTCATGAAAACCCCGAACATTATAATACAAAAGGCAGACAAAGGGGATACCATCGCAATCATGGACAAAAACACATATACAAAGAAAATGTTACACATCTTATCAGATTCAACAACATACAGAACTTGCAACACGTTTAATATTAACAAACTTAAAAATAAACTTGATGGGATCCCAAGAAGACTCAGAGCCAACAAACAAATTAATTTACACACCCTCCAGCAAATAGGCATACGCAATAACATTCTCCCACAAATTTTTGGAATAGTCAAACTCCATAAACAAGATTATCCTCTAAGGCCCATCGTTTCTTATAAACAGTCCGCCTATGCTAACCTATCCATATTCCTGGTCAAAATCATTTCACCTTTAATGAGATTTTCTCGGTTCAGGGTCTACAACACTAAACAAGCACACGAATATATAACTTCCATAACCATATCTGAAAACGATATTCTCGCGTCCTTCGACGTCGTCTCCCTATACACAAACGTACACATCGAATCCATGCTACTGGCCCTTAAAGATCTATTAATCAAAGACGACACATTAACAAAACGTACCGACTTAAACGTTAATGATATTTTAGAACTCACATCACTGTTACTTGACGCCAAACAATTTAAATTCCAAAATAACGTCTACGAACAAATTTTCGGCCTTCCCATGGGCCTCGGTATCTCTGCCCCTTTATCCGAGATCTACCTCGCATCTATCGAAGAAAAAATTCTCCAACCCTTTCCCCCAGGAATTAAACTATACATGAGGTATGCAGATGACGTCCTCTTAATAGGCAACAGAACCACCATCGATACTTTACTGAGCACCTTTAACACAACACATGAAAGACTCAAATTCACCCTCGAAGTAGAAAACGATAATAAAATTAATTTTCTAAACCTCACTGTATACAAAATAAACACATCTTTAGGCACCAAAATATACAGAAAAAAAAACACATACAGGTAAATTCTTACATTACCACTCACACCACCCTCTATACATCAAAAAAGCAGTTCTATACAACCAGATATACAACGCTGTAAAATATAGCCACACACAAACAGACCTATCTATAGAATTACAATACCTCACCAAAAAATTCATCGACAGAAAATACCCACCACAACTAATAAAAGAAAATACCCACCACAACTAATAAAAGAAACCATCACCAAAGTTCATAATAACACTAATAACCCAAACAAAATTATTAACCACGTGAACAAGAATAAGACACACAAACCCCTTATCGCGCTCCCATATCATCAACAATACGCTAGAAGACTTCAACAGATTTTTAAAAATACAGATATCAAATTAATATTCACATCGTATAACAAATTAAGTTCCAAATTCAATTCATACAAGACAACCCACGAGTACGAGACACAAGATTACAACAACATTATATATTTGATCAGATGCCAATCAGATTGCCAAGCATGTTACATAGGCAGTACAACAGCAAAATTCGGGACATCAAAAATTTCCAACACGCGTGCATACTACCACTTTAATAGCTTCAAAACTAATTCAGCAAGCACAGAACTAACACAACACGTCCAATCTAAATCACAACCCACTCATCGATTCAGCCATCACAGTAATTAAATTAAATTCTAGCTACAAAATCCTTGAAAACGAAGCCCTCGTCATTGAATGGTTTAAGTGCCATACATCACTCAACGTGTTAAACAAAAAGATTCCCGCCAATTTCTCCCCCATTTGGAATTTTGCACCTATCAAGTTTCCACGTGCACTGAAATGCATTTCGGGAACCCAACCCGTATATAACGCAAGCGCGCTCTCTTCCCCCCCCCCTCCACTATAGCTAACTGAAGACGAGGAAACTCGAAAGTCGCTCGTGCGCGATTATTAGCTTATATTTTCCTTTCTTTTTTCTCTTCATTTAATTTAATTTAATTTAATTAGGCAACCATGGAAGGTGCATGGTTGCCGTGCTTTCCTTTCTTAAAAATTTTTCTACAGCCCATAACTTAATTTTAAACCCATAATCCCTGTAAAGTATTAGAATCCTATAACCACTATGTATGTGGTAAAACCCTCCACCAGCTAAGCGGATTACTATGAGGTGAGTGCTGAAAATTAAGCTAAGCTATACATACGATCTAATATGCTTTATTAACATAAATTTTATGCAATAGTGATTCCTTACACAGAAAGCCAGAGGAATCTTACAATTCGTTGTTTATACAAGTGAAAATCACTTGGTTTATAATAGAAAAAAATGAAATAAAATAATAATAATAACTAAATAATAATTAATAGATAAAAACAAAGATGATAATCAAAATGTAAAAATTAAGTAGTAATTGCAGCGAAAAAGGAGTAGAAGTTGAGCAGAACATGAAATGACATCGGCTAACTAATATGGTATATACTTGCCATGTTGCACACTCCTGTAAAAGAATCTCTATCAGATGCGTTCTTTTCGTCTAGCAGAAATACAAGTGATAAATGCCATTTAATCCCATCACTAGAAGGACCGCTAAACTTGCGCGTTGCAAGAATTTTGCGAATTTTTGCACATTTCGTTCAAAAATGGACTTTCCAACTGTAAATTTTTATATAGCACATTTATACAGTTTTATATTTACATTTTCTGTCAAACAGAGGAAAACGTGCAACTTCTGCAGATTTTGCATATCAGTGCACTGTTTTATTTATTTTTTTCTTTCGCTGTTTATTCTGCTTTCTCGGTTGCAGAAGATGCGTAACGGCATGTAGAGGCTGTGTGTTGGACTGAAAGTCTACGGCGTTTGAGGAACACTGAACTAATTAACATTAGTACTGGCACATGATGCAGTATAAAGCAAGCTTATACAGCATCAGCCAGAAAAAATAAAAAAACATCCCATTTAACTGATTCATTCGTTCCAAATGTTTGTCTATTTCAGCCTTGAATTTATTTAAGCTATCAACTTCGACAACAAATGGAAGTTTAGAAGAAGAAGAACTCTTTATTATATACAGAAGGTACATAGCTGTATACAACTCCCTTCACAGCTACAAGCTAGGGGTTTACATAAAAGAAATCGCACAACATAATAAACACAAAAAAAAAAAAAAAAAAAAAAAAAAGGCATTATGACTCCTGAAAGGTTTGAACACTGGGATGATGGATTCGAGGCAGTGATGAATAGGTCTCCGGGAGCAGGTTATAGTGTCCTCTGACGTGGTCCTGGGAAGGAAGTCGACTGCGAATTTGTAGAGGTCGCCGTCCAAGGAGTGTATGTCTTGCAGCATTTGCACAGGTAGGAACCGATCAGATAGCTTTAACCGGTTTGGAATGGCCTGTAGGATTGGATTAGCCCGGGATCCTCCATCTGCAGTTATCACAGAAATCTGGTACGGAAATAATGCCGACCAACATTTTGATGGGAAAGACGAGTTTTCTCTCGTGAATGATGGCAGGGAGATGTCTGATGTTGAGAGCTGCCGCCATCTGGGTGGTCCTTGGTGTAGGGGAAAGCCGAAATTTCCATATGGCCCACTTCAGTAGCCAGAATTCACCCGCGAAAATCCGTCTAAGATGGGTCGTAGCAGTTGAAGTCCAGACTTCGGCGCCATAGAGTATGACCGGATAAACATATGTCTTAATATATGTGCACACAACAGCCTGGTTGTTTGTTCCAGCAATCAACTATCCGTTCGCTAAAGGCAAACTTCCGCACATCTATGCTACAAAGGTCTTCCCTCCATTTCAGTTATGCCCCTCCAGTTCATAATCTGATCAGGAAGAAGAATCCCATCAGCATTGAGCCTGCTCAATTCATTCAAAGCCTTATACAACTCAGTCAGATCGCCTCGCAGGTGCCTAGTCTCCAGAAGCTGCAATTTGCAGAACTTAAGGCTTTCTTCATAAGAGCACCCCCTTTGTTCCCTTCACCTTGTTGTTTTGTTGTCCTTCTTGTTGCCCTTTTCTGTACTCGTCTTGTTGCCCTTCTCTGTACTCGTTCTAGCAACTCTACATTTATGTTAAGTGCATCAATTTGAGGTGCCTCCGTAGCCAGGTGGTCAATAGCAGCAGTGTGTAGCACACGCTTCTTGATTAAACCGGGGTTCGAGCCGGTGACCACCAAATACGGAGGATGCGGAAAGGTCAGGGAATGACCACCGCAAATCCCCCGGAGCAATATGGCCTTAGTTGCTAATGCTCCTAAAAAAAACAAATAACAATAATAGCACCAATTTGATTTATCCCTTTCCGTTTACAGTTGACATAGCCCAGTGGTTAGGAGCCAGAGTGCATAGCACGCGTTCTTTGAGTGGACCGGGGTTTAATCCCCTGACTACTAAATACGATAAGTATTTGTATTGACGATTTATTGTAAGCTCTACTGACTTGGTTGTCGTGCCGGAGTATAAACAGAAAATTTATTTATTTATAAGTAAAGAAGTCTTTGGTGTTTTTCTCTGCATCCTTTGCCAAAGATTTTTCATAATCTGCCTTCGCTTGCCTAACCTGCTTTGTGTCTTGATTACAGACTAGCTTGTAACTACCACAGGCTTCTCTATCACCTGACAATTTATATGCATCCCATGCATATTTCTTTTTTGTCACTAGTCCCATTAGTTCATCTCATATCCATTTGGGCCTAAAATTAGAAGAGTATTTCTTAGTTGGAACAAAAAGCCTAATGCCTAGTAGCTTCCAAGATTACTTCCTTGAATGCTTCCCATTTAGAATTTGCTGTTGGTAACATTTTCAGTTAGTCCCATTGCATAAAACTTAAAAAATCTCTGAGACCACTGTAGTCGCCTTTACGAAAGCAAAAACCCTTCCCTTTACCCTTGATGGTAGTTACATCTGTAAGTAAATCCCACATCAGTACACTGTGTTCACTGCCTCCTATTGGTTCCTTTATCTGTAAATTCTTAATGCATGAATAATCACTGCTGATAAATCAGATAAAGAGTGTTACTCCCTCCTGTTGCCTCTCTAGCTCTCTAACAAGTTGCTGCAGAAAACAATCTTCCAATAAATCCACAAAAGCCTTGCTAGTGTGAGAGTGACCAATCCACAAGTTCCAGTCGTTATCTGGTAAGTTAAAATCCCCATTATAAGACACTCTAATTTACTGGCCCACTCTATTTGTCCGTATAATTGTTCATTTTACTCATAAGAGTCATTAGGCCTATAACAAACTCCTGCCCCCATTTTTGCTTTCCCAGTGCTTATGTCGCAGCAAACTGACTCAACTGTCCATCTATGTCAAATGAATGCACATCTTAGATTTTATGTGTTTCTTAAGTAACAGCATAACCCCTCCTCCCTTCCTATTCTGCCTATTCTTTCTGTACACATTGTATTCCCCAAATTCTAATTCTGCATTCCTTATATCTGAGTGACACCACGTCTCTGAGTGATACTCCAACAATATCCGCCTTGGATGTCTTAACCAGCACTTAAAATCCATAAAATTTATTTATTAATTTGATGTAGACTTTTATCGGTGTACATGAAAGTATGCATGCACCTGTTCTTTCTCTTGGTTATTACTCTAACACAGCCCATGTATTTACTTGTTTCATGACTCCCAGCAGTTCCTGAAATCCCCAGCAACTTGCTTTCCGGGCTGCTGCTCATTCCAATAGAAGCAGTGCAAGAATTATTTTCTCCTCTGCCTGCGGCTGCAGTTAATCTATTAGTCTGTGAATCCTCCCCAAGCTAGCAATTTTAGGACCCACCTAACATAGCATCAGCAAATATTCTAGCGCCTTTTCTATTTAAGTGAATTCCATCTCTGTATAAGCAGTCTCTCCTTGATAACAAGCACAGCCCAAGCTGAGAAAAATTCTACCCGATGAGTCCTGCACAATCTTTCCAGGGCCAAATTGATTGACAAGCCTCTCATCATATACTCCTTCCTAACGTGTCTGGGCTGGATTGCAGTCACTTCAAATTTTACACTAACTCCTGACTTTTTTTTCGACATTGACCTGTACTTGCTAAGTAAATCCGCAGATCTCCTGCGCTTAATGTCATAAGTGCCAACGTGTACAACGCTATCACCTTTTGAGCCCTTAAACCTTTGAGCTCTACAACCTCATAAACTTTTGCTCCTGGTAGACTTACCCTGGTCCTATTCAAAAATTAAAATTTTTTTTTTAAATGGTTCCTAGTGTTATCTCCATCAAAAAGGAAGTTTCTCAATTAAATAAGAACAATGTTAGTTTCATAGAAACGTCGTTTATACAAGAAAGATCACTCAGCCACGACTTTCATTCCATTCCGGAAAGGATACAATAAAGTCACTATATAAAAATACAACGGAAGTTTCTCTGTTTTGTTTAAAAATTTCCCCTCTAATTGGCCATCATTACTCCAATCTTTATTGTACTACAACAGATTGCGTCACAGGCCGGAAAACACTGATTGTGAAAGGACTCGATGAAATCAACTTATTTTCTGTCTATTTCTTTCTGTACTACAAGAAACTGGTAGCCCATCCGGCATCATCTGCGGTTTATACAAACTCGCAAGAGGGGAAATGAGAGAGAGAGAGAGAGAGAGAGAGTGTGGGGGGGGGGGATATATTTACGTATTTCTAAGGCTGTGAATTGCCATTGGACGAAAAAACCTGTTCCACAAGAATATAAATTCATGTGGCCTTGGATCCAATCACTTAGTCTGTGCAGCTCACGGGGATATCTCCAGAGGTAAGATGTATTGTGATTTCTTTCTTTATATCAACTTATAAAATTGCATCGGTCTCATCGAAACATTGTGCTGAACTGAAGTCTGGAATAAATAATTGGAATTTATTGTTCGTGTTCCACGAAAAATTATTTTTAGTTTTTTCATTGACTGCGTGTGGTGCATAAAGATTTATAAAATACTCGAAGGTTTTGGCCCTCCTCAAGAATATTTTAATTTTTTAATATTTGATTACTGGAGGAACTGTTATGTGCCTAAGGTACTCTTTGAGCGGCATGATGCGTAGGTAAATTGTGCTGTTCGAAGATAACAAAGCACTCAAAACCTACGTTGGATTTATTATGTTTATTTCCGAATTGGAAATATGCATATAAATGGGGTCAAATGTTTAGTGGTATTCTCTTAACAAAAGATAGTAACTAAGGGTTATTATAATTATTATGGAATTCTGTTAAATTTTTAGTAGAATTAGATAATAGAATTGCATAATAATAACCCTTAGTTACTATCTTTGGTCACTGAAGAAGTCTGATTTGAACCCTATATGTACATATTTCCAATTCGTATATAAACGTAATAATACCAACCTAGGTTTTGAGCGCTTTGTTATCTTTAAACAATTATGTGCTTTACTTTCGATTATTATCATTATCAGTAAATGTTCAAATTATCACATTAGACATATCCATCATAACTTGAAATATGCTCGATAATAACCTAATAATTAATAATACATGTATATATTTTAAAATATAATATAATTATATATATATATATATATATATATATATATATATATCATAAGGAGCATCATGGATATGTAGAGATATTGCAACCTGCTACGTTCAACGTTTTGTTTGAAACCGGTTTATAGCAATTGTTTCTGGAAAATGTCAATTTCGCTATTAAGTTTATAGCAAATTTCAATGAAACGAACAGTGTGTGTGTGTGTGCACACTTTCAAGTTATTTATTTTAATTAATGACTGTGAATGTGTTGATGTCATATTTATACTGCTACTCACCATGTTTATTTTACATTTTAGTCGTAACCCAATTTACGTGATATAATAGTGTTTAATTGCAAAATTGGTGGTTGATTGTTGGATCAAAGTTCCATCTGTGGTAGTGGGTAGTTTGAATAAATTCAAGGAAAACTGAGCAAATCCTTGGAGGGGATGGATGGGTGAAGTTTGTATCATTTGCCACTGCTATTACCACACTGTTCGACAAAATTAACAGAAAAAAAAATGTTTTTCGTGAATATTTTATTGTGAACGGTGTCATCGAAGGCCAATATTTGATATAATAGGCATCCGGGCATGCAAATTCCGAGTACCAAATAGATCTACTATCTTACAAAGCTGCACATCATGAAAATTATTCAGGCCTGTAAAACCATGGGTTGCGACCACAACGTTTTATTCACGTACAGTATTTTGGCTTGCTCAGTAAGATAGCCTCATCTCAAGTACTCAGGATGGCAAGTCATTGTCATTTAATTAAATGATTCTTTGAGATGCACGATTTTTAGATGATTCTTTGTGACTCTCATGCCATTGCCTACGCAGAGGATTTGGTTTTTATAGTGAGTGGAGAGTCTTGCAAAGAGATTAAGGATAAATCGAGTAGATTGTGACAAGATTTATTAAGACAGTGCGAAATACATACGTTACAAATCTCTATTACTAAACGTTTCGCAATTTTATTGAAGGGGAAGATGAGTTTGACAAGAATGCCTCTTGTTAGATGTTCAGATGTCTCTCTGAGGTATGTAAGGTGTGTCAAATATTTGAGATTGTGTCTGGAGGAGCGTTTGTTCTTTACTGAACACGAGGAATATCTTAACAACGTATAAAGCTCTTGTACGCCAAGCTCCTCAGCGCTATCACCTTGAAATGGGGCATCATAAAAAAGAGCATTAAATATGCTTTATAATTGTATATTTGTCCCCATTATAATGCGGGAGTTTGGTATACTCGAGCTACAAGTTCTGTAATACAGAGACATCTTTTGTCCAGTTAGAGATTCGCTCTTTCGGGCATAACCCAAGTTTGTCGCAGTGTCTACTGACGCGGCACAGGTAATATCTGGAAAGTGGCCTGTGGATGTTTGATGATTCATGAAAGCTTGGTACACTGTCTTAGGAGAGGGATTTCTGTGGAAATATTAGGCGCTCGATCGTGCCCAGTGGGCGGGGCGGCTCATGATCTGCAGCTTGTTGCGGTTGAATGGAGCAGGATTAATAATGAATTGACGAAAATATGACAAGAAAGAAGGAACAACACTGAGAAAGGAAGGAAGAATTGTCTTCATTCCCTCCGTCTCAACTATAAGACGAGACCATGGCTGCAGTTTGGTCTTTGAGCTTACTATTTGTGCTCACTAGACATGGTGAGGTCTAGGTTGAGTCAGCTCAACTTGGTTACATCTGGGTTATGTTCCTGTGGGGCAATGGAGATGGGACTCGGGTCATGCTCCAAGGTCCAAATTATCTAGCCTTTTAGAATGCAGCTCGAGTGGAAGACTTTTGGTTTTGATGAGGATAACTTAATCAGTTATTTTCCAACAGAGAATATATTAGGCTATTTTCTGAATATATTGAGAAGGTATTTAATCGAAAATGTCATGAGCTAAGATAGTAGAAGTCTACCTTAAAGATTGGTAGAGGTAGAAACTCGAGTCAGTGAATGACAAGAGTTGTCATTTCACTGGTGAGAGGCTAAAGACCAAATTTTATAGTTTCTTGATTTTGTTATTAACCAATTGAGTTCAGAGTTTATATAATCGGTTTTTTTGGGGTTTTTTTTTTTTGAGTTTGTTTAAATTGCTTGTCTGCAAAATTTTACACTGAATAAGTTTCGGAAAATTTTATTGCGTCAGTGCATATGAGTCTTTGGCCCAGGGAGCGTTATATTTTGACATGTTCATCTTTTCTTTGAGCAGGCTTCCTAATCTCTGGTGGTATTTTTCGGTTTGGCAGGCCTTGATCTCTTTGTGCTCTAACTTTGTCTCCATAATCCCCAAGTATTTTAAGGGCCCTCCCACGTCATGGCTTCCATTTTTTAAACCATATTGCAGACAATATGATTTTACTCCAGGTCGTGGAACAGAAGGTGCGCTTGGGGCATTGCGAAACTATATATTAGGCTCGAACAGTAAGTATGTCCTTGGAATCTTTATTGACTTTGAGGGAGCTTTTGTCTCCATTCAGTGGAGCAGCGTTCTTATGATGTTGAGAATTGCAGGCTTTTCAACTAAGATCTTTAGGGTGTTAAAGGACTACTTCACGCACCGTACAGTGACTGTTAAGTCGTCGGTTGATTCTATTGTACGAGAGGTGACCAGGGGATGCCCACAAGGGTCGGTTTTTGGACCACTAATGTGGAACCTCGTTTTGGAGGACTGATAGCATATGCCGATGATCTGATGATCTTATGTTGCTTATTGAATGAAATACACAGATGCAACTGGAAACCAGGTCACAGCAGGTTTTGTTTGAACTTAATAACTGGTGTAGGTTACATAAACCGACTGTATCAGGAACCAAAACAAGGACAATGGTCTTTAAGGATCAATTTTCGAGTAGAAGACCCCCGGTTGTTAGAATGAAGGGGTCGAGCCTAAAACCGGCAAGGCAATTAAAATATCTAGGCATTATGTTTGACGGATCTTTGACTTTAAACTCGCATCCCCATGGTAACGTATGGTGCACCAATTTGGTTTGAACGTGTAAGTGGAAAAGTATTTACTAGAAAGCTCAGTTCCATTCAAAGAGTAATGCTCCTTAGGATGTGCATGGCATGCAGAACTGTGTCGACCCCAGCTTTGCAGATTGTGACTTGAAAATTGTCTATTGATTTGCATTTATTGTATTGTGCATTGGCTTACTTCATCCGCCGTGGCATTCCCTGTTCTTTCCTGAATATACAGGTGGACATTTTGGCAGATCCCAGGAAGGAAAGGGCAAGAATCTGGGATGCTTTGGTAAAAGTCTGACAAGAGCGTTGGAGTGTTTGTGATAAAGGGTAGATTATACAAAAATGTTTCCCAGATTTAAGAATTGCAGCCTCGATAAAATTTAAATGGTTTGCCCCAAACTTACAAGCTATGTTCTTATTAACTGGTCATGGTTCGATTAATGCAAAGTTGCATGATTTTGGAATTAATGAAAGATCTAGTTGCCATTGTGGCGGAAGAGAATCATAGGAACATATTATGTACAAATGTGAGGAGTACTGCGATCTACAAATTGAATTGGTATCTGGAGTTAGTAATCTCAATGTTATGGCAGAAGGCTGCGAGACAATTCTAGTTGATAAACAGGAGAACTTCTTGATTTTCCAAGACTTTGCAACTGCAATATTTTTTAGGCGGAAGACTCTTCTGCATCTGGAAGCCTTGGATTTGTAATGCGGTATGGTGTATGCCGAATTACCTAGAATTCTGTGAAATCGTGGAGGCTTGAGTCTGCTATATCCACTGCAACTCCAGCATCTTGCGCTGGAATTTCTGCTCTCGGCAACTCCTGGCGCTGGTATTTCTCTTCTCGGCAGCTCCTAGCACTGCTGGCTTTCCAACAGACTGTGAACAGATTCTTTTCACAGTCTGTTTTTTTTTTTTTTTTTTGGCTGATGCTATATAAGCTTTGTAGATCTTTCCAATGAAGGACTTCATTGGAATTTTGGACTTTGTCTGAAATTTAATTATATGTATGTTTTATTTTTTATGTAATTTGATTATTTTTCAATTTGTTCATATCAATCTTTTTTGGTCATGGCAGGTTTCTTTCCTCCCTGTACTTGGGCAAACAGGAGAGGGAGTATATAAGAGTACTGCTAAATTATGTGTAACTGACAGCGGAGTTGCCATTGGTTGGTTGGGACCGCTTTAAGTAATAAATATCAATATACTGCTGATGTTGAGCATTGTGAATAGCAGGTTGAATGCTAGAGAGAACCAAACCAGACTTAGGGCATCTCCCTGAATGATTCCTCCATGATGGGCATCGGTCTGGCTGTGATGTTCTCGACCTTGATGGTGGTACCCCATTTCGCAATGGTTGCTTCTAGGAAGTTTGTCACTGAACAATTGACTTTGTAGATCTTCAGCGTCACTATTAGCCAGCTATAAGGTACGGACAGACGCTGAAGGTCTACAAAGGCCTGGCGGTAATCGATGTAGGCCATGCACAGGTTGCAGAGCTTCTTGTAGCCTTGCTCTAGATTCAAAGCTGAACTAGACAAACATTTGGAACGAGTGGATGGGTGAAATGAGAAGGGTGTACGTGTGTTTTGTTTTTTTGGCTGATGCTATATAAGCTTGCTTTCTTGCATTAGCCTATGCTAATACTCTATACCTGTGCATCAATGATCAATTGCTCCTTGCAAACTTTGTTCATCCTTGCATCGCTTCTGATATTTGGCATGACGTTGTGGCTCTCCAAGTGGTCTGATATATTCTTAGTTATACAGTTTGTCAGGATATCGTATATCGTTGGAAGACAGGTGATTGGTCTGCATTTCGCCGGGTTTCTTGTATCTTGGTCCTTGGCTATCTCTTTTTTGTGATTCATTGAATGAGAAACTCTGGCATTGTCACTGGATTCCAGGGTAAGGCTTTAATAGGCGCTTGTGTGTGTGTAAGTGTGCTCCATGTACTAGTAGTTTTGGATGTTATCTATTCTTGGGATTCACCAGTTGTGAGACTTCTAGATCGACTGTTGTACTTCTTCCGCCCGAATCTACCAATCTGTAATCTCCTGTACATCCTCATTATTATTTTTAAAAACTTTCATCTTTTTTATGGGATTTTTCTACACCATGATGGGTACTGATATCCTAGCCACCTGGTAGTGTCTGTGAGTGTACTGTCTGGGTGATCATCCTGCAATGATGTGCTGGATTGTTTCTGTTACTCCGGAGAGCTTGGCGACAAGGATGGTAAGCATAAATCCTTCGTCTTGGGGAAGAGTTATCTGTTTGTGGCCATGAGTTGAAAGCCATCTTTCTAGGTAGTCTTGATGGAAGTCATTGTGGTAGCTACCATTGAGTTCCTTCTTCGTACATCTTTTTGTTTCTTCTGTCTATGTGAGTTGCACCTCCTTCTTCAGTTTGGATGTTGTGTGCCGTTTGTACTCCCTAGATTCAATGTGTATAGAAAGCACAGACATTAGAAGAAAGGAGGGGTTTAGCTGTTAGGAAACAAATAAAATCTAAGGCAGTGCATCCAGTTTACTTGGGTAGCCAGTGCAATGTTCAGTCAGTTTGATGCGACATATGCACTGGGAAAGTAAAAATGATGGTAGGAGTGTGTTATAAGCCTAATGACTCTGAGTACAACGAACAGCTGTACAGAGAAGTAGAGTAGGCCAATAAATCACAATGTCTTATAATGGAGGATTTTAACTTTCCAGATATTGCCTGGAACTTGTGGTTGGTCACTCGCACGCTAGCATGACTTTTATGGATTCACTGGATAACTGTTTTCAACAGCAGCATGTGCCAGAGGAAACCAGAAGGAGTAATACTTGGTCTCATTATCAGCAGTGATTATTTATGCATTAAGAATCTGCAGATAAAAGAACCACTAAGTGGCAGTGATCAGTGTACTGATGTGGGATTTATTTAGTGATGTGACTACCACCAGGGGTAAAGGAAGTGGTTTGTGCTTTCCTACAGGTGGCTATGGTGGTCTTTAGAGTTTTTTTAAATTCTACACAGTGGGACCAACTGATGACGCTACTAACAGCAAGTTATAAATGGAAAGCATTCAAGGAATTAATCTTGGAAGCTGCTTTTCATGCCAACTGAGAAATACTGTTCAAGGTTTAGGTCTTAATGGATGTCAAATGAACTAATGAGACTCGTGGCAGAGAAGGAAAATGCATGGAATGCATATAAATTATCAGGAGACACATAAGCTTTACGGTACATATAAGCTAGTCTGTAATAAAGTCACAAAGGATGTTAAACAGGCGAAAGCAGAATACGAGAAACCTTTGGCAAAGGACGCAAAGGGGAAAAAAAAAAGAGTTCTTTACTTATGTAAACGCTAGAAGGAAGACGATGAATCAGATTGGTTCGACTATGATGATCCTGCTCAGGTAGCTGACAAACTGAATAAGTATTTTGCAACCAAATTTACAGATGGATAACTGTGAGTAAAGTGGAGAAATAATTTTGTTATAATATTCTTGGATTTCAGGAAGTATTTTAATACTGTTGCACATAAAAGACTGCTGTACAAATTGGAGCAGTATGGCGTTAAGGGCAAGTTGCTGCTATGGATAAAGGGATGGTTGAATGAGAGAAGACAGAGTGGTAATCAATGGGCACTGCTTGTAGTGAATTAATGTTATTAGTGCACCACAAGCCCTCAGAGTTCGGTGTTGGGACAAATTCTTTTCTATATTTATCAATGATATTGATAAATATAGAAAAGTTATAGGTTGAATCAATGAATAGGTTGAATATGACGGCTGGTAGGATTGCTAATGTCAGTAACAAAGGTGTGCCGTTGCAATAGGATCTTAAAGTTAGGTAGATGGGTTGAGAGATGGCCACTGAAATTTAACATTGACAAATGCAAAGTACTGCATATGGCTAGCAGTAACCCCAAACTAATGTACCAACTGTGCGGTGCTACACTCTGGGTAGTGGAGCATAAGAAAGACTTGGGGGTAATTATGCCGTCAGATGTAAAGTTTTCAGAGCAGTGCAGACAGGCTGTCGTAGCTGCTCATGTTGTCTTGTCATTGATATACAGGAACTTTGCTAGCAAGGATAAGGAGGTGATTGTCTATTTGTATAAGGCGATGGTGAGGCCACACTTTGAGTGTTGCATACAGGTCTGGAGGCCTCATTTTAGGAAGGATGTAGCCTGCTGGAACGAGTACAGAGAATGTCAACGAGATTGGTGAGAAGAACAAAGGGGTGCTCTTACCCTCTTGGTAAGAGCACTTTGGTAAAAGGCTTAAGTTCTGCAAATCGCAGCTGGAGACTAGGCACCTCCGAAGTGATCTGATGGAGATGTTCAAGGCTTTGAGCAAGCTCACTGCTAATGCAATTTTCCTCTTGCTCAGATTACGCACTTGAAGGGGCATAAATTCAAACTGGGGAAAGACAGTTGCTGTATAGATATGCGGAAATTTGCCTTTAGCCAGAGAGTGTTTGGTTGCTGGAAGATACTTCCAAATGTTGTGAAAGTTTAACTTAAATAATTCAAGGAAGAACTGGACAAATCTTTGGAAGAAATGGATAGGTCAATGGGAAGCGTTTTTTTTTTTTTTTTTGGCTGATGCTCTATAAGCTTGTTTTCTTGGATCATATGCTACTACTAATGTTAATGTTTGTCTATCTTTTTTATGGCTTGGTAGATTGGTGTTGTTTTCCTGGAAGTTATCTCGCAGGTTCTTAATCGTCTTCTCTTGTTCAGTGATGTCTCCTCCCTTCTTTTAGACTTGTGGTTACACTGCTAATTTTCGAATTTGGGTGGTACTGCCGACTCTTCATCATCGTACAGATCGATCTTATCTCTTCCAGCTCTGTTTTTCCAATCTATAATCCTTAAGGAGTACGTTAGTACTTGGAATTCGTAAGTGTTTATGGCTGTGATCACGTTCTGGCCATTCAGCTTTGATGTTAGTAGGCTTCTATTGTGTATTGTGGTATTGTGTTTTAACTGGTGGCCCTACATCATCTACAGATATTTGTCTGTTTCTCCCTCTGTCATGGCTTCAATCTCTTAACCGGTGTTCAGCTGGTGGTTTCGTCCGACTGGATGTCCTTGATGCAATCTATGGGTCTTGCAAATTTTCTAGGCTAAATTGAGTTTTGATGTCAGCGCTGAACTCTTCGGTGATCCGGAATAGCTGTTGGAGTTGATTCCCGGTTGCGGCATAGTTATATGTCATCCGTGTACATCATCAGGTGAGAGAGGGTATACACTGTTTCTTCCCTTTTTTATTATTTATTTATTTATTTATTTATTATTTCATATAATTTGATCATACTCACCTCTCCAATTTATAAAAGATATGCATAGAAAGAAATGGTCGAATCACTACATTACTCATTGTTACACACTCTCCTCACCATCTCGTAAAAGAACGTGCTTTACACTGGGTAAGCTTTTTTTAGTGACCTCATGGCCTATTTTTGTAGGATGAGTAATTATTGTGGCCTAGTTAAAAGCCACCCAAGTAGAGCGCAATAGCGTTTCAGACACCTAGTAGATAAAAATATTTTACTACCTTTTAAGGTATTAAATTATTTCGGAGTTATAATATTATAATTATCTCCTGCTTCTAGCTAAAATTTATGGAGTATTAGAATTTCAGAACTGCGCTTGGGATAAAAAAAAAATATATGCTGGCGATACTTCAACGGTCACATGAATTTAAATCCTGGAGAGAATAACAATATTACCGTAATTTGTGACTGGACCTGTGTTTCGGAAACGTGACGTAAGTACAATTCTGTGGTTTCAACTGACCACTCGGCAACTGTTGTGCTTTTTCTTTTTTTAAACTGTTTTGAAGTGATTAGACTATATTTAAGAAATCGCTAATCGTTTGTTTTCCTAAGCAACCTTTTAAATCTTTTTTTTTTTGTTTTTTTTTTTAATTTAAAGAACATTTATTTGTAATCTAGAACAACAAATCACGACCCTAAGTTTATAGTTAAGTTTATATTTGATATTAAGTTCATAGGAGACTGGAACTCTATCTAGAGATGAATTTAAGAGCTTAATTTATATAACGAGCTATATAAAATGTTATGGATAGAAACCGAAGTTTCTCTGATAAACGATAAAAATTACATGACCGTAGTCAGCGTGAAAGTGCAGCCTACCCTACACCGCGTATTGGAATCCAAGTGATATCGCAGATTATGATAATATTCATCTAGTCGCTATCTATTACAGTAAACTCCCCTTTCTTTGTTCTCAGTTTCGAAATAAAAAAAAAAGTTCATTACACGAAGAACTACTGCGTTAAGAGATAGCGCCAAAGTAACAACATTCCAGAAAACTCCACAAAATTCAAGCTTTAAAAGGGAACATCTGTTTAATGGCGAATGAGAAAAGGTACTGCGTTTAAATCGAGCATGTGAGCTTGGTGATATGAACAGAATATTTGGCTTCTGCAGATCAGTAATGTTCGAAACTATCCACAAGCATGAATGCGATTAAGAGCTTTGGAGAATTGGTCATCTATTAGTTACCTGATAACAGTGAGTGCGTACATATTGCAATAATTTCATTGACTTGGCCAAAAGATGCACCAAGCGCTTGAAGGAGTTTCTGTTGTATTATGCAATTCACAACAGCAACTACTTCTACCGCTTAGTACTTTTTTTTTTTTCTGTTGCATAATTCTTCACAGCGCCATCAAGTGCTGTTTTATGGGGATCAACTGCCACCGCCTAACAACACAGTACGTCCATTATGTAATTATTGATTGAATACGAGTCTTTCTGAGTTCATTCATGGATAAAAATTAAAATTTTCTTCCTTCCTCTTAATCTTAATGCGGAAGGAAGCGTCCGTTCAGTTTTTTAGCCGCATTGCATTCTTCCACCATAATTTGATTTTAATCAGCCTCTCTCTTGACTTTTTTTTTTTTTTTTTGGCCAGTTCCTTATTGTTTTTTTTACTAACCTTGCGTTTTCAATTCGGTTGATGTGTTTGTTACATTAATTTCAATCGTCTATTTTTTTTTTTTTTTATTCGATTGTTAATGAGTTCAATTTCACATTTTTTTTATCGCAAAGTTCCAATTTTGTCTTCATAAAATTTTATGTAATCTTATGAAGTACCTTTAATTTGATGACATTTATTTGCTTAGTTTTTTGTGGTTCGGCTATGCTTTCACATTCGTGTGTATGATATATATATATATATATATATATATATTATTCGATTTTATTTAATGGTATCTATCTGTAGGGAATTAGGTGTATAAAGACCAAACTAACAAGTTAGTAAAAGTAAACTAGCTTTAACCTGGAAGGCCTATATAAAATTATATTAACGGAAATAAAAATGATGATGAACAATGAAAATTGTAAATAACATTCTCTCGCTTGGTCATCGGTCTGCTGCTGCTTCTTCGGGAGCAGACCGATAGCCAGACTAAAAGAATGTCTCATACCTACCCGTTTCTGTTGTCCCCATACTAGTTTTGCTTGCTTTTAATTTTTAGGTGATTGTATAGAAATTAAATGGGAAGTGCTAATAAATGAGAAAAGATAATAATTTAAATTTTGAAAAAATAGTGTCAGAATCAGCTGTTGTTGTTTTTAGGAGCATTAGCAACTAAGGCCATAATTGCTCCGGGGATATGCAGTGGTCATTCTCTGACCTTTCCGCATCCTCCGTATTGGTGGTGACGGGCTCGAACCCCGGTCTAATCAAGAAGTGTGTGCTATGCACTGCCGCTCCTGCCCACCTGGCTACGGAGGCGCCGTCAGAATCAGCAAACTGGGATAGGCGACACAAAGCCCAACGGGTATGTATCAGATTAAATGAGAATGGGTTCTTACTTCTTGTTCTGTGGTGGTGATCCATTTTCAGTCTGAACACCACAGAACAAGAAGGAAGTAAGAACCCATTCTCATTTAATCTGATACATACCCTTTGGGCTTTGTGTCGCCTATCCCAGGTTGCTGATTCTGACACTATTTTTACAAAATTTAAATTTAGCACATTATCTTTTCTCATTTATTAGCACTTCTCATTTAATTTCCATTAATTAATTTCTATAGAATCACCTAAAAATTAAAATCAGGCAAAACTGGAATGGGGACAACAGAAACGGGTAGGTATGAGGCATTCTTTTAATCTGGCTATCGGTCTGCTCAAAGCCCCCGAAGAAGTAGCAGACTGACGACCAAGTGTAAGAATGTTATTTACAATTTTATTTTCATTGTTTATTATCGTTTTTTATTGTTATTTTCATTGTTCATCATTTTTATTTCCATTTTCATTAATATAATTTTATATAGGCCTTCCAGGCTAAAGCTAGTTAACTTATTAGTTTGGTACACCTAATTCCCTACAGATAGATACCATTAAATAAAATTGACGAATATAATTTCATGCACGTATAATGCCTAATTGCCCTTTGTGCAATAGCATTAACGTTTCACAACTGAAAGGTACCTAATACGGTAAACTTTACCAAATATATATATATATATATATATATATATATAAAATAAGAAATATGTTTATTGTTATTACAACGAATAAATCTTATTTATGTTTTTGATTTTTAAGTCGGTGCTATTGATGTGTGGCTTTAATGTTATTGCAATAGTTAACAATTAAACATTATTGGGTAGGGTTGTAATCAATTTAGGGTTTGTTTTTGAGTTGCGGGTGCATTTATAACATGGATGGACGCGTTTCTGGTATCAAGGCCAAATGGTGCTGACTAACAGTTTGGTGTGTCAGAGGCACCCAGTTCGCCTCTGACACACCAAATTAAGATAATCTTATCTTAAAAGTACTATGGCAAAAAGCAATATAAAGAAAATTAGAGAAAACTAAATGTAATAACAGGTCAAAGTAAAGGGATAAAAGGAGGAAATGGAAAATTACATTCATCCACGTGGCCATCGCTCTACTACTTCGTCAGGGATTTTGAATGGAGCTATACGGAATGAATCTCTCATGTACACCCGTTTCTGTAGTCCCAATAACAGTTCTACTACTTTTATTTACACATTCATTTTTGGCATACCCAAAATAAATTTTGATTAACCAAGCATAGGCACCAAGCAGACAGAAATCTGGGATTGGAACCCAAAGCCCAACCGGTATGCATCAACATAAAGTACTATAGTATAATTTAATAAAATACATTTATTTAACTGCAGTCTCTGAAGAACGCATTATGGGTGGCGATCGGCAGGAAAATAAGGTCGTTATGTGATTAATTACCTAAACGATGTAATTTTAATACTAATTTATAATGTTATCCACTGGTAAGAACTGGTATAGCCTTTCTACAGCATAAGTCAACGTATACCCGTTGGGATAACTATTTACATATATACTATACAACCTCCCAATAAAATGATTTTTCTAGCCCTTTTTGGGGGTAACACACTAACTGGACTGAAACGACTAGTGTGGTGAAGCAGGTATGTTGTTCTTTTGTTTCTTTTCTTAGCTTCTTATTGTTTCCTAGAGTACTATTTAAGCATACAGCTATTTTATTGCTGCTGTTAATTTCTATGCCCAAAGATTTAATCATTACCTGTTATTGTTAAAGGGTCCATTGATTTTGTTTTATTTACTGATATTTTCATATATTTTGCTGCAATTTGTTTAAATTTGTAGAGCAATATTTGTTTTCTTCTGTTTGTGCAAGAAGTCAAGAAGTACTGCGTCAAATGCATAATTTATCATTTTTAATTCTTTATTTCCTATTTTGACACCTTTTTTTTTCTTTAATTTTCTTTAAAAATTCTTTTTTCTTAACTGCTAAATGTATTTCTCTAATAATTTCGCCCATAATAGGAATGAAGAGGGTTAAATCCAATAAATCACTTTATCTTATACCATTTGGTAATTCTTTAGATAATGTTTTCAGTTTTAGTTAGTTTTTGATTTTCAGTATTAATTTCTTTCATTATTCTAATAAGGATTTTTAGGTGTATTTCTTCTTTCTAAATATTTCATTTATCTTCTAATCTTATTCTATAAAATGATTTTTCCAGATCAACAAAACATAGCAGATCAGCTGTCACATAATTCAGTTACCTTTTCTTGATCTTTCTTTTCTATAACCTTGACTATAATAGATTTATCTTGAAATCCCAAATTATTCATAAGATATTCTGGTCCTATTTTTGTGTGTAATTTTAATGCAGTTAATAATAATGCATTCGTTTATAATTTTCAAGTTTATTTTAATTTTTATTATTATTATTTTTTTTTTTTTTCAGAATTGGTATTGATACTATTTTTCCTAATAATTTAAGGTGTTTATAATAAAAAAAATCATTAATTTTATCAAGCTGTTTTCCGATTTTTAGCTTTGCAAATTTGTTTTTGTACTTCCATTTTAGAGATAAAACTGCTTTTTACTTTGTTCTGCTTGTTGCGTTTTATTAATATCCTCTGCATATAGATTCTGCAAATATGTTTCTCATTCTAATATGGATATATTGGCTAAGTTAATCCATTCATTTATTTTCGTTAATTTCTAATAAATCTCCACATTATTTCTGAATGCCGTAAAAGTCATATTGTAAGTAGCGAGAATAATTATTCAATAAAAGTCTTGCTTTGATTTTCGTATTGTTGCAACTACTTGGTGTATTTAGTTTTTATACTCTTCATAGACATCTTACGTTTTTGTTTTTAAATATTTCACGTCTATTTTATTCTTTTTTTCAGTATTTTATCTCCTCATTAAAGCAGGATGTCCAATATCTGGATTTTTTATTTTGTGGGTTTTTTTAATTCGTAATGCTTCTTTTTTCCGCTTTTATTACAATAGTTTTTAACCTGCTCCATATTTCATAATTTGTCTTCTGGCATTTCCTGCTTTTTGGCTAACCTAAATATCTTTGACAGTATCTTTTGAGTCATCACTGAATAGGTCTATTTTGAATTTTACAGCAGGCAATATTTTTGTCTCGGAAATTTTTAGTGGACTAGTGATTAAATATAGTTATGCCCATTAGGAGGTTATGATTATTTCCAATTTCTGCAGATGGCATGACTTTAATATTAATAATTTGCTTTGGTTTTAGTATTAGAAATGGCCACATGGAACAAGGAAGCCTATGGCTTCCTTGTTCCATGTGGCCATTTCTAATACTAGGCTTTAGCATAAGCCTTGTTCCATATGGCTTATGCTAAACCAGCCAAAAAAAAAAAAAAAAAGAAAAGAACAATAAGAAAATTTTAAAAAATAAATAATTAAGAAAAGGAAATAGGCAATCTATGCGTTTACCACTTCCCGTAGCTAACTATCCAGCTGACCTTTGAATTTTCCCAAACTGTCAGCCTCTACAACCTATGTAACTTATAAATTAGTGGAATAAGTGACTTATTCCACTAATTTATAACTCGCTGGCTAAAATAAAACTTCCTGCAATCCAGTCTAAACATCTCTCCCCCCCCCCTGTAATTTGAAATTATGGCACCTAGTTCTATAATCATTTATCACCGTGAAAATTTCGTCCTCATTTATTTTTCTTATGCCGCTCAGAGCCTTAAACACTTCAATCAAGTCTGATCTAAGGTGCCTAGTTTCCAAGGTCTGCAACCCACATATTCGAAGTCTTTCCTCATATGGACGCCATTTTGCCGATCTCATCAATCTCACTCGTCTCGTGAGATTGGCAAAATGGCGATCTTTGGGCCCTTTCAAGAAGCTCAATGTCTTTCTTTAGGGGCGGTCTCCGTACTTGAACACAGTATTCCAAGTGTGGTCTAACAATAGCCTTATGTAATGGGATTATGACATCCTTATCTCTACTAACAAATGTTCGATAAATCATCGATAGGACCATGGGCCTTCCTTGCAACCTTTTATTTTCAATTGTGTAGTCCGTTTATGATGGATGGCCTCGAGTGTTCCTCCAGTTAAATTTTTCTGTTGCATTTTTTTGGGGAAAAAATGTGTGGTTAATCCTAAGTTTAACAGCAGCATAATCTGCGTTAAAAAGCAGTAAATGTTCTTCCATTTTGAGTGACTCCGGGTATGGGTTTCCAATTCTTGAACTCAGGTCCCCAGAAATTTATATGCTTCTCTAAATTAATTTCATCAATTATTTTTTATAGGTTGTTACAAAATTTTTCTATTACACTCTATAGTTTACCGTCTTCTGTAGCGTAGATGCTATTGAGAGTAATATTATTTGACGTTCCCTTGAATTTTCCTATTACTATTCTGTGAGAGATATATGAGTATTCATTACATATGAATTCTATACTTTCTTTCCGACTTTCGTGAATGAAAATTTCAGCACTCTCTTTACTACGTTTATTTTTGTTCACCATATTATTAATGAACATATAGTCTTGTATTTTGGTACTTCTTTTCGCTTTTTTTCCCCCAGGCGTGGGCATCTGTACGTGGTGAGGGAACCTTCCAGTGACGCTGCTGTCTTCCAGATTAAGGTCACTGGGATGAAGCCCACAACCTAGGTTCCTGATTAACACCATAGAAATCCGGCGTGTTTGCAGTGCGCTGAGGCCCGTGGAAACTCGAAAAGGGGATCTGGTGGTTGAGGGGCCTGCAGATAGTGTCTGGGTAGCTCTGGCGTCCCACTCCACAGCGCATTTATTGCTTACCGTGTATTGGGCAACTCATTTAGCTCCATGGCGGGTGGAAATCCGGGGCACTGAAAAAAAAAAATCACTATGAATCCTGGTCGCCTAAATTCTTCTGGAATTTCTACAACGTTCCTACCACAAAAATATGCCAAGTGGTCTGATATCCTATTTATGCAGCTGGTAAGGAACTTGTACATCGTTGGGAGACTGGTGATCAGCTTGTATTTCGCTAGGTTTCTTGTATCTTGGTTCTTAGCCTTCAGCTATGTGATTCACTGAGTGAGAAACTCTGGGATTGTTGCTGGAATTCCCGGGTGAAGCCCGGGAATTCCAGCAACAATCCCAGTACTGTGGAATGTTATCTATTCCTGGGGTTCACCAGTTGTGGGCATTCCTGGTCCACTGTTGTACTTCTTTCCCCCGGATCTCTCATTCTGTAATCTCTTGTACATGTTTATTATTATCTTTTCTATACATTAAAATAAATTTCCTCCTATTATTCAGCCAATGGGAGAAGAGGGATGCGGGTTACGTAACAAATACGTAACAGAAGCTTATTTTACTGTGGTAAAACAAGCTTCTGTTTAAGCGTGGTAACGCGCTATGTTTATCTCACATGACTACGCTGTACCATGCTTGGTTTCCATATGTAACTTATTTATATATTCATAGCAAAGAGACACACACACACACAGTGTCGAAATCTTCTGTATTTTATTTTACTTTAGCAAAAGAAGAGAGCGCAGCGAGCAGGGGGCGAAGCCTCCTAGTTATCATTAAAAAAAAGTTTCACCTTTTATGGGATTTATCCGCTCCATGACGGGTACTGGTACCAAGTGCGTGGGGATGGTTTGTTGTGACCGGTTACTATTTTTATTATTGGTACTGTTGGTCGAGGAACTCTCTTACTGTCCTACAGATGTTCAGGATCGCGCTTTCTGGAGTTCCATTTAATTGTCTTTCTGGAAGGCTTGCGGCGGTATGGACATGGTGTCTGGATTTCCCAGCAGTCCCACTTCACAGCTCATTTATTGCTTTCTCCGTAATTGGCGTCCCATTTGGCTCCCTAGTGGGTGGGGCGCCCGGGCAATAAACAAACAAAAAAAACCCACTATAAATCATGATGGTCTAAATTCTTCTGTCTGTGCGGATAGCACAGTGGTATCGTCACTGTCCTCCACATACCGAGTGGAAAAGGCCTGGGTTCGAATCCCGTCGATGACGCGAGGAACTTTTACGCACTTTTTTCACTCTGTGGCCAAGTTAGTCGGTCTCAAGCTTAGATAGCAAAATATTTTTTCCCGAAACTAGAACTCTGGGTTTTTCGTACAGCAAAGCAACAAATTGAACAAAAAAGGCCTAATAATTCAATTCTTCTGCTGGGATCTCTACAACGTTCCTACTAGAAAAACATACTAATGACTCAGAAAATGCTACATCAGAAAAAGACTCAGAACCAAAGATACATTAGGTCCAACACCTCGATACCTGATACATTCCGCCAATGAAAAGCGCATAGCAAAAATGTTACCCTTCTTCATCCAAAAGGGTTTGGAAGGGCTAGCAGGTTCACAGAAATAGGTTAAACAACTTCGTTTTGGCGACATCCTTGTTGAGACTAAAACTTATTTTTTTAACACAAAACTAAAACTGATAGGCACTCAGATCACCTCCTCCGAGCGACATCAACTGTGGGATACCAATTGTAGTAACACCCCACAAGACAAGGAAGAAATATGGCCGCCGAACCAGCGTGGACGTGTCGCAACGCTTCGTAAAAGTTCTGTTTAAATAGAGAGAGAGAGAGAGAGAGATAATCTTTATTACCCTTCACGGCCATAAAGCCAGGGGCTTACAGTTTCCCAAACTTCCGGGAAAATTGAACAATTATTTACAAAAAGGTAATTTTACAAAGAAAACATATTATAATACAAACCTTAGTTTAAGTTTTAAATTGTGGTCTCCTTCAAAGATTCTGTTTAGGGGATCCCCTGGTAAGAAATTTTGAACATTCTATTGGGATTTTAGCAGATCACTAGCGTTAGTATCTATATCCTTTGCTTGCCAGACTGCACTAGTCACTATGTGGCTGGCAGCAAGGCTATAGAAAGACGCCGATATAACGCGGTGGCCACGCTAGTACGCTGCAGTTGACTGGGAAGGGTGCCCCTACCAGTGTAAACCCGAGCTGGAAGACTGTTTCAACAAACTGTGCCTTTAATTGTGTAAAATTTAACTTAAAAACATGTATTTAGTGACTCCCCCCATCATAGACTCTACATGGTTTTTGGTTTCAACTTGTATTTAACTTATGCAAATATAAGTGTCGCTAACGCTTCCAGCACCCTGAAATACCCCCAGAAAAATCTGCTTTGCTTTGTTTTTCTGGGAACATTTTTAATTTGGCTGTTCGCCCCCCCCCCCCTACATCTGTGTCATTGGGGGATAGCCCAAATCTGCTGCGAGCTGTAACGCAGCTACTATTATAGCTACGGATTTGTGGCAACTTCCATTCATCATCATCCTGGCAGTCCTTCCTAACTGCTGTCCCAGTACCCGCTAATCCGAACTTCCTCCGATTATCCGGAAAACCCTAGAATTATGGAAGGAAAAATGGAAAAAAAAAAAAAACACCTGCAGATGCACAAATGGGACCGGGAATCAATCCAGCCAGCTTGGACTTGCAGGAAAGTCCTGACAAGGTAAGGGCCACCCCAGCACCAAAACGCAAGAACAAGCGGGAGACGCGTAGCTAGGCAGAGCAAAAAGAACAGCAAGATCCTGCAATCCCACAGATAGACCTGACAGGCGACAAGACAGACATGTCCTGGACCCTAACATTCTTGAGGAGCCCTCTTCTCCAACAAATACTTGTGCTCCGAACGGCACTCGAAACACTCTTTAAAGAAGAAACAAATAGAATAACAACAGTGCTTTGAATTCCCGTATATGGAGCAAACTAGTATGGTCACCATATGGAGCAAACTAGAGAGCATACTTCTTGACACTCAATCAAAGTATGAAATCGCAAACGCCAAACTGGAAGCTATCAGGAAGGAAGGGCGACAGAAATTCTCCACAGCGCGCCCTGTCCTACTCCAAGGCGCTGAGGACCAAAACACAAGAACCGCAAGTGTTAACGGCAGAAAACATACCCAAACGAAAGACTCTCCTACCAACATCACATTTGGTCATTTTCCGACCAACTTCCACAGAGGAACATCCCACAAGCGAAGAGGTAAAAAACACTGTCATTACAAACCTCGAAGACGATCTAAAGACGACTAAAATCAAGTCGGTCCGCAAAACGCGTAATATAGGTGTGATAATTGAGACACAGACAGCAGAGGATGCTAAAAAGATAATTACAAATCCAAAGATCCAAACTCTTGGCCTGGAAGCAGCGCCACCCAAAAGAAGAGGACCGAACATCGTAATCTGCGAGAAGGATAAAGACCTGACCCCAGAAGCCTAATAACACCAAAACATCGAATGAGATCCAGATTAGGCACGGTCACAAATTGGGTTGTGGAACTATCGCCAGCTGCGTGGAAAACCATCAGCCAGCATAACAGAGTATTTATAAACTGGGACAGCCACCGCTACAGGGAGCACGTGGCTGTACCCAAATGCTTTAGATGTGGCTGCTGTGGGCACACTACACATACCTGTGCCCAAATCCAGCCTACAAATTTGTATATGTTGTCATTGCGCTGAACGAGGCCACGAATTTAAATCATGCCCAAAAAGGACGAACCACCTACGTGTGCAAACTGCAAGTTTGCACACGTAGGTGGTTCGTGTGCAAACTTGCAAGTCACAAAATCTGCAGGCGGATCACTCCATCAAGGACAATAAGTGCCCTATATACCAAAAAGCAAGGAGTACATACCAATTGAGACTCGATTATGGGTACACATCTTAGACCATATAATAACAGGGTACTATTTGCACAATTAAATGCCCAGAGGTCCAAGGCGGTTGCCGCGCAGCTGACCAGGACAGCAAACGAGGAAAACCTGGATATCCTGCTCATCCAGGAACCATATACGCACAGCAAGAAGGTCAGAGGGTATCCCCTGAAGTATAAAATCGATCGTGCAAACTGATTATGAAACGCCATGTGCGGCTATCCTAATCAGAAATCGAGACTAAACAGTCACCAAAATCAAAAATTACTGTCTCTCATGGGCTGTATGTGCCCACATCATCACTGCACTGGGCGAATTTTATGCAGTATCACTTTACTATCGACCAGGAGAAGATATCCTCCCAGCCGTAACTTACCTGCAAAATGTTCTGGAGGAATTCCCGAACGCTAAAATCGTAGTGGGCGCCGATACAAACTGACCCCAGAAGCCTAATAACACCAAAACATCGAACGAGATCCAGATCAGGCACGGTCACAAATTGGGTTGTGGAACTATCGCCAGCTGCGTGGAAAACCATCAGCCAGCATAACAGAGTAGTGGGCGCCGATACAAACTGCCATTCGCCGGCGTGGTTTAGTGAAACCCCGGAGCGACGTGGCGCGGTAAATGGACAACACCTGGAGGATTTTCTGGTAAACAGTTGCTATATGATCCTTAAAAAACCAAACAACCTACCAACATTTTCAAACACGATGTGGGAAGCCACGATTGATGCTACTTTGGCTACCAGATCTGTAGCGGACCACATCGCATTCTGGACTGTCAGAGAAGACTGGACCTCATCTGATCACCGAACAATTACCTTTCAACTAAACCGGAACCTAAATAGACAAATGCAACACATATACGCTGTTGAGAAGGCAGACTGGCCTCTCTTCCAGGAGGCATTACGTACAGCTGCTCAAGCACTTGATACAGAAGGACTAGACCCAGATAGACACCAAGCTAAAATTGTCAAGCTCATCACAGATGCAGCAAACATTTCCATAAAGCGGAAAAAACCTACTCCGGGAGCTGTTCCCTGGTGGTCCCCAGAATTACAACAACTCAGACATGTGGTAAACACCTGCCGAAAAAAATTTTCAACGCACCAGGCGTAGCTGGCCTGCAACAGAGGTGGAAGTACTACGACAACAATACCGAACGACCAGGAATCAATATACAGCAAGGATCCGTGAACGAAAACAACGCTCCTGGGAACACAGTTGTAAACGACTACCCCTGGGAGTGGTCTACAGAGTGACCACAAATAAACTTCCCAGAGGCGAAGTCATCCCCGCAACCAAGAAGCCACAAGGGAGTACACCAAAACGTGGCAGGAATCCATCATTAATATCCTAGATGCCATGTTCCAGAAACACCTGGACTCAACCACCCCAGAACAAACATCGCTCTGCCTAAGAAATAGTACCTACACAACAATCGAACAGGAGCCCTTTACCAGGATCGAACTGGACATTGCAGCCGCCAAACTACGAAACAGGAAATCACCAGGCGCAGACTTACTAGAGACAGAAATCGTAAAAAAGGTAGATGAGATTATCCCAGAAAAAATACTAAACTTATTTAACCAGTGCCTAAAAGAAGGCTCTTTCCCACACCTGGAAAACGGCAAAACTTCGGCTCATCCTCAAAAATTCAACAAAGCGGCAAATCAAAGTAAGGCTATGGGGTCCTACAAACCCATACTGTCCGTACTGAGCAAACTGATGGAACACCTACGAAATCGGATAGAAACTCACTACTCAAACGCAGGACTTCAATCCCGAAATCAGTCCGGGTTCAGAAAAGGACACTCCACCGTAGATACTTTGGAAAATATTGTTAACGCCGCAAGCAGAACCAACCGAAAGTACTTCCTCGTCATCGCAATAGATTTTGCTGGGACGTTTGACACTCTCTGGTGGCCAAGCGTCCTCGGCAGGTTCCGGGAGGCTAACCTGCCAGCAAATCTATACAAATGCACCAGTACATAACTCTCAGACAGGTCAGTCACAGTCACTACTCCATATTGCTCCGTATCACGGTCGATACACCCAGGATGCTCACATGGTTCCGTTCTGGGCCCTCTTCTTTGGAATATCGTTCTAGACGGCTTCCTAAATGTCAGCCTTGGAAACGGCACATCCCAGGCATATGCAAACGATCTTGTTTTGATGCTTGCTGAGGACTCCCGAGCACAATTAGAGAACTCCGCAAATAGCGCAGTCGCTGTCCTGCAAGACTGGGCAGCAACAAACTCAATTTCTCCAACCAAGACATGTTCAGTCCTACTCAGGGGAACCCTAGATATTAGGTTGCCTCCCCAAATCAAAGTTCAGGGGAAAAACCGTCAAACTCGCAACGGAATTAAAACATTTGGGAGTCATGCTCGATAGGAATCTATCCTTCACACCACATCTGACATACATCAGGAATAAAATCAGAAACTATTCTGCACTCTTTGCAAGAGTTACCCATAAAGACTGGGGCTTGAGGAAAAGGACCCTCGCCCTCTTCTACACGACAGTATTCCTGTCAGCCATTTCATATGCCTCCGGAGTCTGGTACCACAAAGCGACCAGCGTGGTCAACAGGAGAAAACGCGAGATGATACAAAGATATACGATCTCCAGAGCCTGCAGGACAGTGAGTACTCACGCGCTGCAGGTCCTTGTGGGTGCCCTCCCTCTGGACCTGGAGATCGTTCGTCGCGGAATCCTCCACCACCTTACCAAAGAAAAAACGTCCACCTGCCTGAACTACACGATTGACTTAGCCAATGACTCTAAAATGGAAAAGAAGGGACTCACACTGCATTTCCAACAGACCTGGCAAACCCACTGGGAAAATGCAATCAAAGGTGAAATCACCTGGAAATTCGTGCCGACAATTCAGAGAGTATATCCAAATTACTCCCAGTGACTCGCTTCAGGACTCCTGGTCACATACCTGCTCATCAGACACGGTGCATTCAGAAACAAGCTCTCAGGCTTCCGACTGAGTGACACTCCTCTGTGCCACTGCGGCCAAACAGAAACACGGGAACACCTCATGTATCACTGTCACGTAGATGCAGGTGACAGTGCTACATGAGGTGTTCCCATGTTTCTGTTTCGCCGCAGTGGCAGAGAGGAGTGATGAGCTCCTCAAAATCGAATTTCAGTAATGAGCCAGCAGCGTAGGTCATCACTGAAATTCGATTCACACTGCAAAACCAGGAACATCTCATCCTGGAAGAAGACAGCTACAAAGCGCTAACAAAATTCGCTCAGGACCTCTTCAGCAGAAGGCAGACCTTCCCCCAGCCGCAACCACCGCAATGAAGAGAATGCAAGTACCCATCAAAGCTACCCATAATCTGAAAAACAATTTGACACCAAATGCACACCAAACTGACTGGACTAAATAACCTCGGATGGGACCCTAACCCATGAATGGCTACAAAATAAAATGGACTTTTGGAAACCTCGGACGGGACAATGTCTCAGAAATGACATTCCACCGACTGAAGAAACTGCAGAGCCTCTCTGCACACTAGCCTTATTGGTGATCTGAGCCGGCGCCCTTGCCTGGCCCACTTTTTCTTTCCTTTCCCTGTCCGGGGGGAGGTGACGTTCCTTCTGTCTCCTCCCCTTCTTGCCACCCACACTTTCCCTTCTGGTGGGGCATGGGCATTCCCCACCAAATCTTGGAGTCACCCTCCCTATCGACTCCATTCTTCTGTCTGTCGCCCCCAGCCTTCAATCTTACTCCCACTCTACAGGCACGAAAGCGAAAGCCCCAAGCATCCAAATTTAATTACAGCCAAATTAGATTCGCCCACAATCGCGTGGATACCGCCACGCGATCGCTTCTCAAATTTTTTTATTTTTATTTTTTTATGTTTTTATTTTTATTTTATTATTATTTTTTTTACTTTCTTTTTTATTTTTATTTATTTGTTGTTTGTTTTTTTTAGGTCTTAACCACTGAAATCTGCCAGAGTACTTAAAATATTGGTGTACCTGGTCTGCCTCCATGGCGCGAAGTGCGGCCAACGTCGAGCCTCAACAGAGGCCTGGCGGCTAAATGGCCAGAAGAACAACGGTACATGACATTACACACTACAATATACATACACTTTTAAATCGCACGCCTTTACAGCGTACTGTATCACACGTCAATGTAAATTACGCGGAGATGGGGGAAACCCCTGGTGCCGTTTGACCACAAACACACTTTACACTTTATACCCCACAAGACAGCAGAGATGGGGGAAACCCCTGGTGCCGTTAGACACGAACACACACCCCACAAGACACTAAACTTATCTCCAGGCTTATTCTCGGAAAGAGATTTGCTCTGTGTCTGAGGAGGAAATCTGTTCTGGATTAAAAAGACATTTAGGGATGGGCGCCATCGATGGTTTCCCACAACTGTGCTATTTGTACTCATGTGAATTAAACAGAACTCTGTAAATGCCAGAAGTGTGTGTAGTATTACGTTCTGTTGTTCTTCTGGCTTTTAGCCGCAGGGCCCCTAGTGCGATTCTACTTTGCCCACCACCACAACTGGGAGGTAGCCAGGCAGTCCATTATCTCTGACCTTGGTCGCCTGAGTTTCCTTATAAGGACCAAAAAAAAAAAAAAGAAGGGAAAAAGCGAGGGGTATAGACCTAAAGGGTGGGAAGTTAAAGTGAGAAAGAAGAGAGAAGGCGTCCTCTATATGAGGTGGTATGGATGGTACGTAGGGTGGAAGAAATCCTTGGCCTGGGGAACCCACTCACCCACAGCCAAGGAAATAAAAGGTTTCAGGGTTAGTTACCCTGCAAAGAGGTGCTATAATGGCATTTGACACCAGAAGGCGTTTGTAGCACCTGACCCACCTTCCAGTTTACAGGTGCAAAGTTATCACACACCCGAAGGTGTCAGCAGGGTTTGAAGTTCGTCCTACCCCATAGGAGTTTGTAATGCGTTTAGGTGGGATTCCTTTTGTAATACCGTAGAACTGTTGCCTAATATATTCTTGTCTGATTTGTCTGTCTGAGTTGAAAGGTGATTGAGCAAACTCGGTAATGGCATGATAGTTAAAATTAATCTTGCAGAAAAAGATGTTTTGTTGTAGGTTTCAGTGTGTTTTGATCAGTCTTGACCTGTAATCCCCATAATGAGGACAGTAATACATTATATACTCTCAGCTTTCAGGTTGATCGCACGTGCAAAGTGGATTTTGTTCGATGCTCAGATCTGTTAATTTTTTCCTGAAGGGTACGTGTCCAGTAAGTAAGAATATTACTTTGAGGTCCGGTGAAAACCAGGGAGGAGACTTTGGTTATGTTTGGTCGACAGAAGGTAGGAAAAGTTTGGTAATAGTTCCTTTGCTGGTGTTATTCCATGCGTCTTGCCAAATTTCTACTAGTTTTTCTGCGATACGTTTTCTTTCTTTTGGGACCGTTGGTCAGATCAAGATCCAGGTTAAGGATTTGAGGGAATACATTTCTTAAGTCTCTGAAATAGGTCCCCCTAGATCACCTCAAAGCACAGGGGTAGATATCCATCGAGGACTTGAAGGGCCGGCGTACTAACAGTGCCACAGGCTCTATTAACTGTCAGAAGCATTGGTCTCTGAATTGAATCCAACTTAGCTCTGTTTCCCTGGATGTTGGCTCTGGTACACCACACTGCAACGCCGTAGCAGACCATTGGCAAGAAGATGGTTTCATATAATAGAGCAAGAGCATTTCGTTTAAGTTTGACCTGCTAATTCCGTGTATTCCCTAATTTTCTTTACGAGATGCGGGTAAAACGTTAGCTTCATATTGAGGATGATGCCTGAGTATTTTATTTCAAGGAACAATTTTATGGGTGCATCATATAATTTTTATGGTCGATGGTTTAGTTAGTTGAAGCGATCCCTTGAGCAAAATAGACCTGGTTTTCTCATCAGAATTAGCAAGCCAGTGTGTGTGTGGAGGCCCAGCTTTGGAGCTTTCTGAACGGCAGATTCGCGTTGACTTCCACGGTCCATGCTCGAACACAAGTATGGATAACCCAGACTAGATTGTCTGCAAAAGCCAGAGACACAGCACATTCAAGGTCCATCTCTGGGAACTCGTACAAGACAATGGACCAGAAGAAAACAGAGCCCTGAGAACAATCCCGGGTGATTAGCCTGGAGATTTGCTGGTACTTGGAGGTAAGCATGATATTCTGCTGGTTGAGGTATGAGGAAATACATCTGTAAAGGTTAATAGGAGTTTTGGCATGTCTAAGCCTCCTGAGGATGCTAGGCCACCACCGGCGATCAACCAGTAAAATCCACTGTGATGGCCAAGGAGTATTTCATAGGACTGTTGTTCGCTGTAGAGATGAGGTGCTGAAGAGCATCCTCCGTACCAGTTCTGTGTTTGAATCCGAATTGGTGGGAGGATGTAAGGTTTGATTCTGTGTAGTCTTTCCATCCGAGTGTGTAGAAGCCTTTCAAGCATTTTGGAGAGGACAGGAAGCAAAGCAATTGGGCTATAAGAGATAGGAATTTCTTGAGGTTTTTCAGAACCTTTGATGATAAGTTTTATATTAGCCTCCTTCCAGATTTTGGGAAAGTATCCAGACTCAAGGTAGATAGTAGGTGGTAAAGAAATCTTTCAGCAAACTTTTTTAAGACATCCACCTCAAGAAGATAATTTCAAAGAATTTTATTGTCTTTGATTTTGTGCAGAGCAGCTTGAAGTTTATCCAATAAAAAGCGAGTTTCAGTGTGATCGATTGCATATTCCTTGTTGCTGGTAATAATACGCTGTTGATCAGCAGTCATGGAGTCGCTGTCACTTGGAAAGATGAAGTTCAACATATAGTTGACGGATTCTTCCCAAGTGACCGAACCATCCAGTTGTAGTGTTCAACACAGAACCTCTCCTCTGGGAAGTTTGTTGTTACACAATACGGTATACCACACCCCAAGGATAGCTGTTACCTATTGAAGAGACCAATTCTCTGCCAACTGTTTCTTGGATTTTCTGATATTTTCTGTGTAGTTGTTCAGGTATAGCAGGGAGAAGTGGGAACTCGGTCTCGGACCTTAAGGGGATTTGTGCGTTTTCCTCATCACAACTGTTTCAATATCAAATGATGCATGCACACTACTAGTGCAAATTGGGGGGGGGGGGATCTCTGTCCATATATTCTGCGTCCGTATCTGACATTTTAGTACTATAGTTTTATTCCTGTCCCCCATACATTGACCTTCAGGCAGAGATTACAGATGGGAGAGTAGTCGTTATTTTGACGGTGCAACCACGACGCAGAACGAGAAAGACCTGAGGCAACAACTTGGAACCGGAAGTGCAGCTTAGAGTGAAAGTTCAATTGTTAAAGGAAAATGACGTCATTGTTTAGTAGCTGTTGAAGATTGCCTGACTGTAATATATTACAGTCGGGCATATTTTACAGTGTAAATATTTTCCAAAGTAGCGATAAAAATAAATTTCTAATAATAATAGTTATGACGGAAAAATATATATGGATGAATAAAACAATATAATATAAATAAACATTTTATAATATAAATAAACATATATACAGGATGTTTCAGTTAAACGTTTCAGAACTTCTAAGAGGGGTAGGGTACATCCTGACAACTCGAAATCATATAGCAATGTGGGGTCGGAAATGCTTTCCGAAGCGGTGTTGTACACAGAAGCACCATAAAGAAAGGAGACCGTAAGTGAGAAATCGTTTTAATAATACATGAAAAGAAGCAAAAGGTACATGGATTAAAGTAAGTGTTCGAAGTTTTTTCCACGGGCTACAATGCACGCCTCACATCTCCGACGCATGGACATCCGAACATTCTGGAATACTCCAGGCGAATTTCGAATTTCTTGAACAAGAACGCCAAGTTAGTAGCATGGATGATTACACGAACGCAGAGTTAGCCGATATGCATTTGGCGTACGGGGCTGCAAATTGTAGTGGGCCAGCCGCACAGCGTAACGATATCCGACGAGGCGTATTCCCAGTCATAATTTCTTTGCAAGACTGCACCAGAGGTTAGCTGAGAGAGGTTCATTTGAAAGAGCTGACAGGGACAGGGTAAGAACAGCACGGACTCCAGCCGTCGAACAGAATGTGCTGCAGCATGTACAGGGGAATCCAAGAACGAGTACACGAAGTCTAGCAAACGCAGTCGGGGTTTTCCATTGCAGCGTCTGGAGGATTCTCCGAGAACAAGACATGCATCCGTTTCACGTGCAGCGTGTCCAGACACAGCAACCGGAGGATTATGCACCTCGTATTGCTTTCGCATAGTGGTACCTTGGAAAATGTGCTACAAATCCCCTTTTTCCTGCTGAAGTGTTGTTTTCCGATGAGGCATCCTTCACAAGGGAAGGAATTTTCAACACGCATAACGACCATATCTGGGCGGTCGAGAACCCGCATGCAATACGACGTCGTGCAGCACAGATTCGATTTTTGGTCAATGTATGGGCCGGTATTATGGGAGATCACCTCATCGGACCTTACCTGTTACCGTGTCGTCTAACCGGACCTATCTACTTGATCTTTCTGCAGCAAGTATTGCCACAACTTTTGAGAGATGAACAGATTTCTGCATCGACGCAACAGACAATGTGGTTCCAACACGATGGAGCCCCTACCCATTATAGCGGAGATGTTCGTAACTACCTGGATGTCACATTTGGTCAACAGTAGAAGGCAGATCGGACGTGGTGGTCCCGTGCGTTGGCCTGCTCGGTCACCCGACCTATCATGTCTTGATTTTTATTTCTGGGGTCATATGAAATCGCTAGTTTATGACACCCCTGTTGACAATGCTGAGGAGCTGGTTGCAAGAATCGCAGTAGCTGCCGAAGAAATTCGAAATTCGCCTGGAGTATTCCAGAATGTTCGGATGTCCATGCGTCGGAGATGTGAGGCGTGCATTGTAGCCCGTGGAAGAAACTTCGAACACTTACTTTAATCCATGTACCTTTTGCTTCTTTTCATGTATTATTAAAACGATTTCTCACTTACGGTCTCTTTTCTTTATGGTGCTTCTGTGTACAACACCGCTTCGGAAAGCATTTCCGACCCCACATTGCTATATGATTTCGAGTTGTCAGAATGTACCCTACCCCTCTTAGAAGTTCTGAAACGTTTAACTGAAACACCCTGTATACAGAGCCGCGCAAACCCGGCGGTGCAAATTGTGTATAAATGGTTGCCAGGGCGGCAGAGACTAGGAGGCGATAAAGACCAATGTTTTGTAAACACTAAAAGAGACGGCAAAGACTAAGGAGACTAAAAGTTCAATGTATCGAAGAATGCCGACTGGGCTAGCCGGGTGGGTAAAGTGCCTGCCTAGTAACCCAAAGGGCGCCGGTTCGAATCCCCCGGCTTCGATCAACGTACTGCAAAAATCTTGGGAGGTGCATTACGGCCACAGAAGCCGATGCGCCAACAACTACCGAAAAAAAAAAAAAAAGTATCGAAGAATGTGTTTTGTCGTATTTTATATTAACAAATAATGAAT
This sequence comes from Mastigoproctus giganteus, assembly GCF_048544385.1. NCBI lineage: Eukaryota > Metazoa > Arthropoda > Arachnida > Uropygi > Thelyphonidae > Mastigoproctus > Mastigoproctus giganteus. The sequence continues at coordinate 111,485,548 of NC_143581.1, read as the reverse complement.
TTTAAATTTAAAACTTTTTTTAAAATATTTCTCAGATGTCTGACAGAAGGAAACGACTCTACATTTATGAATATAGAAAAAAAAAATAATAATAAAAATAAAGCGACGAAATAAAAAAAAAACAATTTCGATTACCAGGTTTTTGTACATCCAGCCACAGGCAGATCCATCGACTTCGATTTCCTCTAGCTTTACTACTATTAATGAAGAAACTGAAACACGTGAATTATCACCTGTCCAATATGTTGACATTCCAATTCAGCAAGAAACACTAGGTGAATGAAGCCAATTCGGATGAAGAGAAAAGTGAAAATCACAATACAAGATCAACTACTTTCCTTTAGTGATCCCGGTAAATGGCCACAAAGTTTAAATAATAAAATAAGAATGATGTTAATTGAAAACAAACCAGAATAATTAAAAAAAAAATTGATTTTCCAAAACAGAAAGATAATAATATACTACTATATTATTTTTAGGCTACCCGAAAAATTAAATTCATCTGCCGTGCTGTGTGTCTTATGACTGTTAATCGCATGTGTTCTACGGCGATTTGTCTGTTTTGCTGGAACAAAAACCCCAAGTTCTGGGGGAACACAAAGATAATAATAGAAGAAACTTTTCCATTGAATATTACACTAAAAAATTACAAAACGGGAAATCACTTTCGCGTAATTGGTTACTGTATTCGATTTCGCAAAATGCTGTCTTTTGTTATAATTGTAAATTATTTTTAACGATTACTGTTTGAGTTCTACTTGTAAACGGTGGATTCAAAGATTGGCAACATTTAACAAGACATTTGAATATTCACAAAAAAAAAAGAAGCAATATGCATGTTGAATGCACTAACAAAATTAATCAATTTGCGTAAAATCTTCGAATTACAAAATACAGTAGATGCACATCAAACTCTGATGAATCAAGAAAAAATAAGATGGCAATCAGTATTAAAGAGAATTATTCTTTGCATTCAGTATTTGGCAAAACAAAATTTGTCTTCAAGGCTAATTCAAGATTATTCGATAACAATAACGGAAACTTTTTGCAATTAATACAAATGATTGCCATAGTTGATTCCACTTTATCAGGATATATCCGACGAATTCAGATTGATAAACTTCACATGCACATTATTTAGGAGAAAAAAATTCAAATTATTATTTTAAATATATTAGAAATATAGTTATAAGGACAAAAAAATTTTAGATCAGTTACAGAAAGCTAAATATTATTCTTTGATTTTAGTTTGTACACCTGATACCAGTCATCAGGAACAATTGACAATTATTTTAAGATTTGTAATTTATAATGATCAAACACAAAAAATTGAAATTAGGGAACATTTTTTAGGATTCTGTGAAACTGAAAATACGACTGGTAGTGGGCTAACTACATTCATTTTAGAATTTTTTTTGGAAAAATATAACATTGATATAACATTGACGGGGCCCAATATGAAAGGGAAACATAATGGTCTTCAGGAAAAAAAAATAGATATAAACCGCCGAGCCTTTTTCGTACCTTTTTGTTTTTTCGTAAAAAACAAAGTTTCAAAATCTTTCGCTGAAACCTTTGTCAGACACGTTATGGGAAAGTCGAATTGAATCTACAACAAATTGCTGATGCTCTTTATGAAATATATTCGGATTGTGATAATAAATTCGATTTAAAAACAAAACATCAGTCCCATTGTCAAATAAAATTAGATCTTTTAAATTTGTGTGCTTTGCCATTATTTGGTTTGACATTATCTAATGCATATTTTGTAAGAAAATTATTACACAATCGGATGTATTAACATCACTAACGCATTTAAAAAAAAAATAAAGGAAACATTAGAATAGAAGATGAGCATTTTGTACGTTTGCTTGAAAACGGAGCAAAAATTGCTAATTCATTAGAAATTGACGCTGGTATTCCTAAAGAAAGTTTAAGAATAGGAAGGAAACAAAAAAATTATTTGATTATGAATCTGGAGATGAATTTGTGCCAACACCAAAAGATAATTAAAAAAAAAACCTTATTTTTTTACCATTTTAAATACTACAAGGAACATAATAGATGAACGTTTTGAACAGCTCGAGGTGTATAATAACAATTTTAATTTTTTACGACGTTTTAGCGAGCTCAGTAAAATATCAAAAGATGAAATTTTAGAACATTATTCAGATTTAGAATTACAGTTATCAGATGCCACCAATGAGGAATGTCCAAAAGATATTGTTGCTGTTGATCTTACAGATAAAATAAATTTTTATCAAAATTTTATGTCCATGAATCGTTTTATATTCAAAAATAATTTAACCACTCTCTTCCTAATATTTATTTCATTAAGAACAATGGTAAAGGGATTTCAAATTTAAACTCTTTTCTTTTTATCTTTCTATTCTTCTTTCTTCCGTCCATTGAGCTATTAGTGTAATACGAGGGCGATTCGAACATTCTTACTTTTCTTATTCTTGCAATTTTTGCTTCCTTTATCTTTATTACCTTTTTTCCTTCCCTTGCCCTACATTATTTCCCATTTCTATACCACTGCCTGTCGCATTTAATACATTTATGATCTCCAAATTCACTTTTTCGTCTCTTTTTCAAAATATTTTTATTCCCTGAGCTCTATTTTTTTTTTTTTTTTTTTTTTTGTCCTTTAGGTGATTCAGAATTTTCACCTCTTTTTTTTTTTTTCATTTCCCTCCCTCCTTTCCATTACATTATATATTCTCAAGTTATGTACATGGAATCAAGGCATTTATTATTCTTTTTTAAATTCATTTATACTTTAATTTAATTTCTTTAATTTAATTACATACACTTATACATTACTTATGTTTCTGGAGATTTTATCTTTTTCTCCCTTTTTTTTCTCTCTATTATTTTTGATTAAACGGCATGTTGTCCCAATTAAGCGAAGTAAACCCTGGCTATTTTCTCGACTGGGTTCTGTTCTTTAAGATTCTCCCCAAATAAACGGCTGCCCCGATTAACCGGTGGCCCAAATAACCGGAATCCACTGTATATATATATATATATATATATATATATTTATTATCACTTATTTTCTTTTCTATTTTCTATCACTGAAATTGATCTTAGCCAAAAGACCGAGAAGCGATACATTGATCTCACTGATGAAGCACTAAGGAAACATCCAGAGGCTTTTCACTACAGTATGTCCTAGCGTGAATAAAGGAAAACAATATGACCCTGCTGGATACTATGTCATTTCGGAACGAAGTAGCTTACAAGTTAGCTTCCACCATGTTAGCTGCCACATCAGCTACCTTATGGACAGAAAATATCATATGAGGACTTCAAGCAGATAATCCGAAATGCTGAAAATTTGCACCAATAGTAACTAATTTGATAAGACCAAATAAACAATAAATAACAGAGTACAAAACTAGTTTTTTAACTGTAGCTCTCAATCCTTCAGCGAACTGGCAAGAAGTCATACTAGCTCGGCTACAAATAAGACACAGATATCATTCATGCATATCTTCTCAGAGCTACTTATTAAAGTAAACTTCTGTGTATTGTCTTACATGTATGATTACATTTATGGTTTTTGCTTTTCACGAATCACTGACTAGTCTTTTCACTTCACCTTTTGGGATAATATAAATGTATGATAAATATTACTCGTACATTGTATTACATGTATGATTCTCATTGTATTACACGTATGATTCTCCTCTGAAGAATCTCCTCTGTATCATACACCCAATACAATACTCCCCATCCATCACATTCTTTTCGACTGCCTGGCCTACGAACAAGCACGCCAAGGAGAAGAAGAAGAACCCCCCCCCCTTCGCTTACACTTCAGGAATCGCCCTTGATTTCATTACTCCTGGACAACCAAACTAGAGCCTTCGCCTTCCCAAAAGAATTGATATATACAACCCTCTGTAAATGTCATCTAGATGACAGCAGCATTCTTTGCATGTGAGTGCTGCTCATGTGCAAGCAAACAAATAAACAGCACTGAGGAAGAGTAGTCATATAGAATAAATTAATGTACAATTAATAAAGTCATTACGCGTATCGGCATAGCGTCTTTCTGCACATATCTATGAACAAACTAGGTTTGCTACTAGGTGCATTTATCTCATGCTGTGGAGCATTTTGCCACTGAAATTGTACAACTTCTAAATAAAAGGCACTGCTACCTACGATGAAGAAGTTTTTTTTTTTTTTTTTTTTTGATTTGGTAGTTGTTGGCGCATCGGCTTCTGTGGCCATATTGCACCTCCCAAGGTTTTTGCAGTACTTTGATCCAAGCCCGAGGCGAGAATCGAACCCGCGACCTTTGGGTTGCCGGGCAGGTACTTTACCCACTCGGCTAGCCCGGTCGGCTACGATGAAGAAGTATATTGTTTTATAATTAATAGCGAAGAATAGCATTTTAATATTCTCCTAAATTTGAATTTATTGTTTATTCAAATACATGTATGTTGAAGTTTCTGTTACCTTTTATCTATGCTAAAGAACAAGTTTTTTTTTTTTTTTGCTTTACACCAGTCACTGACTAGTATTTTAACCTTTTGGAATAATATAAACATGCCGTTTACCGAAATTTATCAAGTTTTTTTTTTCATTAATATTTATTATATTTTATTAAGGTTTAATTGTATGCCAATTAAACAAGGTTCAATTTAATTTTAATTTAGATTTTATCTTAGATTTCATTTAAGGCGTCGTGGCTGTAAATAATTTTTATCAAGTACAATAACCTAAGGGTGCTTACCCGTAGAGCGCAGGTGGCGTGCTTACCCGTAGAGCGCAGGTGGCGTGCTTACCCGTAACCAGCAGCCACAAGTAGCCTAAATTAATAATGTAAGTTAGTGGGAGTGCGTATAATAAGAGCGTGTGGGCACTGGCTACCGTTTCTTGTTTAATCTACCAGCTTACCTCAACAAATTAAGCTCGCTGGTAACCAGCAGAAATATAGATGTCACTCAACTGGGTATGCATTCTCGCATCTCTACCCTTTAGACAATTATAAGAACTGCTTTTGCTATAGAATACAAGAATTCATGGTGACGTAAAAAAATCCGTAATGCAGGAGTTTTAAGCATGGATACTGAAGTTTTAATTTCAAACATTTATGGATTTATGTAAAACGTGCAATATGGGATAAAAATGTTAAACTGCATTCAAACAGGAATACCATGGTTCTTTTTTTCTGATATTTATCTCTAAAGGTTTTTGGAGACGCTCAGCAGGAACTTCTAGAAGAGACAGAAAACGGAATGAAGACATAAGGGAAAAAATGGAAGTGAAAAAGACTATTATTGACACCATCAAAGAAAAGCGTCTGACATGGTATAGATATGTAAAATGGATGCAAGAAAACAGATATCCAAACGCTATCCTGGAATGGATACCTCCTGGAAGAAGGCGAAGAGGAAGACCTAGGAGGACATGGATGGATGGAGTACGGGAGTGCATGGCAGCCCGAGGCTTAACCGACCAAGACACCTTGAACCGCACTTTATGGCGGAAAAAAATTCCTAATAAGAAATAACTTGTAGGCTGAGGAAACCCATTGTAAATGGAAACACTCCTCTTGAAGAACAAGATCTCTAAAGTGTTAATAAATAAGTAGAATTAGTCAGTTAGTCCGTGTTTCTATTAATCGAATTTAAAACGTGTTTCGCGATTAGTTCTGGTATATTTAAAATTTTCCTCCATAACCTTCCAATTCATTACATAAATTATGATACCCAAAAGTTTATCCAGTTCCTTATTGTTTTCAAATTTAAGAAAAAAGAAAAATTATCAGAATGACAACGAAGGAATAAAGTTTTGGAATATGTAAAATTAACTTTTTATGACTTAAGTTTTCAGATTTTTACTTACTCTGTTTCTGAAAATATCAGACTGCATTTTATTATCAATGATTTTTTTTGTGTTTTTTGTAAATAAATGTTTTTTTTTTTCTTTTAAAGTTTCTTACTGTTTTTCCTTCTGTAATAAATTGCAGCTTGCACGGTGCATAAAAAATGCATTAATATTTTAAAGCACGGTTTTAAAAAGACAGTAAATGCTAACATTCACCGGTTTAATATTTCCTAATTTATCTAAGTTTTTCATCTGCAATTAACATTAAATGAAAGATACTTATTTTGAAAACTACATACTGTATTGTATTTAGCTAGAAAATAGATAGAAATCATCCACTGTAGGTATGATTTCTATTACTAAGCAAAACCTAAAAACAATCACTGATTATCATCCATAATTAACTCATTAACGGATAAAGCGATTCGCCTACCCCATCGCATACCGAGAAGTTGCACTGGTAAACTGCTTTCTATATGATCATTGCCAGTGAGAAACTTTAGCTGGATATAGCTGCTGGTTTCCGGTAAGCGGCTACCTGCGTTCTACGTGTAAGCACTCTAATTTATTCAGGAAGCTGCCTACGCCCACTGATCAGGAGACGAATGAAAAAACTGTAGAGAAACAGGAAACCAGTTACCGCGCCAATTTCATGAAGAAGTAAAGTGTGCTCCTCTTTCCCCTTGTACTTAAGTGGCAGTAAACAACACAATCACTGCCACTGAAAAACTTTCCCCTTTTATTGCAGACTACTTTGTATATAAACCGGTTCAGTCACATTTTAAAAGAAAAAGGAATAACAGTTTACAATGTCAGAACGTGGTTATATACCCAAGGCTAATATAATAAATAAATAAATAAATCTCTTGTAAGTCATCTTCGTAATCATGTATCAGAGTTATTCGTTAACCTTAATCATTGCATTTGCATTGCTACAATAAGTTGGTGGTTAATACTGCTAATATTTCTACAATAGCAATTTATTGGGTATAGGATACCCAATTCTGGTGCCAACTAGACTTCTACAATTGTGTAGTCAATAATGCAATATAAAGACGTTAAATGATAAACGGGGTCTGAGTAAAAGTAAATGTTACAAAAGCTTCAACAGGGTTTAATTGCTCAATTTCTCAAGATTAAATATTCAAGGTTCAATTGCTCACGATGAAACATTTCTTTCTGTAATGCTACAGGTGATAACTGAAAAAAATATGAGCCAATTCGCAAAATGAATTTGATTTGCCTCTTATTAAATAATCTATATGCCTCAATTTGTTGTTATTCCTGAAGGCAAGGTGAAATACACTGAGTGATCACTGAATTATGACCACCTACCTAATAGTACTGTACTGAGGACAAAAGGTCCTCCTTTTGTCCTCAGTACAGCAGCTATCCGACGTGGCACTGATTCAACAATATGTCGGAAACGTTAGGGAGGTATGGCCAACCAAGCTATGTGTAATGCGGTCAGCAATGCAGTATGGAGGTGATTGGTGTATCCAAACGCCTGATATGCCTTTCCATGGTGTCCCACAAGTGCTAGAAGGAAGCACTTGTGGGACACCATGGAAGTCAGAACTGTATTCCTCAAACCATTCCTGCACAACAAGTGCCCGATGGCTCGGCGCATTGTCATCTTGGAAGACATTCAAGACACCATCGCCATTCGGGAAAAAATGTAATATAGCGGAGTGTACACAGTCAGCAAGCAATGGAGGATAGCGGAGACCAGTGATAGGTTGTTCCGCATGCACCAGGGATCCGGGTTCCTGACAGTGAAATATGACCCACACCATACAACCGCCTACACCGGTCTACACTTTTGATACCATGCATGATGGATAAAGAACCTCATGTTGTTGACGCCAAATCCATACACGACCATCAACGGTAAATAATGTGACTCATCCGACCAGCACACCTTCTTCCAATCTTCTAACGTCCAACTTGCATGCTCTTTGCACCAGGCGAGTCTTTTACTCGATGAACCTTGGTTAGGAGAGAATGCCATATGGGTCGTCTGCTATTATAGTCCATATGTGCGAGCGTGCGACGCATGATCATGCTAGAGATTGTTCCGGGTTAGCTCATGTTGTATTGGGTACTCAACTCTTCAACAGTGCTGCGCCTGTTCGCCTGTACGAGTCGTCGGACCCGGCGCTCTGCCTCTAACATCAACCTTTCGCTGACCGTTGCATTTTTGCCGCCGGGTCGTTGTTTGACCATTTTGACGCCAGTCCTGGTACACTTTAACAATGGCGGCTCTCGAACACACCACCAGTTCAGCCGTTTGGGAAATCGAGGCACCAGCTCGTCGAGCTCCCACAATCTTGTGGGTCATATCAAAATCTGATAAATCCTTTCTTTTATCCATGACGCTCGGAATTTTACTACCTACCGAACCACTGACATCTTATCTATACTACGTAGGTCGACTAACTACGCACTCTCGTACCTCACGTGGTCGCATTCAGTTTTCATAGGGGTGGTCATAATTCAGTGATTACTCAGTGAAATTTGGTCTGTGTAAACATTAATTATCACATACTCAGAACATTTCAATAATTTATTGCACATGGAGTAAGAGAAACACCATTTACTTATTTATACCATGTGAAAGAGAAAACATGAAAGTTTCTCAGTTGTTACTGGGGAAGCTACTAGAAGCGTTTCCAATTTTGTTGTGAACTGCAAGGACTGACAGAAGAACATGACGACTTCTTTAATTGTGTAGCATTTAGTGATGAGGCCACATTTCACACAAATGGGAAGGTCAACTGAGCCAATTGTCGAATTTGGGGCACCCAGAAACCTGAAGAGATAATTGAACATGAGCGTGATTCGCCGAAGGTAAGGCGCCTCCATAGCCAGGTGGGAAGGAGCAGCAGTGCGTAGCACACGCTTCTTGATTAGACCGGGGTTCGAGCCCATCACCACCAAATACGGAGAATGCGGAAAGGTCAGGGAATGACCACCACGTATTCCCGGGAGCAATATGGCCTTAGTTGCTAATGCTCCTAAAAATCTAACAACATACGTACGTAGCCGAAGGTGAATGTTTTCTGTGCCTTGTCACGCCAAAACTGTACGGATCTTTCTTCTTTGCCGAGGGCACTGTAGAAGAACTGGGCAATCCTACCTCGATATGCTGCAGCAATGGTTGATGCCTCAAGTTCAGGAAGATAGTGATGACTTTATTTTCCAGCAAGACGGGGCCCCTCTCGACTTCCATAATGACGTTCGGGCCTACCTTAACACCAAGCTACACAAGCGCTGGATCGGACGTGCTGGAGAAAGGGACGAATGTTTCTTGAAATGGGCGCCGAGATCACCGAACTTAACTCCGTGTGATTTTTCTTTTGGGGCTACATAAAGGATCGTGTTTATGTACCACCTTTGCCACGTGACGTCCAGGAACTAAAGCAGAGAATTGGAGCTATCACCACGGTCACACAGGATAAGCTGGACAGGGTAAGTCAAGAGTCCGATTACCTTGTGGACATTTGCCGTGTCACACGTTTTACATCATATCACTTCAGAACGATTCAATGTGGTTCCCACATTGAATCGTTCTGATGTAAAAAAAAGTTTGACATTTTCTCTTTTACAAGGTATGTATATGACACTGATATCTGTGTCTTTGTGCAATAAATCACTGAAAGTGTTCTCACCATTTATAAACACCCTGTATTATGCTTTCATATTTTTACCTCTTTGACTTGGCGCATTATATCCTCAGACACTGATGCGCCATAAACGCCTTAAACATTCAATCAATCAACCAATCAATCTTTTTAGCAGTATAGAGTGTAGCACACTTGCTAGTTCATACTCGTCCACTATGGGATTTGCATATCCCAATATGTGACTTATCCTTTCAGAAATGGGATAAAAAAGCGTATTGCTTTTTATCCCATTCTGTCCTGCAACAAGTGCTTTAGTGGCAGTAGCAGCTGTATGCCCAGATACTGCTTTAACGCAACAGCTACCGAAAGAATAAACTTATTAATGTACATGAGTATATGAGTCATACCTTGTACATGAGTCTTAACTCATGTACAAGATATGCGTTACAAAAGAAGTGTAATATGTATAGGTACCTTGAGTTCTTTATAAGACATGCAAAGCATAGTACACCCAAACGCTCAATCCTTTGGCACATACGACAAATACTAACTGACTGCGCCATAAATGAACAGGATATACATTTCTGTTGTATTCCAGCACACACAGGGATTGCTGGAAACGAAGCAGCAGACCAGCAAAAGAAGCCATACCGCAGACTAGAGAAAAAATTTCAGTATTGTATTTCGATTACAAGCCTGTGATACAGTGTACTTGCCAGTTGAAAGGGGAAGAAAATTGGAATCTACAAACCACAAACAAACTGTACCAAATAAAGCCGAATATTGAAAACTGGGTTTCTAGCACATGAAAGTCGATAAAAGAAGAAACAGAACTGGCCAGACTAAAAATCGTACATTCCCATATTACGCGCTCATACTTGTTGGAAGCAGAAGAACCACCACAATGGCAGACTTGTCACAGTATCCAGTCAGTCCAACATATATTAATAGAATGTGCAATATATGCAAATGAACGCAAACAAGCCTTCAAAGATGTTTATAGGCCACATTGCACCATTACTCTAGAAGACCTCTTGAATGATAGAGATGACTTTACAGATGATTTTTCACCTTCCTTAAAGCTATTAGTTTATATCACATCCTTTAAGGAAGTAAACACAAGTAAAATACTAACCCGGTGAAGTATGAATCAGACTAAAAGGAACAACTCAAATTCGAAGTGAGTCAAATCCAAAATCAACACCTCTAAAGCAAAACATACCATATGAACTGGAGCATATGGCCCACGTTGTTCATACACCAATAAACCGCAACACAACCAACCAAAATAAAATATTTTTTATATAAAATCTAACTAACGATCTTCACTGCTTACTTACTTCGCTGTCTGCACTTTTCTCATACATATTTACATCACTGTCTGCGCTTCTACTCTTTCTAAAGAAAGAGTAGAAGAAATTGCAACGGGACGATAATTGGATGGGAGGGATTTGTTACCCTTTTTAGGAACTGGCTGGATATGAACAAATTTCCAAGCAGAAGGTAAAGCAGCGGTGTAAGAAAGTGTACAAATGCGACAAAGACCATTAATACACGAGTTAGGAGAAAAGCAGAATGATAGCAAGTCAGTTAAAGACACCTTGTAAATGTAACTGTTAAAATTTATTTGAATTTCAGAAAGGTTAATTAGAATGAATTTAACATCCTAAATAAAACGTTTTGAACTGAATTAATAATGCTATATGACACGTTATATGCGCCGTTAGTAGTCGTGTAATATTTGATATCAGTGGATTTACTAACGTAAATCCAATGATATCAAATATTATTTTATATCAGTGGATTTACTAACGTAAATCCAATGATATCAAATATTATTTTATATCAGTGGATTATTATCAAATATGCTACTGTGCGCACTTATAAACTCGGTTTGCCATCCAGCAACACACGATCGCAGAATACGCACAAGTTGCAACTAAATACACGGACGTCTCATATCCATACTTGTATTAGCATAAAAACAAACAAACAAAGCATTCTGAAACTTCTGATATTCCAGTGGAATAATTACGGATAATCATAAAAGGGTGTTTTGTTGGTGGCGGGAGATTCAGAACTTTCGTATACGAAAGTTCTGAATCTCTGGTCATGGGCCAACTGCTAGGCTTAGATATTAATACAGCTCCGATGTTGTGTGGTGATGTTTGTTGGATAATGTTTTAAAAAATATAAAATTTAAACTGCTGTTACTTTGTCGAGGAACTGATTAATATTTACCATTAACTCTCGGTAGAGGCATATTCTATTTTTTTTTTTTTTTTTTTTGAAACCCTGAACATCTATTAATAGAGTACTTACTGCCGTGTATCGGTTGAAAGTTGAGAAAACAGAATATACTTATTAACATTAGACATGTTTCTTATTAAGAATGAGTTATAATTTTTAATGAACTTGTGAACAAGATGAAAAGTTCTTTTTAAAAATGAAATTTTATTTAAAAATGAATTAGATTTTTCCAGAAAGTTACTTAAAATAGAAATTTTGAAAATTTTTTTTTTTCTCACAGACTGTACTATCATTCAGAATGTATTCTTTTTTTTTCTTTTATTTCTAGATCAATATGAATGTCTTCACACTATTTATGCTCTCCATCATGTGTACCTTAATATTTGCGAAGCCATCGCCACCCGAGATAGAAGCTCGCCGTGGACGAGGGCGCGGTCGAGGAAGAGATAACAATAAAAAACCTAAACCTTGGGAGCGTGACCACGACTATTATGACATTAGTGATAAAGGAGACATTGGCGACTATAACCCTTACCCAGGAGGAGGTATTCATGACTCTCGTCCCGATCCTATTCCCGACGAATATAATCTAAGGCCAATTCCTGGCGAGGGCAACAATAAGCCCGAAGGAAAACCAGGAAAAGATGACTATCGACCAGGGACTGTTGCTGATGATAACTACAATCCAAGACCCGTTCCAGGAGGAAAACCAGGTCCTGATGATTACAATCCAAGACCCGTGACAGGAGTAAAACCAGGTCCTGATGATTACAATCCAAGACCAGTGCCAGGAGGAAAACCAGGTCCTGATGATTACAATCCAAGACCCGTGCCAGGAGGAAAACCAGGTCCTGATGATTACAATCCAAGACCCGTTCCAGGAGTGAAACCAGGTCCTGATGATTACAATCCAAGACCCGTTCCAGGAGTGAAACCAGGTCCTGATGATTACAATCCAAGACCCGTTCCAGGAGAGAAACCAGGTCCTGATGATTACAATCCAAGGCCCGTTCCAGGTGGGAAACCAGGTCCTGATGATTACAATCCAAGGCCCGTTCCAGGTGATGATTCGTATAAACGTGGTGATAAACCAGAATCTGGTGATTACAGTCCAAAACCAGTTCCAGGTGACGATTCTTATAAACTTGGAGGGAATCATGACTTAGACGAAGCTTCTGGGAACGATAAAATTAACCTTGGCGGATATGGTGATACCGAAACCACTCAGAAAGATCAATCTAAACCTGAGACGGGATCCACTGGAATTGAAAATAAAGGGGACGGAAGCTGCATTTGTGTTCCGTATTACCAGTGCAAAGACGGACAAATTGTGACTGATGGCTCAGGAATAATTGATGCACGTAGAAAGCCAGTCGTAGAAGAACTTCCTTTGGTAAGTAGAATGGAAGATTTGCAAATTACTTATAGTTTATTTAAAAAATGTAGGAACAGCCCTAACTTCGTGGTAACGTACAGTTACTTATTTCCTACATACACCTCATTAGAGCCTCTTCTACTCCACAAATACACATTTGACGTTTTTATTCGGTTGGAGCGTTATAGAAATTACTGGTTAACTTCGGTAATAACCGATTATTACCGAACTAATAATAATATGAATAAATACATGGTGCGTAATATTAGCATTAATTATTTCATTTCCTAAATTGAAGTTTACAATTCTCAACTCAGGAGGACTGCATAAAGTAGGAAGTGACCCAATATTTTCAAAGAAAATTTCCACGTTACTTGCGTTGGTGCGTTATCCTGCCTAGAAACCAGCCAAGTTTCCATCCTACATGGGATGAAAACTTGGGCTCGAGCTCGGTTCTGATAAGGAGAGGGGGAATTAACTCGATATATATGGTCTATGCAGGATGGTATTGCTGTGCAGAAAAATTAACACTTTCTGGAAAGAGAGAGAGAATTTTACACTCCTCACTCGTAACCTGCAGAACTGAAACTTCGCTCTGCGAGTTTGAAGTTAGACAGTAAATGGAAAAAGGATGCTGACTGACTTGGAAGGAAGAGGGGGGGGGGATTACAGAAATCGTTCAGAAGAACAGTGCCCACGGAAGTGTCTATAGAAAAGGTATGCAGCAGAAACAGAACATCTATGAGACACAGTGGAGAGACTATGTAAGAGACGGGTCACTGATTAACCTGACTGCCCTCTTTTGAATGGAGTCTAGAAGCCTGAGAGGTTTTGAAGGACCAAACCAGATGTGAAAACGATATTCTATGAGAGGGCGGATTTGAGATTTGTACAGAATAAATAATTATTGAGAAAAAAGGTAATGCCAAGAGCGAAAGAGAAAACCCAGGTTTTAGATGCAGAGGAAGCAATATTTGTGATGTAATTAATAAAAAGGGGAGTTAAAAAACTATTTTTAGGCCACCCGAATAATTAAATTCATCTGTCGTGCTGTGTGTCTTATATCTGTTAATTGCGTGTGTTCTATGGTCGATTTGTCTGTTTTACTGGACAAAAAACCCCAGATTCTGGGGAAAAAACATCGCTATCTACGCCTGAGACCGATTAACTCAGCCACGGAGTGGAAAAACCCCATTAAAGTTTCTCGCGTCATCGACGGGATTCAAACCCGAGCCTTTTCCACCCGGTGTGTTGAGGACGTAGACGATACCACTGCGCGAAGACTGAATAAAAAGGGGACTATCCTCAAACGCTTCCCTAGATATAACATCCTTAAAATCCTTGTCAGTTATTTCTGTTACACTAACCTTATTCTCCCCGCCGTCGCCTACTTCTCCTTTCCAGGAGTTTTACGAACTGTGACTTGATTATTTAAGTCACCCTTGTGCACGCCGTCATTTTTTCGTTTTGTTTTCCTTTTCCTCACACTCTTTTTGTTAAGTCACCTGTACTTTTTTAAAGCATCAGTTTTGCAGTTTTCTTCATGTATAGTTCATGTTCCAAATTCTTTTTCAGAGTTACTATGTGTAAGCATGGGCAAAATATCCGAGCAAATTTTCGTGACCCTTCCAAATTCAGTTACAACGCCATTTGGGATAAGATCATCTTGCTATGAAATCTTCATATCATCAACTCTCTGAAATCCTTTAGGATACCTTTATATCCTTTTTGCGTTTCTTTTGTGATTCAATAATGGCCCTTTTGACGTGAAAATCATCCTTAGGGGGACACCTACAGAAATTTCGATGGAGTAAATCTGATTGGTCACGAAAAATGCATCACGGAAGTGATTAGGTATTCAGCGGGTTCCGCCAGAGGCGCTTCCCACGCTCTTGCCACTAGTCAGTGCCAAGCACTCACTAGCAGTGTGATTAGAGCACGTGACGCATTTTTCATGACCGCTGCGATATCTCCAATTCTAGTAAACCTATTTATAAACTTCAAACGCCATTCCTTTGAATTTCGTCGAACTGTATTAGAAAATAAAACAACAAAAAAAAAACCGCTTGGGTACTTCGTACGCACGAAAGATGTTTTATTTCATGTGAAAACATCTTTGCATGGAAGAGGTTACCGAAATCCAAGCCAAAGGCCTAGTTATCCATTTAATTGTAGTCATTTGTTGAATAATATGGCATCATAATCCTGCACTTACTACTGCAGGATTGTGACGCCATACAGGAAGTATGATTGTAAAATCATACTTCCTGTAGTTACTACTGCAGAAAGCATGATTGCAGTAGTAGCTGCAATCAACAACTTCAACAATTTGAATTTGGTGTTATTGTCAAACAAAATTGTTATTGACAAACAGTTTCATTTCGAAAGAAGAAACTGTTTGTCAACAATTTATTTTTTAGTTTTGCATTTTTCGTTTCATTCCATTACTAGGTGCTGTAAACAGGCGATAAACAACAATGCCGAAGTCAAGTGCAGAGCGTTCTCGAGAGTGTCAAACAAGAATGAAAGCCAAGGTCGCAAGTATTGGGTACCTCAATTTACGCTGATGTTTCACATAAAACCATCTCTCGCGCGTGCTCGGCACAGATGAAGGTTTTTTTTTGTTTTGCCTTCTCGCAGTCAAAAAATGAGGCAATACGCCAATATTACCTCATTAGGTAGCTCTAGGATCTCCTCCCTCCTTCAACAATGATATTTGAACCAACTGGCTATGATTCCCGAATGCTTCAGCTAAGTGAAACTACTGAAAAAATTTAGTTATTCACAATGGCACTCTCAAATGGACTAAAATTTTGATCCCACTAAAGTATAGAAATGAACCGAGGACATCTGATAATTCCTCATTTGGAATATGTTCCGCAGTTTGAACTAAAGAAGCATAAAAAGACAGTATTAGCTCCTTATGATGATGAAGCATAGGTAGGCATTGGTTTGAATCGGGTCAGAATATCCCAACTGTAAAAATGAAATTTAAACTCTTACAATCTATATAGTTACCAATTTCGTGAAATAAAATATCACCCCTAGTAGAACTTCACTTCCTTTATCGTATCCAAAAATCCTTCTTGATTTTTAAGAAACTATTACCAATAAATTTTCAGCTAAAATGGCAGTACAAAATTATGTCTTTACTATTTAAGCGCCATAACAACAACAACGCGCCAAATCAAACCAATACTAGAGATTTTTTTCGGATGAAGACAGAAACACGGATAAACTATGTTTCCCCCAAAGGCTAAAACCAAAGATCGAAAAATCTAAAACAGCAGTCAGTGGTGAGGTCATACATTGTAGCCGATGTGTTTCTGGCAAGATGGTAGAGCAGACCGCAGCGGGTAGCCTCAAGGTCTAGGGGAAAACCCCCTGCCAGGACTTGGAGGGCAGCCGTGCTAATCGTTCTAGTTGCTCTGGTCATGGTAAGGAGGATGATCCTCTGGATGGTTTCGAGGATCATTTCATTCACTTCTAGTCCAGCCCTCAAGTACCAGACAGAGGAGCCACATGTAATGGCAGGGATGAAGAAAGCTTTGTAGTAGAGGGACAGGGTAGTACGGCTGAGTCCCCAGTCCCTGCGAGTGACTCTAGCGACGAGGGCTGCGTATCTTCTTATCTTTTGTTTAATATATTCTAGGTGTGGCTTGAAATTTAATTTTCTGTTCAGGATTATTCTTAGGTATTTAATCTGTTCGCACAGCTTAACTGTTTTGTTCTTAATCTCAATCTCAATATTTGTGGTGGTCTCCTTAAGTCTAGTGTACCTTTTAGTAGCACCAATTTTGTCTTGTCGGGTGCTAGTTTGAGCAAGTGTAGCTTCGTCCAATGTAGCAGCTTTTGCAGGGCATCATTTGCTTGCATTTCTAGGGAGGATCTGCTGCCAGCCTCAATGGTCAAGACCAAATCATCTGCATAGACCCGGGCCTCCACACCACTCAGATCCATGGCGAGCAATACAGAACCTCCTCTCTAGAGCCAACCATTGTCAAAGGAAATACTTCCTCGTCATCGCAGTGGATTTCGCCGGGGCGTTCGACACCCTCTGGTGGCCGAGCGTCTTGGCGAGACTCAGAGCTACTAACCTTCCATTGAATCTTTACAATTGCATAAAGGATTACCTGGCTGATAGAGAGCAGTGCAAGTTACGACACCATATGAATGACTGCTGACTGCTGTTTTAGATTTTTCGATCTTTGGTTTTAGCCTTTGGGGGAAACATGGTTTATCCGTGTTTCTATCTTCATCCTGACTGGGCGCGTGCAAAATATGGCTCTTGTATAGCGACAATGTCAATACAATTTGTCACGGCAGAAAGCCTAATCTCGTCAGCTACTGCCCGAGATCGCTGCCCGTTTATCTGCATAATCCTCAGTCGGCCTGTCTCCCTCACTGACGAAACTGGCGTAGAACCGTTTAGAGAAGTAGTGTTGTTCACATTATGTACAGAGTGATGAGCCAAATTACTCATAAGCGGTCCTTATTTTTGCGGCTTCTAATGCTCTTTTATATTCAGGACATTCACTGTCCTTTACAGAATGGCTGTACTCCGGTTTACGTCGCTTGCAGTTTGCGCAGCAAGTCGCCTCTTTTTTATGAGGGCACTCAGAGAAAACATGACCACTGCGGGCACAGTGACCGCACGCACGAAGGGGATTAGTGGGAACAAAACTGTGTTGTGTGCCCATATCCTAAGCAGAGGTAACACTTTGTTACAATTGTAAACCGACGAAATTTGTGAGAACTGCAAGATAAGAAAATCCTTTCTTGTGACAGAAGGCGTTGCACATTCTTGGCGAGAAGCTTATTACATAATTCACAAGTGACGACGATCTTGCACGGGTAGTAAATCTGAGAGAAATTTCCTGTTTACATTCCTCTAAGGAAACTCCATTGTCAGCCAAGTTTTTTACATGAAGATTTTCGATTATTTCGTCATTAGTTAAATCCTTTGGAACGTCGTAAAGAAGCAAAGACGGGTTTCCCATGCCTGGGGGTCCGAGAGAGACGCCAGCCGAAGTAAGAGACTCAGAAACAGATAAATTTTCTAAGTCTGTCTTGGTAGCAGTTTGTATAATAACTCCTTTATTTCGTATCATGCGTAAGGACTTAATTTTAACAGTCTTAAAATCAGACTTGAGGGTCTTAGTAACAAAATTTTTAACATCGTCACTTGTTTTGCACCCACTGGTGTCTGAAGCCCGAAAAATAAGAACATTATCAGTTTTAACTTTCGGTTGTCCAGTCTTTTGTATTGAAATTCGAACAGTGTCTGCATATGATCTAGGAAAAGGAGAAGCAGGTAGTAACCCAGAATGATTAGGTTCTGAACATGACAGGTCTGGCTCCCTTATCAGCTGAGAATCGATAACCGGATCCCATCAGATCCTTTGATTTCTCTCGTCTGGCCGCATCTGAATTCACCACAAAGGCGGGGCAGGTATTTATAATTCTATCAAGGAGATCTGTTCTATTTTGTACCTCCTGATTAAGTGCCTTTAGTTTTTCGTTTTCAATGAGAAGTGACATTGCCACAGTTTCCAAATTGTGCCACTTTTCTCTTAAGATATTACCAGCTGTTTTAGTAATGTTGTTTCCCTCTTGGGAGAGAAACCCAGAAAAATCATTATGCAGTTTAGATATGGTTCCCAAAATAATAGGTGCGTTCATTTAATTTAGCTTTGTTTGTAAGTTCAATTCACCTTTGGAGACTGTATCCAACTTGTCATTCGTTGGCTTCCCCCTTGAAATATCACTATCCAACTCTGACTGTATATTTTTAGCCAGTGTTTTTTGCGTTGCAGAGTCCTGCAATGAGCCATCCAATTCCATCATTTCAGTGGAAAGAGAGAGTCCTGCAATGCGCCATCCAATTCTATCTGTTCAGTGGAAAGAGATTTCTGACGAAAAGTTTCATCTTGCGAAGACTCAGAATCATCTGATCCCTCGAGGGCACTTGTGGATTTAATAACCCAGAACTTTCAGCCGTAGATACTGACGGAGGAAACTCCTCAGTATTAGGAAGTTGTTTATCATCCATGTGTAAGTTTAAGCGGTTTAAAGAAAACACACGATCTATATACAGTTTAGTTATATCCTCTTCAGATGTCTTCCAGCTATAAAGTTTGTCCCTTAAAGGCACACAAAAGACCGCAGATTCCTAAAATATCTCATAGCAAAGCAACTTCCTGCCTGTGAACCACAGTGGGATCAGGACATCTCCCTGAAAAAGTTCTGTCCTGATGGGGATTGGCCTGATTGTGATGTTTTCGACCTTAATGGTGGTACTCTGTTTCGCCATCGTTTATCATAGGAAGTTTGGCACTATCGGATTGACTCTGTAGACGTTCAGTGCCTCGATTAGCCAGCTAATAGATGCACTGAACATCTACAAACGAGAGGCACGGAGTCGAAGGCCTTGCGGTAATCGATGTAGACTGTGCACATGTTGCGGTGCTTATTGTAGGCTTGCTCCAAAACTGCGGCATCTATGGTTAATTGTTCCTTGCATCCTTTGCTGAGCCGCTTGCATCCTTTCTGCTGTTGGGCCATTATGTTCTGGCTCTCCAAGTGGTCTGTTATCTTCCTGATTATGCAGCTGGTCAAGATCTTGTACAGTAAGCAGGTGATTGGCTTATATTGCGCCGGGTTTCTTGTATCTTCGTCTTCAGGCTTCAGATACAGTATGTGATTCCTTGAGTGAGAAACTTTGGGATTATCTCTGGGTGCCTTATCATTCAGGTGAACTGCTGTGCCAGGTGCTTGTGTGTGCAAGTGAGCTTCTTGTACCAGTAGTTGTGGACGTTATCTATTCCGGGAGTTCGCCAGCTGTGAGAGTTCTTGGTCGTCTGTTTTACTTTTTCTTCCCGAATCTCCCACCATTTCTTGTACGTCCTTGGTTTTCTTGCGTTTTAATTCTATCCAGGGGGAATGAACTGTTATGTCTTACTTCCCTGCTCCATATGTTTCCTCAGAACTCTTCAATCGTCTTCTGCTTGGGTGGTCCATTCCCTTCTTTTCCGTCTTCTCCGAGACTCATGTAGAAACCTCTTTGGCTCTCATCGACGATTCGGTCGTTTATTTTCCTCTCGGAGCTCTCTTTGTATCGGCATAGTCTCTTGCTGAGTGCAAGAAGGTTCTGCTTCAATGTGTCTATGTACTCTCCTATTCTCTGATTTTTTTTTTTGTCTCACGTTTGCTGTGGACGCTTTCTTCCCCACACCGGTGGAAAAGATCCGGTTTCAAATTCCGTTGATGACGCGAGGAACTTTAATGGGCTTTTTTCACTCCGTTGCTGAGTTAGTCGGTCTCAGGCGTAGATAGCAATGTTTTTCCCCAGAAACTGGTGTTTTTCGTCCAGAAAAACAGACAAATCGACCATAGAACGCACGCAATAAACAGACTTAAGACACACTGCACGGCAGATGAATTTCATTATTCGGGTGACCTAAAAATAATTGTTTTTTTTGTGGATGGATGCTGTCTCTCTTGAGAGAGCATCCACAAGCTCTTCACTTTTCCAATTAAATTCTTACTCCTATTGCCCCATTGGTACTGGGTCAATTGGTTTATCTTGACTCTTAATTCTTCTATCTTCTGCTGAAGTCTTCCTTCCCAAGCTGGCGGTTCCTTCTGTTCTCAGTTCTTCTGCTGCTGGTCTCTCGTTTCTCTTCCATTAAACCTCGTGGCTGCTACGCGGAAAATACACGGCTGTGTGGATGGCCTCCAGTGTTCCACCATTGCTGTCGAGGTAATGCGGTATTATATGCCGATTGTGGTGGTCTGTGACTCTCCACAAGGTTCTATTCGGCCTCTGCTTCGGTATCACATGAGTCTTTGTGGGGTCCATTCTTTCGAATTTTGTTACAGCCTTCTTCCACTCGTCCTCTATTCTGGATATCATGACCTCGGCTCTTTCCACTTCAGCTGCTGTGAGTTGTATTTCTTCTTGCTCTTCCTCCTCTGGTTCGGTGGTGGTACCTTCTTCCTCCTCTTATTCCATATTCTTTATCCTTTGTAGTTGATCGCTCACGTCCTGCTTGATTTTTTCCAAGATTGCAGGAGCTATCAGGTTCTTTGTGATGATGATCCTTCTCTGATCAGCTATTCGCTGTTCGGTGACCTGAATATCCAGGAATCGTTCCAGCCACTTGGTATATAGTCTCGCCCTGTAAGTTATCATATCGGTCTCCAGCTTCGTTATTTCGTAGTATGCTTGCATGATGTATGTATTCATTTCGCTGCTCCACTTCATGCGTTAGCGTTTTCTCCCTTCCTGGGTGGCCACTAGCACAGTTGCTCAGGAAGCACTTCCAATCGGTGGGACTGGATGGTCTTGCCCTTCTCTTGTAGTAGCCATATGGGGGAGAGCACCACTTGCACCACTGTCTTCCTCGGGAGACCTTCTCTGATTCTTAGAACAGACCCCTCTGCCTAAGGCCAGAACGCGAGTGACTTTACCCTGCGCCACACTCGATGCAGTATGATTAATATTTCTCTGCGACATCATCCATCTATGGAGGTGGACCTGTTTAGCTTTGGCTTATCTCCAGTGGTAGTTCTCGAGAGTGACGACAGATGACGCTATAATCTGCCTTAGACACCACTCCGACCTAGGGATAAGTAGGTACCTTGGAGCATCTTTCAAGATGTTTAGTTATTTATTAATTTTTATTACTATTAATTTATTTATTAATCTTATTCCAATTTATTACTATTACTTCCACCAAGGCGGTAATCGAACCAGGGTCCATCGGCTGGTAGTCCAGCCTGATGGATATAATAATAATAATAATAATTGGGCCATTGCGCCACCAAATCATTATTATTATTACTATATGGCGCAAGAAAGTCCGAGGCTTATGCTTCACCAGCCAAAAAAAATTTCTAAATTACCCTGTGTGTGAGAGAGAGAGAGAGAGACAGAGAATCAGAAGTATAAGGAAACCACAAAGAAAGATAAAGAATGATGATATCCAGCTCAGGACCCTGTCACCAGATGTGAGTCCCTGGGGTTGTGTATCTGTCCCTTTAATCATAGAAATTAGTATCACAGGACTTCTAACGAAGAGCTGAATATGAAGATTTCCACTCCGCATGGAAGTTTTCACCAGCTGAAGATTAATTAGAATATTTGTTTTCTATAACGAAGCGGGTGACCGGGGTTCAAACCCGTGACTGCTGAATACGGTGCTGTTTCTTGTATTCTGTCTATCTTGTGAACGTCTCTGACCGTTTGGTCGTCTCGGAGTATAAACAGAAAATTTATTTATTTAATAAATTGCTTCGTGAAACAAAAGGTCGAGTTCAAGGTCTAGTTGCTCTAGCCACCCTCCATCCCTGAGGCATCTTTTAATCCTTAAATCCCTGACTACAATTTCTCTGGTATAGGTAGGTCACCGTTTTTCGCATTTATAAGTTAACAGCGGTGTTCAATACTGAGATTAGTGTTTGAAGTGGACACACCCTATTGCTGACCGAAATAACGTGCCTTGTAAACTTTCCTCTTCTTGAAACTGTGACGTTATCCCTTCTGATGGAAACTGAGAGCGATAAGGATAAACCCTCAATCAGATTGACCCTTCCCTCGAGCAAAGACAAGATATCAATAGCGACAACAAATGTGACTACAACAGCCGATTTGACTCTACAAAATAACAACAAAGAGCATCTTGCTTCTACAGCAAGTACTTCTAACGAAAAATCTGATAATTCCCCTGTGCCTGTCCTTGAAGAAATGAACTCATCTCAACTGTGATTGACAGATTCAAATACTAGTGATAACTTGGAGTGTACGGCCCAAGACACTATACTATCTACTACAGAAATAGATCCCAAGCTAAATGTTCCCAAGACTTCAAACACCGGAATTGAAAACCCGACCTCTGAGGATGTTCAATCAGCATACGAAGCCATGTCAAAACTAAAAAAAAAAAAAAAGTCGTCGGCTTTTTAACACGTGATTCCAGCAAAGTGACTAAGGCGGCTATTAACTTCATTCTAGACAAGTGGGCCAACTGGGAGACTATAGCCACTGCCATCCTAATCTAAAATGAGCGTCTAAGGTCCGTTCAGACGAACTACAAACATGTGGAAACTTTTATGACAATTTCATGATAAACGCAAATGCGAAACACGTTTCCCCATCTTTTGCACAGATTCTTCAAAAGGTATTTCTTCTGCTCCTACTGACCAAAGCTATCACTCTTCTGCAACTGTCCATAATGAGACTACATACATTGATAATCCTTCAAAGGAAAAGCAGAACCTCCTAATACCGACCAATGCAAGCTAAATACAAGTCAGAAATCAAAGACACTGTAACTGATACATTAAAACGTGAGTACAAACATTTAAGAATTAAAACTCTTCGTCTCATCCGCAACAAAGGAATTCTGATAGAAACTGCATCCCAAAAAGATCTTGAAAGGATTGCTTGTTCATCTACCTTTTCTAACATAGAAATCGCTACCGATAAACCCAAATTTTCAAATCCAACTCTGCTTATTTACGAGGTTCCACAAGAAACAACCAAAGAAGATATAGTGAGTGACATTGTCTACAACAACCTCAGAGACTGTAGCTTTTCTCATGAAGAAGTTGCACAAGAAACATCTTTCCGTTTTAATACAGCTTCAAAGTCAACTGTGAATTGGGTAATTGGCTTCTCTCCGAGAAATTTTAAGCGCTTACAGACTAATGATAGAATATACTTAGGGCACAATGAACACAAATATCGGAGGTTCACTGTTATAACCAAATGCTTTAAATGCTTGGAATACGAACATTTTTCTCATTACTGCTTCTATAACTCAACATTCTGCCAATGGTGGACACATTTTTTCAGATTTCCCGCACAAAACTGAACCACCTAAATGCATCTACTGCAAAAGAAGAAAGAGAGATCACAACCATTCGGTCAGGGACACTCAGTGCCCTGAATACTTACGCTCTCTTGAGATGGCGCGTACGAAACTAATAAATGAATAATACGACTATTTCCAACAGCAACCTTACGAATATTAGCAATACAGTAATAAATCCAACAGAAATACTACAAATAAATGCACACAGATCTCGAAGTGTCACAGATGAATTAAGAATTGTCAGTAAAGAACACCATCTGGACTTAATATGCATAAAAGGAGCCCTATTTCTCACAACAATCATGTGGTGAATATTCAAAAGTCACGGGATTCTCTTTGGCCTCTCGTGTTGTCCATGCTCAGGTCCCTGATCCTAAATCGGCCACTATCATATTAAACAAGAAACTAGATATTATAGTCATCACAAGTCTGTGTTACCAATATTCTACTTGTATTCTTATAACCGTATCGTCTTTTCCTTTCTATATTATATCCCTGTACTGACCGACTTGTGCAGACCTGAACTTCCTTATTGTACCTCGAAAAAGTCTTTGAAACGCTCGGAATAGCCAATTTATTAATAACAACAGACTCAAATTCTAAATCACATTTATGGCACAGCGGCGTATTAGACAACTGAGGAAGATTATTTGAAGAGTTCATCTTTGCGCACAATCTGACTATTCATAATCTGCCAAATCAGCCATATACTTTCTCTAATACTCTAGGAGAATCTAATGTAGATCTTGCTTTGTCTTCAAACGGCATCTCTCCAAAAATTGTAGGCTGGAAAGTAAACACTGACCTTACAAATAGTGATCACAGAGCTATTACCTTTAACATTTCTATAAGATCTCTAACAGGCTTAGACTGGTCTCCCCCACAGGATATCTCGGATACTCAATCAAAAACATCAAATGGAATAGTTTCTGCTCGTCTATTCGACGTGACTTCTCTACAGATATATCCTCTTCCCTGGCACCTTTGTCTGCTACTGAATGTGCTAAACGCTCTAATAAAGGCTACAACCCGATCCACTAAGAAGAAAGTTGTTCGCTCAAACACTGTTCATTGGTGTACTTTGAATTGGAGAGCTTTCTGATTTGCGTAAGCAAGTGCATAAAGCACGCAAAAACTATTAGACGAAAAGGAATTGGCCTGATCCAGAAGTAGATAGACTTAAAAACATATATCACGATTTGAATATGAGGTATGTAAAGGCCATCGATAATCAGAAACTTGCTTCATGGCAAAATGTTGTCCAAACTGTTGTAAATTCCGATCCATGGAGCCTGATACATAATTACATAAACTCAGAAAAATAAAATCCACTCTACTGAGGTTTACAATACAGTCATTAACAACAATGTAGAAACTCTAAATTGGAAAGATACTATGTTATCTTTCCAATTTAGAGTTGGAATGATACTATGTGGAATGATAATTGGAAAGATACTATGTTATCTTTCCAATTTAGAGTTGGAATGATACTATGTGGAATGATAATTGGAAAGATACTATGTTACATCAATGCTATATTGGACAGACTTCTTCCACACGATGATCAATCCACTGATTCTCCTGAGCATTGTTCCATTAGAAATAAAAACTGTGCATACCAACCCCTTGAAGACACAGAACTCTTTACCATGAGTGAACCCGAAATCAGCCGTCTCCAACATCAGAATCAAGAAATGTCCGGGCCTCGACTTAGTTGAAAACATATTCATAATAAAACCTTTTGAAATAACGCCAAAAGTACTCATCAATTTATATAAAATGCTTTATGGAAGGAATTTTTTCAGATTTATGGAAAACTGCACTCATCAAAATTGTACAAAAACAAGGAAAGCAGGGCTTCAGATCCGAAAGCCTACAGACCAATTTCGTTGCTAGCAAATCTAGGAAATTTATTTGAAAGACTACTTGCTCTAAGAATTATAAACCTCTTTGAAAACAGTAACCTAAATTCTCCCCGACAATTCGGGTTTAAGAAGGGAAAATCTTGCGAAGACGCCCTTGTGGATCTCGTCCATCACATTGGGACCGCTCAGACTAAATATGAATTAGCCATTTTATTGAATTCGAGGGCGCTTTCGACTCCCTGTGGTGGGAAAGCGCCCCAGATAGACTCGTCAAGGCCAATTACTCCCGACAACTGTTCCATTTAATTAGAAGCTACTTTCAAGACAGATATATCAGACTCTTCTCAAAACAGCAGTCTCAAACAAGAAAAGTTTCCAGAGGGTGTCCTCACGGTTCTGTCTTAGGAGCTATCATCTGGAATATAGTCCTAGACAGTTGGTTACTTCGCAGTTTTGGTAAGACACGCACAATAGCATATGCCGACGATTTGACTCATCTTTGCGGGCAAATCTCGCTCGGATCTCAAATCTTTCGCCAACATTGTCCTATCTGATCTTCTTCCTTGAACAGCTACTAATGAGCTGAGTATATCTCCTTCAAAGACCAAGATGATGACTTTCAGAGGAAAATTCGATTATGGTAGACCTCTTCTCATTTAAATTAATGGCAGTTCCATCCCAATGGTTCCACAGCTCAAATATCTCGGAGTTATTGTGGATGACCGATTAGTGGCCCACGTCAACTACCTAACTTCAAAGATCAAAAAGTATACTAACGCTCCAATCAGAATCACCAAGACTGAATGGGAATTAAATTGGAAAACTATTTCACTATATTACAAGGCTGTTTTTGTCCCAGTGGCCACATACGCCTCTGCAGCGTGGTTAAACATCAAATTTAAAGCTAAACTAATCACACTTCAAAGATCTCTGCTCCATTCCATGCCTCGCACTTGTAGGACAGTATCCTCTGCTGTACTGCAGGTCTTGGGAGGTGTGTGTGCTTCGAATGGACCTTTACTTCGTGTACAAAGGTCTCTGGTACCGAATAAAACATAGAATTCCCCTGAAATTCTTGGCATAAATTGTAATTTATATGCTGATGTCAAGCAAGAGAAACTCAGAATATGGAAAAAAAATTGATAAACATCTGGCAAACCAGATGGGATACCAGCAAAACTGGGCATGTGACACGAAACTTTATATCAGATGTTACCTTTGCCACGGGAAGAGATATTAAGAAATGGTTCAGCGCCTAGTCTGTACTCTTCATACTTAATCACTGGTCACGGATCCTTAAATTCAAAATTATTTCAATTCGGCCTTGTCAACTCACAGCTTTGTTTCTACGGGTCCGAGGAAACTTGGGTTCATGTGCTTTATCATTGCTCGAACTACAATGACCAAAGATGAACAATAAAATCTTATCATAATAATGCTGAAGGAAATGAAGCTAGTCTCGTGGAAAATGAAGAGTCCTTTCAAATATTCCAAAGATTTGCATTAGAAGTATTTACAAAAAGAAAAGAGATGTTAGCTATTCCATCTCCTGCTTCTTCTTATTCAGTTGTCGCACCACTGGCAAATACACTTACGCCATCTACAACAAACACTTCAACTTTCGACCACTACTTTACATGAATGTTAACTGTACAACAGGCTTTTTGCATTGATCTAGAAATGTATCCTAATCTTCAAACAATGGAGAAAAGTCAAAAAAAAAAAAAAAAAAACTCTTGGACTCTATTAAAACTATTACTTACGTATTTTGCGTACCTATCACGGTTATCAAAATTATAAAATAGACCTACTTACCTGACAGGACGTACCTAGATAGGATATCTTGCTAGATAATTCTTTTTCCCAGAAGAACTGATTTCAAACCAAAATGACTTTACGATAGGACTACCTGACACGACTACCTGATTGGACTTTACTGATTGAACTTACCTGACAATACGAACTTGCCTTCTCTTTCCATGGATCGGAGTTTTTATTTTCTGTTTCTCCACAGCTCCTAAAGGCGCAGAAATTGTGGCCTCACGAGACGAACTATTTTGCTGATACCCAAGGTTTGGTTTCCTGTGGTACGGGACTGCTGGTACTCACTGCTTTCTCCATGTGGGTGCTGGATTATTAATTTTATTTATTTATTTTTAATTAATTGATTTTATTTAAAATTTTTTTATTAATTTTATTATTTTTTTATTATTTATTTTATTACTATTATTTTTTTATCTATCTTACTTTTCCTTTTCTTATATACACCTTTTATTATTATTTTTTTATTTTATGAATTTGTCTATCTAATTATTTTTCCTATCCTATTATATTTTAATTTACTTTATTATACATATTTATTACTTTATTATACATATTTATTACTTTATTTTTTTTTTTTTTTTTTGCTGGCACCCAAGGACTTCATTACTGTCTGTGGGTGCTGGATTTTCTTTTTTCCTGACCTCTTGCACTTCGCTCGAGGCGGGATTTTGCTGGTGCCTGGGATTGGGATCCCGAGGTACGAGATCGTACTATCCACTAGTCTTGCATTTAACCAGTGGACTTTGGATGTTTTTATTTTATCTTAATTATTTATTATTATTATTTTTTTTATTTCTTTATTGTTATTTTTTATTTATTATTATTTTATTTTATTTTATTATTATTACTTTTTTATTTTCTTTTTGAATGATCCCAAACGCGTTTTGGGCATTTAGTACGAGCTACTCGAGGTCCGCCACATGCACAGATGTGGCCCACCTCTCCGTGGTGTAGACTGACATTGGGCAAGCTTTCCAGGTGATCGCTGCCTGGTGACAAAGAGGCCAGAAAAACTAAACAACATAAAAACACGCACACTACACAAACGCACATTACGCACACTTCTGGTCTTTTACAGAGCTCTGTGATCATCACAGTGTACAAAGGCGGAGTTCAACTGACATTCAGGTGCCGTCCCACATAAGATACCATACATGTCTACATGTCTTATTTATGGTAGCCTCTAGGTGAAGTTTAATCGCTTCACTCTTGTTCCTAACAAAAAGCGCCCTAGCTCAGGAGAAGGCAATTCTGTCCGAGGGTGAATCGAAGTTTTTCCATATTTTGTGCATGTTCTGTCTAACATGGAAGTTTTCAGAGACTTTTGAATTCCACCAAGCCTTTGGATGCTCTGTGATGGTTAGTTTCTTCGTTTCAGCATAGAGAGAAACAGTGGCTATCGATCTTGTCGTCAGGTCAACTTGAGTTCGGGGTCGCATTCTTCAAGGATATCCCATGGGATTGCTTGAGCCGCAAAAAAAAAAAAAAAAAAAAAAAAAACACACACACTTTTCAGGATTGAGGTTTTTTGGGCGTTGTAATTGTTTTGTTACTTTCTTTCTACCAGAAGTGATGGGCATTTCTATTTGCACAGAGAGAATGATGGGGTTATGATCAGACTATATGTTGCTTATAGGGTTTTGATTAGCCTTTTACAGAGGATATACACTGCAATACGGAGCAATATGGCCTTAGTTGCTAATGCTCCTAAAAACCAAATAACAAACAAACATAACAAACAACACTGCAACAATGTCGAGAGAATTGTTCTGGCTGTTTTTGTTTTTAGGTTTTAGTGTAACTAGAACTGCCTCGAAAGGGTCAGACTGGCTCGATACTGAGTGGAGGATAGAAAATATCTGCTCATTGAAAAAAATTGCAACTCCTCCTCCCCCTCAGGTTTTCTCTAGACGTGCACACCATCTGATACCTTGCAGGCCAAGTAAAGGAAAGTGTTTCTTCATTGGGGTTAAGCCAGGTTTCTGCGAAGCAAACCACGTTCATTGAACTGGACAGCAAGAGCTCCTCAACTTCATGCAGTTTATTCCTCATGGATCGCACATTTTGGAATAGGAGTTGGAATGAAGCTGTTCTCTTTACCATGACGAGGAATGTACGCGGTTTGATCTGTCTGTGATGCGTCTCTGGTCTTCGATATGTTGAAACCATGACAGGGATCGTAAAATTCGGGGAGAGAAATGACGGAGATCTTGGGTAATTTTCAATCACCGTTGAAAGCCCCCTTTCCGTGGGTAAGTTAAAGGCGAAGCATGGAACTACTTTGTTTTTTCTACGGCCATTTCCATGTAGAGCAGTTGGGTTGTTAGTGGAGAACAGAGATACATCGTATAGTCAGAGTCTGGACTGTTGTGAACACATATCAGGGACATTTATGGATATCACTTTTTTTCTGCTTCATGCTTCATAAAATGGCTTGATTATGGTGCCGAAAGGCCACTTGGTTCATGATGTGCTTCGAGTGTTCAATCTCTGAATCTTTAAGTCTAAGTGAAGTTCCTCAATCAACATCTGTAACGTGTCTGGGGCCAAATGCAAGACAAACAAACTGCTGCGGGGGAAGGCTGGGTGATGAACCAATCCGCAATACCAAGTTGACCGCAGACCTGGCAGTGGCTCGACCAGGTTTAGGGCTAACCGACGAGTGACTTCCTGGGTGCAGTTCAAGGGCGTTTCATGTGTCATTTTATTAAATGTACTGATCAGGACTAACTTCGTCAGGTGTCACATGACCACCGTTTGTTTCCTTGGGCATGTTTAGCTTGAGCACGTTTAAATATGATTTATCTCTCTCAGAGGGGTGTTCAATGAAATCTCCTGTTTCTCTATTACGTTCAGAGACAGTAATGGGCGGTGTGTTCACGACTGCGTCTTTTGGTCGGTTATCCGCTTCAACGCCAGAGCTAGTCATGAGAAGGATACACGGTCAACACAATTTTTTTCAAATTGAGAAGATACGGTGTCACTGTCCCTGATAGCTAGTTTTGAGGTCTGAAGACCCCGCAAAAACGATTGATCAACAAGCTCATTTCCTTTCTAATTTCCTCATTCTGTGCACGAAGTTCTTGCTTTATGAGTAGACAGATGACAGAGTTACTGAGTAGAGCAGATAAACGTTCATAAATTTTTGGAAATTTTTCTTCTAAATTGTGCATATACTCTTCAGCCTGCATAGCAACAGATTAAACAAATTGTGTAAATGCTTCAGCTATTCCGCTGCTAAGGCTATTAGTCAGGTTGCTTAGGTTGTATGACTGTTCACTCATTGCATCAGGGGGATCTCCGTGTACGGAGCTGCGAAGACTGGCATTTTGGCAGTTGTCATTAGAGATACAACAACACGATTTGTTTCCAGTGATTGTATAGGGTTGCGTTTGCGAACTCCCGGCGTTTCTCTTAACATCGTTTGGTGGATCATTTGTTCGGTCTCGCTCATATTCCAAATGATGTCTAACTTCTTGATCAAAATTACTTTCTCTGTTCTCCAAATCATTGTTTTGAATATCTGTGCAGCGGTGAGTGATTACGGAATTGCCCTCTTCCAAAGTATGAAGTTCTACCGATGCGGTTTCTTCTTTCCGGGGAAGGGTGTGTGTGTGGGGGGGGGGGTATAATCCTTCCTATTGGCCGTTGCGGTGGTTCCTGTTTGTTTACTCTTTAGACAACATTTCCTCAGAAACTCTTTCCTTTTGCTCAGTGACAAGCCACAGAGGCTTGAATATCCCGAGCATAATAGGCATGTTCTATGCTTTGATTTGCTACAGATTAAAGTTTCGTCTGCCGAGATTGGCAAAGGTCGCATTTCCTAGCAGTTACTGCGAGTTCTGTGTTCTTAGTCTGAGTCATTATTGCTATAGCAAGCGGCTCTGTGTTTTTCCTGAATTAAGAGATTAGAGTCCCAAGAGGTGGGGTAGCCGCCGTTTCCGACTCCTGAGGCTAACCAGCCAAATAGCTCTTTTCATTGAGGTTAACCTTGAAACTACACTTTGTGCCACTTTATTAGGTACACCCCTGCTGTGCACACAAATAGTTTGTCCCACAACGTTGCAAGTCGCATGACCACAGTTGTGGATATAAATGCAGCAGAACAACCATTCTATTATCAGTTAAGCGTACCAACCGTAGCAAGAATGGGGAAACAGTAGTTCTGAACTTTTCACGCACCACAGTTTCAAGGGTGTATGGAGAATGGTGCAACGACAGTAAACATCCTCTCAACGGCACTCCTGTGGAAGAAAATCGCTTGTTGATGAGAGAGGTCAGAGGAGGATGGCTAGAATTGTGCAAGCAAGCAGACGGGCCACAATGTCGCACATCACGTCAGAATACAACCTTGGTGCACAGAACAAAATATCTCAACGGACCACTACTTGACTTTGTCACGAATGGGCTACAACAGCCAAAGGCCACATCGCGTACCTTTGTTATCAATGAAGAACAAGAGAGCACGCCTCCTGTGGGCACAGCAACACCAGCACTGGACTATCGAGGATTGGAAAACAGTTGCTTGGTCGAAGTTCCTGGTGCATCATGTTGACGAGTCGAAGTTCCTGGTGCATCACGTTGACGGAAAGCTCAGAATTTGGTGAAAACAACATGAATCCATGGACCCGTCATGTCTGATGACTACTGTGCAAGGTGGCGGGGGCAGTGTATGGTGTGGAGAATGTTTTCTTGGCACATTTTGGGTCCATTGATACCCATAGATTCACGTCTGAATGCCACATCGTACCTAAACATCGTGGCTGACCAAGTACATCCGTTCATGTTGACAGTTTATTCTCAGTCAGATGGTTAATTCCAGCGGGATGCACCGGTGTACAAACCCTGAATCACTATGGAATGGTTCCAGGAACATGACAATGACTTTTCTTTGTTGCAGTGGCCCGCTTAGTTCGTGGATCTCAATACTATTGCACATCTTTGGGATGAGCTAGAAAAGGCTGTTCGCTAAAGGCCTACACCTCAGTCGAATCTCAAGGAACTGCGTGACACACTCATGTCTGCATGGTACTCCGTTCCTGCACAACGTTTTCAGCATCTTGTTCAATCCATGCCTAGACGAATTCAGGCTGTTTTGAAGGCTAAAAGAGGTTCAATACGCAACTAGTTAAGTGTACCCAATAAAGTGTCAGCAAATAGTAGGGTCAGGATGTATTATGGTCCACGTCCATAGTTCAATTACTATTAATATAAAAATATTAATAAATAATTGCGTGATTAACGCACATGTCAAAGAAGAGTATCACCATGCACCTGGCATCCTTATGAGCATGTAGGTACTACATGGGGAACAGTTCATAGAGAATATCATTCACTATTAAACGTACACAAGGACCACATAGAATATGCGTCCGCACCGACGCAGCGCGACGGCTAATTAGGATGTTTTGTATTCGTCCTTAAAAACGTGTCTATTTTTTCCTTGTTGGGACATAGCACCAGACTTTGAGGAAGCTTTTAAAAGTGTTTGTTATTATTCAGGGATCTATGGTTGCCTTAAAGTCTGCAAAGATGGCAGCGTTTATCTATGCTGGTATGTGCTATTCTGTTTAAACACAGACTACCTGCATCGCTATCTGTTTTTAGCAATTAGTTCATTAGAGTGTTTATCCTAGATAGGTTTTAAAAACACGTTTTCCTTGATGTTAATGAACTGGAGCTACTTAGTTTGTTCTTCACTGTGAGCCAATGAAATTGTTTCAAGGTATGTGATGTGCACCTTACCTGTGTTTTTTCTCAGGTTCAGTTGTTGCTGCCATCTACCGACTACAATCGAAATTAGGGGAAGGGGGATGCAGAGATTAAGCTTTTTTAGGTTAACGAACCAAAAAAAAAAAAAAAAGGTTGTATATATTGGGAACGGTTTTAAAAAAAAATGCGTAGATTAAGAATGAATTGCTGTATGATAAATATCAGGAAAAATGCGTTTCTTTACTTGTTTAATAAAAAATATGTTTATGGACTTGTGATCTGAATCGGCATATCGAATATTGTGTTAAAATTTACGTTCGTTATAGATTGATAACTCGCAGAATATCAAGTGTTGAAGGCGATATTCTTGATTTTATTAAAAACTGTTAAACGAACACTCAACTTTAAAAAAATACACTACTCCACATTTCTCATTCCTAGAGTTTTATCAGTTGTTTCTGCTTCCCTAGGTATTCCTAAACAACTCCAGGGAAACGACAAATGGAGGGATAATAAAAGGTTGAAAGTAAGGTAATGTATCTATTAGGTGGATGTCATTGTTATTTTTAGCAGAAAGGAAAGAGACGAATTAATTCACTAAGTAAACGATAAGAATTATATAAGACCAAAACGTTGATCACTGCATTGATAATGAAATAATATAAATTGATTTCGTCTGTCTATGAAAAAGGCTGCTCGGTATGATAATTAATTTAATTTTGCTTATTACGTTAACATTAGACTGACAGCTTTTCATTTGTGAGAAATGAACTTCAAGCTGAAATTATGGCGAGAAAGAGCAATCAAATTTAAACTCACTTTGGGAACAGCTTTAGTGATAGAATGACTAGTGTGTGTGATAGTGACAGAATCTTAAAAACTGCTAAAATAGAATATTTCGAAATTTGTCTTTAAATTATAAATCTATAAATAGCTGAAAACAAATCAATCAACCTCTTCACCCCATTCCAAATATACTTCATCTGAAGAGTTTCCACGTTTTTTAATCATTTTATTCAAATTATAACGATTTGGATTTTCACATCAACATCTAATCTACATCGTTCGTAAACGTCAAAGGCTTAATCAAGTTGTCATGTTTTTAAACTTTCCATTTTCATAACAAAAGGTGGAAAGCCATTTCTTCTTCTTCCCATTTCAATCCTGAATTTTTGTTTTCCAGGGAAGTTACCTTTCCTCTGTCCCCACTGCAAACAAATAATGTATGCATTAAAAGAGCCTGTTTTTTTTTTAACTAATACCAATGCAACCTTCCAGAAAATCAGTCTTTTATTTTAGTAGACAGTGAAAAAGAAATCATAGCTAAAATTATTTTGGTTACTTAAGAATTGCAAGCTTAACTTCTGACAGTGTACTACATTTCGTGGAGACTTTTCCTTTTCGGGTAGAAAACGACTTGTACAGTTTAGTTTTTTTAACGAAATTGGATAAACCATCCCAGTAATCTAGGTATAGAATATTTTATTTAAATCTTCAAGATTAAATATTCTGGAAGGGAGGAGAGCGTGAAATTTGTGAAAATACTTTAAGGCAGTTATTTAGGTATAAAAGTTTACGAACCTCTGCTCTACATAACTATATAGTGGCCTATTTGAAGTCTGTTAACTTTTCAACATATTGATGGCTGAACACGTTGTCTTATTGGAACGTTGATCACAGGTGATCTTAAAATTCTTGGAGCAGTTTCGATTACGAGGTTCCTATAGGAAGAACCAACGGAACATTTCACATCTAACAAAGAGGTGGTGGATCTGCAGCAGGATTATTCCTTACACCATCCTAAACTTGTACAGTGGACAAAAAAAGCAGTAATTTTTAAAATGTTTCGTGGATTTATGCGAGCTGCACACAACCATCCAATGAAGCTTTTTGCTTTTTTTTTGGTTGTATTATTTTAATTTTTTTGCAGAACTAAGTATCATTAAACTTTCATACTTTTCTAACACATTTAAGTATTTATTGTTGTTGTTAGAAAACATCGATTTTCTTATCTTTCTTTATAGCTAGAAAATTAGCTATTGTTACCCACTTCATCAACCGGTGAAATACCACCACTTTGCTTATTGGAGGCTTGAAGTGGTGAAACCCATGTTTAGTCTCTAGAGCAAAGTTTCCGGCATACCCCTCCCCCCATATTTCTCCTTCAACCCATGCACGGTACTGAGTACTAGAGGTTTTGATGCCTTTCATGTTTGGGGTTTCCATAAAAAAAAAAAAAAAAAAAAAATGCAGAATGAGACAATTAAGATACTGCTTTCCACTTCGAGTCTAAATACCTGACTATGTGTAAGGTGATATCAAACTGCTGGTTTTCCAGTGAGAAAAGTGTACATAATTTTTCTGGCTGCTACACATTTCAATATTATTTCTCAACTTCAATATTATAGAGATGGTGCTTTTACTAATACTTAATTGTAGCTAACTAATACTTAATTTGTAATTGTAAATTCATATAATACAGAAGTTTTAAATGATCATCATTTACTAGTTTATTTTTTCGCCCAGCACTAAAGCAATTGCATCATATGCATCACCAGATATTCCCAACAATGTTCAGCGATATACCGCTGACTCACGCATCAAGAACAGATGGAACTTTGGAAGGAAAAAACTTAAGAATACAGATTTTATTTTCAGATCTCAGCAACAGAGGGGAAACAACGAGGTGTGCTTTTATCTTTCAGAAAAAAAAGAAGAGTTTTTCATCCCGCAAGGTTTTCCATCCCACACACAAGGTGCCGCATCTGCGACGCAGATGCGGGCCGGGTGGCGGCGGCGGGACGAGAGGCGCCCCCACAACATAACCATTCCCAAAATACACCTTCCCTATTAACGCCCACAATAGCGCTGCATTGCCATATAATTAGCGTTAAAAATATTCACAAAAATTCACTATGACGTCACAACCGATACATTCAAAGATGACATCTAACCCAAATCTAACCTGCACAGCCGCTAGGAAAGATGCACGCTCACTAATCATAGCAGCTTTGGTTCATGCCCCGACCCTAAAATAAAAATAATCTGAAAATTAAAGTCGGAAATTATCACTAACGCCATATCGAGCGAAAGACAAACCAATGCCAGAAAATATAAACCAATTTTTTTCTACCTTCATGTGTACTTCCGCTCCGTTACAAAGGATTCTGGGTCAATTTCGTTCATACCGACCTCCGATACTACTGGCGAAATTAGCCTGCTTATGGCTGACTGATGATCCAAACTGTAACTGTGGTCAGAGTGCAGACTGGGAACACATTCTATTTGAATGTATAATTTATAACATCCCCAGAACCCAGTTAATAGCACATGTGTTCTCCTTCCCTTCCCAGGGGAGAAGAACATCTATTCATAAAGGAAGAAGAAAATTATAAAGCATTCACAACCTTCACGCAGAAAGTATTCAAAATGCGCAGATCTATCCAAAGAAGGATAATTCAGCCCCACAACAATTAAAAAGTAATCAATGGCGAAAATGCTGCCCATTGGCTCTCACCACGCCCAGATATTCAGCACCCTTAGAGTAATTTGATAAGACTGGACGGTAAACTAAGAGCTGGAGACTAAACTAGAAGTTTTTGTGTGAAAACACAGGCCCTTGCCTAAGAGACCAGATGAAGAACACAACACCACACTAATAGTACACGAACACTCACTAAACTACACAAATCTGGCCTTTATAAAGTTCTAACGCGGAGTTGGGGGAAACTCTCGGAGTCGCATTACAATTAATACTATACACTAAGTGGACAGAAATCATGGGCTACTTAACTAACCACGGATAAGGCCCATCTCTCGCCGGATAAGGTCAGTCACACGATGAGGTATTGAGTCCACTAGTTCACGAAAGCAAACGTTTCACAGGTATTTCCAACCATGCTTGCAGCACCGCTGTCCACAATTGCGTCGCATTCTGGGTGGAGGATCCAAAGCTCTAACGGACCTTTCCACAGCATCCCAAAGATGCTCCACAGGGTTCACGTCCTGTGAACAGGGAAGCCATTCCATGGTGGTAAAATCTGCGGAGTCCTCTCCGAACCATGTTCTAGTCATCATGGCTCTGTGGAGAGGCACATTGTCCTGCTGGAAGAGTCCAGTAACCTGTGGATGCACGATGACCACGAAGGGATTCGGATGGTCTGCAAGGATGGACACTTAACTCGGACAGTTCAGAGACGCGTCTAGACGTACCAGAGGTCCTCACGTGTACCAGTTGAACACACCCCAGACTATTACCAGCCATTCACCTGCCTGAACAGTTCTTTGTTGACATGACGGGTGCATAGTTTCGTGCAGTTTCCATCAAATATGCTCTCCCTCGTCTGCTCGATATAACTGGAAACGGGACTCATCGGACCAGGAGACCCATCTGCAATCATCCAAGGTCCATTTCCGATGTTCCTTTGCCAGTTGAGGCATAGAGTCCTGTGTCGTGATGTTCGCATTGGGACTCTGGTGGGTCGGCGGCTCCCATAACTTATCGTGGTTAATAATCGCCTGATGTTCTTG
The DNA here is from genome assembly GCF_048544385.1 of Mastigoproctus giganteus. Classification (NCBI taxonomy): domain Eukaryota; kingdom Metazoa; phylum Arthropoda; class Arachnida; order Uropygi; family Thelyphonidae; genus Mastigoproctus; species Mastigoproctus giganteus. The sequence goes on along the minus strand of NC_143581.1, from coordinate 111,447,642 downwards.
GTGGAGACGTTTCTGGCACCTCCCTCGTTGAAGTCGGCGGGGATTTGTGCCACTGTCGCTCTCTGCTTGGCTGAAACAATGCGAGACAGACATCGACGGCCACGTTCATCCACCTTTCTCTGTCCACGATGAGATATTATTCTCATCGTGGACAGAGGTATGGAAATGGCGTATTCCCCATACACTCTTGATGCTGTTGAACGGGGACAGTGCAATTTCTGTATTACCTCCGCGATAGAGTGACCCATGCGTCGGGCACCCTCTATCATGCCTCTATCCAAAGTCGGTTAACTCACGACGTTTATCCATACTGATTCGAATTACCGTCTACGTGAATGCAGTGATGCAATGTACCTATATACCTGCCAAGCGGTGGGTTCTTCCACTACCGAGAGTTGTGACAGCGTCGCGTGGTCCATGAACCAGGTGTACCAGGAATTCTGACCTTTCAGGGTACTTCGCTAGTACAGACTGCAAAAAGCAAAATGACGTGTGACACTTGTCGATTTTTATTTTTAGGCAGTGCATTTTGTGTGTGGTTATATTTAAGTCAAGAAAGACAGTTCACAGTTTTCAACTCACAGCACACTGAACAAGGTGCTGAAATTGTCATGGCACACCATTAGTTTTTTAAGGAGAGATTTTATCATTAAAAAACGAGTATTAAGATTGTGTTTAAAGTTCAATAGCCAAAATTCTAATCACCGTGTTATTTTTAAAAATAATACTCATCTGGATTTCAAAAGAATTATTTTTTAAATTTATATTCATATTTGTTATTATTCCAATTACTGAAATGAGATATCATTGAAAAAGATATCATTTAAAAAAATAATCATTAAAATGATTAAAATATCATTTATATAAAAATATCTGTGGTATATAAAATATCAAACCTATACTTGGCAATGTCTCTTGATGTCTCTCGCCCGAGGTCGGATGGCTGACAAGCATACCCTCAAATCCTCCTCCAATGTTTGAAACCTGTCCTGTCCTTGCTCTTAATCATGTTCATAGCAGAAAAAAAAGCCTCACACAGATGCGATGTAGACAAAGGAAGGAATGCTTCAATCGCCTTCTTTGTGATAATGGAGAGAGAAAACCAGAACGAGGCTATATCTGTTGATGTGCGCTTTAGTTTCATTCCTCTGTCCTTTCTCATTTCCATCAGCTCATCTTTTTCTGCAACAGTTAATTCTGCTGATTCGAACGCGCTTAGCACAAACGGATCTTTTACCCAGTCCAAGGAAGAAACATCAAGTGACGGGAAATGCTTTTCAATGTTTTTACTGAGCAGGGCTAAACTTTGTAGAATTAAATCGACAGGATTTTGTCCAGTCTGCAACTTTTTGTCAGCTCAAACATTTAAACTTTGTTCTCTTTTTTTGATTCTAGGTCCTCAGAACGTTAATTTTTCCTCAAAAGAGTTAATTTTGACACAAGTAAGAATATTTTCATTCTTTACCTGCATACTCTTGTTAAGAGTGTTCGAAGCTTTGGAGATGTCAACTCAAAAAGCAGCTTTATTGCATCAGGTCTCATCACTAAGCAGGTCAGTCAACTCAGATTCTTCAGACGTTAAAAAAATTATAAGCTCTTCCCTCAGTTCATAGAACCTTAAAAGCACCGGCCCTCAAGATAGCCACTTCACTTCCGTGTGCGGTATAAGTTGTGCGTGAGTAGCTTCCATGGCAGAACACAGTGCTGAAAACAACCTCGATTTTAATGGCCTACCCTTGTCGTAGTTAACCATTCTGATCGTCTCATTCAGTACTTTTTGGAGTTCAGGTACTACTGATTTTAAAATGAGGGCTTCTCTGTGCAGGGATCAGCCATGATTCTTTTGCTTGGCCATGCGACGAATCCTTTCAGGCTTCACGACATAGAGGGAGCACTGTCCGTTCAGATGCCGATGTACGATTTCCATGACAAATCGTGAGAACTGAAATAACTGTCGACAACATCAATAATACCTTAGCCTTTTGTTGTTCTGGAAGTGGTTTGCAAAATAAAAATTGTTGAATAATATTTCCATTACAAACAAAACCGCTTAATGCTAGGAGTTGAGTTTTTCCAGTGGAAGGCAAAAGAAAAATGGGCTTTTTTAATGTTAGCTATCACTTGTGACTCAAGATCTTCAGACATGTCTTGTTTTTTTTTTTTTTTTTGGTAGTTGTTGGCGCATCGGTTTCTGTGGCCATAGTGCACCTCCCACGGTTTTTGTAGTACTTTGATCCAAGCCCGAGGCGGGATTCGAACCCGCGAACTTTGGGTTACCAGGCAGGTACTTTACCCACCTGGCTAGCCCGGTCGGCACATGTTTTGTATACGCCGACTAATAGTGTTATCAAGCATAGGGATTTTCAAAACTTTTTTCATATTCCTCGCCAAACATAATACAGTATTTACAATTTTACAGCACGCTGGTAAAATTACTGACTCCGCAATTGTATGTGATTTCATCTTTTTTTCCACGATTTCGGCAACGGCATAGCTTGCTTCTTGAGCTTTTATGAGAAATGGTTGTGATTTTGGTCCTTTGTTTAGCCTAGTGTGTTTGATCAGCTATATGCCTTTTAAAATATTCAATTTCAATTGGTTTCTCGCATAAATGTGAGTGCTTTGTGTGATGGTGTCTTTTCAGCTTACTTCGAAACGTAACTTGGTTTGCCAGTTTCTCACCACAAACAACATACTTAGGACGTGGCTGCTCATCTCCAGATGAAAAGAAACCGAAGGACAAATAGTCTTCATTATACTGGCGCACAACGGATTTAGAATTAACACTAATTGTGCTATGTGTTATTCTACCAGAACTAGTGCCAGCTACACTTGATTCATTGTCATCATCTAACTTACGTTTTTTAATTCGAAATATGTTCAAGTCTAAACAGCCCCCCCCAAAAAAAAATAAAAATAAAACTCAGCTAAATTCAGAAATAACAAAACTCAATTTTTTTCTCACTTCTTTTCGACCTTCTCCCCAAACTCCGGCGGCACTCTACGAACCCTTCGCAGCACACCAGTATGCCGCGGCACACCGGTTGAAAATCGCTGCTTTAGGTATTAAAATAAACTAATGGCTAGTGATCACCTTATTTTTCCTTGGGTTTCGACGGCGGGAGTAATCGAAGTGTCACAATGGGCATTATGCATTCAGAAGTTAAAACAAAATGTTAAATTAAAAATAGTTATCTCTGGAGTCTTGTAAGCAAAAATAATCTTATTAGCTTCTCCGGACTCTGGAATACTGCTGAACTATATTGACAGTTTGTCAGGTTCCGGAAAACCACTGTTTTAGAGACAAAATTTATAGCAGTGGCAGCCACATATATAACAATTTATCTATCCCTGCTTTCACAGTTATTCTGCGGGACTACTTGCTCATTAAGGGAAATGTTCTCCATTTTTCTTAAAGAACGCTCTTTGGCACAGACAAATTACAGTAACAAACGGAAACATGACCGATACGTATGAGGTTGATAAAGGATTCCCACAAGGTGGCGTCTTGTCAGCCACATTTTTTGCCATAGCTTTAGAGCGCTTCCTACCTCTAAACAAGAAACAATTCTTCACATATGCAGATGACAGAGTTTTTTATTACCCAGAAGATCAGAAATCAGCTGACTATTGCAAGTGGCTAACACCAAAATAAAAGAATTCCGAAAAGTATCTAGACTGCCCAAATGACCACAAATAAAATATATCCAAACAAAATAGAAATATACGTGAACAACATCCTTGTCCAAAAGGTTCAGTCACATCTTGATCTCGGACTCAAATGGGACGAAGGACTGAACTTCCTTCCGCACTTCGCATACATTTGTAAGAAAACGTATGAAACGCTCTGCATAACCAGGCAGGAGCTCATAGGCAGTAGAGACCCCAGTTCGATGAATTGGATCCGAAGGCTGGGTCATTACTAGGATCTGAAGGCCACGCGCGCGCGCACACACACAGAGGTGTGTCATCAAATTCACCGAGCCGTTTATATACTGAGTAAAGCGGAGACTTTGCTCTGCGATTCGGTGTCTTTATGCGGAATGGATAACAAACTTATCTATATTTACTCCGCCTGATTCTAATAATCCAATAGTGACTGCGCAGGTGTGAATCTGTCACTCAATTTGAGTTTACGTAACTTTAGCAGCAGCATTGGAGTTGACCTTAAAGTTTGTGCAGGAGTACATGGGGTAGGATCTCCTAGAAATTTGGGGATGAAATGAAATCATTTAGCTGTTTAGAAGAAGTTGTGAACCTTCTGTTGTTTATTGTAGTTGGCAGCCGTGATAGATCTATCTGTCTCGCCATTTGGATCCTCCTTACCTGTGGAGGAATGTGATGTTAACGAAGGGCTTACTTAAGTAGCTAGTACTCTTCGGAAAAGCTTTTTTAATTCATTGTTTTGGCTGCTGACGCCTAAACATCTGTTGCATAGAGCACTATAGGGTAAATTACAGTCTGGATATATTTATTTGTTGTTCTTAAATCAATATACAAGAGGTTTTGTTTGGAATATGTTGACGGAATTTAAGTTTTGTGTCATAATTATTCCCCAAGGTCTTTGTGGTTGTTCACTATGGGGATTCGAGCTCCATGGAACCCAAATCCTTATAGTAAACAGCCACGAGGAAGGGAGGGGGAGAAGGATTTTGGCCAGTGACGGCTTTAGAGAGAATAGCATCATCTCAAATTTGCTGAGGTTTAGGCGCAGCCCAAACGTTTCAATGTAGAAAACTAACTCAGCGATCCTGCTATTTATAGCATAGGTAATTTTAGCCAGGTAAGTTTTATATTCCCTGATATGTCACTGAATGCGGAAAAACAATTCTAGCCGCGCAGAAGAGTTTTAACGTCGATGCTATCAAGGAAGGCCTCCAGGTCAACGTATAAAACGGTTAATTCTGCTTTGTCTTCGAAGGCTTTGAATGTGAGGTTAGACATCGCTAGGAGGTTTTTAACAGTATATCGGTTAGCTAATGCATAGTGATATTGAGGAAGCCGCAGTGGAAGTAAATGCTTTGCTTAAAACAGGTAAAGTTTTCCAGTACTTTGATAAGGGTCGAAGCTGATGACATAGGCCTGAAGTGCTTGAGTGCTGTGGGCACTGACGTCTTCTGTAATGGTCTGATGGTGTACCTGTTCCATATGCGAGAAAATACAGTACCTGCTTTGAGAGACTTGCAATGAATACGCTTATCAGTGGATCAAAATATGTGAACCCAGACATTTCACGATGAAATGTGGTATTACATCGATCCCTGCGGTTGCCGTTGTGGGAATAAAATTTATGGCAAAGATTATCTGTTGTCTGTTAAGTAGGACCAATGGCGGATTCAGGGTAGTGGCACCAGGGCACGTGCCCCGCTGTTGTTTTTCGTAGAATATACACCAATCGTTTAAATTCCCTTTAGATACAAAGAAAAAAATTTTTTTTTCATTATTAACATAGGATTTTATCCATTTTTGCATTGTAGCTCAGCTATTTTCAACTGACTACAGTTTGCAACAGTGATGCTGATGTGATCGCTATTCTAGTGCAGAAAAGGGTGTCTCCCCCTCACAAATGGTGCCCCCACTGTCATTTTTTTCTGCATCTGCCACTGAGTAGGACTATGTAAAGTTTAGGGAAGTTGTTTTAGTTCTGTGATAAAGAAAATCTAGTTGTTTCATCGGACTCTCCAGAGAATCTAGCTATGAAATACATCCACTCTTCAATAACTATGCTTGCGGAAAAATTATCATTGAAGTTCAGATATAGCTTTTTCCTTTGTTTAGGGTTGATCCGTATGTTGATGATGATATGTTGCCTCAACATAAATATAAATAACCTAAAAAGACAACTGAGGTCTGAAAAGGGTTAGTAGGAAAAACAAAGGTCTGGTTCTCGTCAGGTGCGAATTATCTTCTGATTTGGGTCGCGTCGGATCGGGCCGAAGAGTAGGCGAACCAGAAACGATAAAATGCCAAAAGTTTGGCTCGTATAGATCTCTAATGGCCACGACTACAGTTATGCCTTTAATGACGTAGAGGGCCTGTGCGGACTCGGTGGACATGTTCGATATATTGTACATCTGCAGTTCAATCTACTAGCTACTTATTTAACACTATATATATCCTGCATTTTAATCTCCAGTTAATTATTTTATTATTAACTGTAGATTAACTTATGTCCATATTTTATGGGCATAAGAATATACAGTAATTGTTATTATTTTTTTGTATTGTACGAGTATGACTTTATTCATTCTTGTATATAAGTTTATGTAAAGCATATTTTAACGCTGTTATATATATATATATATATTTTTTTTTTTTTTTTTTTTTTTATTATTGAAATAAAATAATCACGCTGCTTGTTCATTTCCTCCAAGATTATCTCAAAGATGGTCACAGGTATCGAAAATATTAAAAATAATAATGTTAACTTTTCCTTTTGTTCCCGTCAGGAAGCTCAGGCGACCCCTGATGTAGAGCAGCCAGAGTACTGTGGACAATCTGGCTCACAGTAGTGGCGACAGGCAACTTGGAGTCCCACTAGGGACCCTGCGGCCAAGAAGCCTGAGCAAACAACAAAACCCAACACTAAACTACATATGAAACAGACAACACTTTTCTGGCTTTTACAGAGGTTCTGTATTCATCACGAGTACTGATGGCGCAGATGTGGGAAACACAGGTGGCGCAGATGTGGGAAACACAGGTGGCGCTCTACCTAAACACTATGCCACTATGATCGATATCTAATCAGGAAATGGCCTATGTAATTATTTACCTGTGCATTTATAGTGATGCAATTGCCCCGCCCACTTGTACCACATGACACACATCCTTTATCTCCTCCCATTGGCTGTCCCTCCCCACTATACGGCATTCTCAAGGTGGGATACAAATCACAATGTAATTATTAACCTGCGTTTACATAGATCACGCCTTTTGCTTCGGGTTCCATAATGCATGAGGAATACTGTTGCATCCGAAAGAGTAGGAGTAATATATTTAACTAACATATTTACAAATTATACAAATACAGTATTTAACTAAAATATTTACAAACTATACAAATATTTAACTAAAGTATTTACAAACTATACAAATATTTAAAATATTTACAAAATACTAAACTATTTACAAATATACAAACTATATCGTTCGTTCATCAGCTTACGTTACAATGGAACATCAAATGATGCCGTGCGTGATCATGTATTACAGAGTTAAGCACATGCACGAGGTTGGTGAACGTTATTGAGGCAGTTGTCTTTCAACGGACGACAACAATGTAATTATTTACCTGCGCATTTGTAGTGACGTAATTACCCCGCCCTCTTCTCCCATTGACTCGAATAAATATCACTAGGAGGACAATTTTTTAATGTATAGAGAGTTAATATATCAGCAATACTGCATATTTTAAATTCTCTATCAGATTGCTAAGTCGTTAAAGTAAAAGTGGTCGCTTTACAAAATAGATAGATGGTTATCATGTTTCCCATATACAGGGACCCCAGTGTATTCATCAAAGTCACTTTATACTATGGTAAGTGTATGCAGATGGTGAATTTAATAGGTTTTGCTGGGTTCAAGAACGGCTTCGATAATGCATAACATAGCCTATTTAAAAAGAATATAAACGGTTTATTTTATTATTATTATTTTTTTTTTTTTGCAGGATGGCGGCTTCAAACCCCCATCTTGTGGGACTTTCCACGTATGCTGTGAAGCTCCAGAAACATCTACTGTAAAACCCTATGAACATCGCTGTGGAGTTCGAAATCCGAGTGGCATCAACAGTCGAATTTTATCTCCCAGTGACAAAGGCGAAGCAGATTTCGGAGAGTGGCCCTGGCAGGTAATTACACATTTCTTAATTAAAATTACCTTGAAAAATATTAAGGATTGCCATGAATCAATATAATTAGGGTCGATCCTTAGGAGGGTGCAACGCACACGGCTCCCTGATTTATCAAATAGGGAAGAACCACAAATTCAACAAAGGGGATGACTTCGATCACGGCAAGGAAAAGTCCTGCTTGCTATCGTTTCCCTAAACATAATCGCTCCATCCGGGATCCCCAGAAGCTTTAGAATTGGCCCTGAGTATCAGCATTTTTATCACAATATGGTGTTTGGTAATTTAGTCATGAGAGTAAATATGATCAGATTTTCGTACACTTTAAACCAGCATAACATTCTAACAAATGTCATGGTTATTTTTATGAAGAAACTGCAATCATTTTGTACCATAAAAAAAGAAACTTCTTCCTTTCGTACAATTCAGTGCGTTATGCAGCAAAAAATGTAAGCGATTTCAAAATTAAATTACGGGATAGCCATATATGATAAGTTTGAGTAATAAAACATTAAGCAAACAGAACTCAATTTCTTTAACTTAAGTGTCATTTTTTGCTAGTTCAGAGTCCCTCAGTTAAAATTACAACAGCGAAGACTCTTTGTCGTTGAGAAGTTTTGTTTATTATTTAAAGGCGCATTAGTGACTTAGGCCATATTGCTCAGTATTTGTATGGGCCTTTTCCACGACGTGGAAAAGGCCCATAAAAATTCCTCACTTCATCGACGGGATTCGAATTTTGTTGTTGAGCAATGTATCAAAAGTCAAAATGTTTCAAAAAGAAATATCCAGAGTATCAGATACCAAAAATTGAGACAGTACGACGAATTTTAATCAAATGGAAAGAAAAAGCGTGAATTCTGAACCACAACCAAAACGCCCAAACAAGTCAAGGGATTCTCGAACATCAGCTTCATTAGTGAATCAGTCACTTCATTAGTGAATCAGAACTTTCGGGCCACCGAAGTTAACATACCATGTTTCAGGTGAAACTGGGCTACCTCAAAGTGAGATTTGAGGGCGTAACACCGAATGTTTCCTTGATTCCAGTAATGAAATAAAGATGAATGACATAATTTAGAGTGAATGTCGTAATCATCAATAATGAACAAGCAAACATTCATTCTGAACTGTTATTTTTGTACAAATTCTGTTGGTTGCACTTCCCGAAGATCACAATCTGGTTTGGTTCAGCCTCAAGAATATATAAGCCATATTTCTTTGAGAATGCTAAAAATTAGGTTTTTTGGAGCATCTGCGATTAAGTCTACATTGCTCCGTGTATATTGTATTGTTGTCTGTAAATTGCGTGTGTTCTATAGTCGATTTTCTGTTTACTGGACGAAAAACCTGAGTTTCCGGGAGAGAAAAAAACTGTGCTACACTCGCTTGAGACCGACTAACTAAGCCACGTTGTGAGAAGGCTCGTATAAATTCCTCCCGTCATCGATGAGACTCGAACTCGGTCTTTTTTCACCCGGTGTGAGGAGGATGTCGATCCTACCAACGATGCTGCCCACGAGGGCGCTAAAAATTAGGAAGCATTATCAATGAAATATATGTTGAAATGCAATGCATACTGGTACAGTTTACAGTTGCTCACTTGGAAAAATTATTTTTTCAGTGACCTATAGTGATTGTCAGAGAATGGTCAGTCAAAAACGACATTTTTTACAAAATAGTGAAGAATGTCAGGTGGTTAACACTACTTTTGATTGTAAAACTTATGAACTGTTAATAACAACGTTGTAAAACGTTATTAAACGTTTCAACGTTGGGATTCAACGTTGTAAAAGTTATGTTATTGAAACGCTTGTTGTACTATAAAATTATATTACGTAAGCTTTACCTTTTATCTTCTCTCTCCCTCTTCCCCCTTCCCCAAAATAGGCTGCTGTCTTGAAGATGGAGGGCAAAGTGAATATATTCCAGTGTGGCGGTGTTCTGATCGATAAACGACATGTACTTACCGTAGCTCACTGTGTTTTTCCTTTCCAGTAAGTACAGTTTTTTCTCTTTCGTTTACTTACACTGAGTGGTCACTCTATTAGACACACCATTTCCTTTTTATAAAATGGAGCACTCCCTCAGTAACAGCATTCAGTGCTAGAACGTACAAGACGAAAGGTTCAAGTGATTTTTAATCATGACATGGAATACCATACACTAAAGTATGAGTATTTGAATTTTCACATTGGACTGCGTCTTTGGTTCAATAGCCAAATAACATCCTTACTGGATGTTATTTGGAGTGATCCTGTAGTCGGAAACTGTAGCTTGTAGCTGGTTGATGAGAGTAGCCAACAGAGATCGACAAGGCTTGGGACTGCAAGGAAATAGAATGATTACAATCAGACAAATGACAACCAAGAATCATTTCAGACTGTAGAACATCATACCTTGTCACGGGATATCGCAGCCGGCAACCACACCGGGTTCCAGCAAAACTCAAGAAGTTACAATTACAGTGCTCTCAAGAACACTGGACAGTGGAGAATTGAAAGGAAAAAAAAAAAAAAAAAAAAAAAAAAACGTGGCTGGTCTGATGATTCCTGGCTTTCCTGCTTTTTCATGTTAACAGAAAGGCCAGAACGTGGTGAATGCAGCATGAGTCTATATACCCCATTCTGCCTGCTGCCGATACCAAACTAGGTTTATCTGATAACCTAATTCGCCACTGTGGAATCGAAGAAAATTGGGAACATTTTATCTACGACTGTCACCTCTATCATCCACCAAGAAGCCGCATATTCACACAACTACTGTTCCTCCTACGCGGTGAAGAATTCCTCTTTTCACTGACGAGGAACACTACATGCAACTGAGTGTATTTGCCCTGGCTGCATTTAACATCAGAAAGGGCTACCAACAACAGCTTCACCCGCCATAAATAGCTCAATGGGTGAAATTACCAACTGAACCTCAAATAACATTGTGTTGGCACGTGCCAAATGGCGACCCTATTTTGCTGGCACTCTAACTCAGCAACACGTACTTTCATCCTTTCTCTCCCCCCCCGGTTATGGGTGGTCTCCTAGGGCTAGGGGTTTCCAGCTCTCTCCCACCCGCCTTTTTCTTCTGAAGGACGCCTTTCTTCCAAGTCCTAGTTGCGTCCCAAATTTAACTCCCACCATTGCTCTATCAAACACTCTCACACCTTTTTTTTTTTTTTTTTTGTCTTCGTCCAGGAAGCTCAGGATACCCTGGCAGACACCAGCCAGATAATAATGAAAAACCTGGCTACTTCCTAGCGGCGTGTGCGGGAATCGTGGGATCCCACCAGGGACTCTGCAGCTAAAAGCCATAACATACAACAGAACCTAACACAATACTACAACACAACAAAACCTAACACAATACTACAACACAACAAAACCTAACACAATACTACAACACAACAAAACCTAACACAATACTACAACACAAAAAAACCTAACACAATACTACAACACAACAAAACGCACTTTTCTGGCTTTTACAGTGGCACTGTATTACTTCAAAAGAGTACTTATGACGCAGATATGGGAAACCAATGGTAGCTCCTGACCCGAATACTATGAACACTATAGTGCAGTCTGGTAGTGGCAGCGTAATGGTGTGGTGAATGATCACGGGTTTCTTTAATACCTGTAGAGAAACATTTCAATGACGCAGGTTATCTGGAAATTGTTCCCAAGCAGGCATATCCTTTCATGGCCACAGTGTATCCATCTGAGGTTTATTCAACAGGATCCAATTGAGCACCATCGGAATGAGGTGAAACAAATTAATCACAGCAGAAATCCACAACTATCCAATTTGATACAACTGAGGGAAGTAGTTGAGCCATCACGGATCATTATTGAACCAGTAAGGTCACCTAATAAAGAGGCCACTCAGTGTATGTATTTTGTAGAATAATCAAATTATTCTTTCGGCGTATTTCATGCTTGATATAGCCAATGAATATATTAATAAATTTTCTGTTTACACTCCATATAGTCCCAGAAGATCGGAGGAGTTCATAAGATAAACACAATATGACTAAGTTCAGTATTAGTATTAGCCATATAGTGCAAGAAAGTCACAAGCTTTTACTGTAACGGCAAAAAAAAGTAATAATAAATAAATAAATAAGAAAATACAAATTATGCGATTACTTCCTCATGTAGGTAACTATCCAGTTGAAAAAGTTGTTTTGACAGAACAAGTGTGGCTTTTCAGAAGTGTGCTAAGGACGGACAGGAGGGCTTATAGGTCTGTAAGAGCTTGGTTTTTCTGGCTGCTTGGTAGGCTTTTTAAGTATTAGACGGATATTTGCTAATTTCCAATCTTTGGGAAAAGCTCCTCCAGAGAAACAGTGATTGAAGAGTTATAGGAGGATATGAGGTGATATTTCCCCCACCTTCCTGACAATCTCGGGTTTCAAGGAGGTTGACGCCTGGACATTTCCTGTTTTGAAGTTTGGCAACGGCAAGTTGTAGTTCCTCAAGTGAGAAGGGACCTTCTCTGGTTTCGGTATTGTAGGAGATGATTTGGTCACAGGCCCAACTCTGATCCACGCCCAAGCTTGGATCAGAGCTGATGCTGGTTGTATGAATATGATATCCAAAATATTATTTACTGATTGATGCCTGTTGATGGTGATATTTCCTTGCGGGGTGATAGTAGATTTAAGCACCTCTCCCTTGGGGAGTTTGTGAGTGGTGACTTTATACACCACTCCCCCAGAGATCAATGTTTGCAGTAGTGGTCATCAGATGCTCCCAGGAAACACTTTTCCTCTGTCGGATATGAGTTGTATAGGAATTTCTGACTACTCTATACTGTTGTTTCAGTACTTCTACTTCTGGTGCTGGCGAGGATCTTCTAGCCCTTTGGAAGGTCTTCCTCTTGAGGTTTACTTCCTTTCGGAGGCGCTGCAATTCTGGGCACCTCCACGGCACAACATGGCATTGGGGGACGGAGTCTTTGCATTGCACGCATTTGTTATAGCTGTGTTGACTGCTCTTTGGTGGACATCTGGGTCAGGCATATGAGGACCATTTTCCTGCAGGCGACGGGTGGTGGCATTCAAAGCGTCAGTAAAAAAATATGTGAAGGTCCTAAAGTCTCGAAACTTTATTAGACAGTTGGACAGACAACTTGAGTAGTCGAGATACGCTTTGTGGATTTTTTTTTTTTTTAAAGGATAGTGTAGGATATTTTTGGAATATTTAAAGGAATATTATATATTTTTTAAGGCAGAAGAATGCTCTTACCTGGGGTTTTCTTCAGGAACGGCTGTATCCGGGTGAGGTGTAATTCGGAAGGTGTTGAAATTGCAATTATATGGAATGGGATGAAGAATAAAGCATGTCCTAAATCCTTGCAGGGGGAGTAATTGTAGGCATAAAGGGAGATGATGTCCTGAAGACTGACGGGGGCTTTTCGTTAACACCATTTTCAAAGGAGGGTGAATACATGTCGAATCCGTCTTTTATAGCCCGGGCACGTTCCATTGCTGTATTTCAAAAGCGTGGTGTGGGGGGGGGGGAGGAGTTGAGTAGTCGAAAGGAGTGAAGTAGGGTAGAGGGAACCAGGACCTCTACTAACGTGGACGGCTAGTTACGCACCCGGATTTCCGAGTGAAACCCTTTCTTTCTCTTTCCTGACTCCCCTTTTTTTTCCAAAAGAAAAATCTACAATTTCCAAACTATAAGTGTAAGACGGTGAGGCGGGAAAATTTTCCCTCTACCCTACTTCACCTCCTTTCGACTACTCAACATCCCTCCCCTCACTACGCTTTTGAAATACGGCAATGAAACGTGCCCGGACTATAAAACACGGCCTCGACACGTATTCACCCTCCTTTGAAGACGGTATTAACGAAAAGCCCCCATCAGGTTTCAGGACATCATCTCCCTTTATGCCTACAATTACTTCCCATGCAAGGAATTAGGACAAAAGCTTGCTTTTTTCTTCATCCCTTCCATACAATTGCAATTTCAACACCTCCCGAATTACACCTTACCCGGATGCAGCCGTTCCTGAAGAAAACCCCAGGTAAGAGTATTCTTCTGCCTTAAAATAAAATATATAATATTCCTAAAATTTAATATTCCTTTAAATATTCCAAAAATAGCCTACACTACCCCTTTAAAAAAAAATCCACAAAGTTTGTTTTAAATTTATAATAAATTACAATAAATTATTTGCATTTGTCCGATTTTACGAAAATTAGCGGATCTAGACTACTCAAATTGTCTGTCCAACTGTCAAAGCATCAATATTGATGTGTGCGAGTCATTCTGAAGGTGATGGCTCGGTGATGAGAGGTGGTCCAACAATCCTGAATGCACCAGTCAGTGATGCGCCCAGTGGCTTGGGAGATATTATTATTATTAATATAATTTTATTTCCACATCAGTGGGCACCCCTGGAACAGCCTGGTTCCTCGCTAGAGGGTGTACATTACGCAAATTCCAGTTGAATGCATTCATTGGAATTGCAAGAGATCAAAACAGATTGCAAATACATAACAAGGTAAAAATCAATACATAAAATAATAAACAATAAAATAAATAAATAACAAACAAAAAAAAAAAAAAAAAACACAACGGTAAATCCAGGAAAGCCTTTGCAGGGAATTCTTTTCACATAATGTTTATTTGTTCATGTTTATAGAGTTCTTTCATTATGTCCTGTCTATAGCGCTTCGAGCTGCAGAAAGATGAGGCATCAATTCCCAGGGAGTTATACATTCCAAACGTATTTGCCGGGAACACTGATCTAAGGTATTGCACATTTTGCAGACAATATTGTAGACAAAGTGTTCAACTGCACCGGGTTCTTTGTGAGGTTCGAGGGTTTGCAGAAACATCCCAGATATCAGGCGAATCCATTTGGCCGCATAGAAGTTGTGCCAAGGTGTGTAGATTCCTCTCTTTGACTATGGGTTCCCAGGATTTCATGCCCAGGTTTGTTTAGAGCACACTCCTAGAGATGGTGAAAGGGTAGCCCATCTTCCTGTTTAGCCATCTCAGGAGCCAATATTCAACCCCCAGGAATCTTTTCAGTTGAGTAGAGGAAGCTCCTGACCAGAGTACCGAAGCGGAAAGCGGTACGGGTGTTAAATTTCTTCGGACGTATTCCAAGAGGGACTCCCGAGGCCTAAGACCGACCAACTCCTGCCGGATTGCCCAGTAATCGGCAAGCGTTTTTATCCTGGCCATCTTGAGGTGTTCTTTGAAAGTAAACCCATCATCCCGCTTCAAGTCCGTGTGAGAGTGAACCTTTTTAATGGCGGTCCCATTTATTGTGAGTAATTTCATTAATAGTCCTCCTTTTTGTGAAAGTCATCTGAGCTGCTTTTTGAAGATTCAGTTTAAGTTCCAGACGTCCTAGATAATCCTGGAGCTCGAACAGTACTATCTGATTTTCATAGGCGACTGCCTCAGCTTTTGCTGGATCATCGGATGTGACATCATCTTAAGATCATCAGCGTATGAAATGAAGTTTGGGTGTTTCGCAAGGAAGGACTCTAGTGCTGCGCAAAAAAACCATGATGAGAGAACTCCCCCTTCAGGGATGCCGACAGAGGTCGTGGTGGTCATCTCCAATCTGTGATCATATTTGATAAATATTTGCCTGTTGATGGAGGGCAGCAAGAAGATTACCTTCAATTCTGAAATAATGCTTTAGAATTTTAACTAGCTCTGTTGTGCTGACTATGTCGAAAGCTGCTTTTATGTCTAGGAATAAGATTTCAAAGTGTTTCTTTGAGTTAAGGTCTTTTTGGATTGCCCAGCTGGTCATTAATAGATTTGTATCAATATTAGCTTCCCACGTTGAGTTACAAAAAGTGGGAAGATTGTTAGGACAATTTAGTATGGAGCAGTGCGAGTTAGTGATGTAATCTATCAGCTTCTGCCCATTGCGAGTGCCACTGCCGTCTGTTGTGTGACTGAACCATGCAGGTGAGCGATATAGTGTGCATAGTATTAGGGTAAGGCGCTGCCTGTAGTTTCCCACATCTGCACCATCTGTACACTGTGAAGAAATACAGAACTACTGTAAATGCCAGAAAAGTGTTTTGTGTTGGGTTCTGTTGGGTGTCCTGGCATTTGGCCGCAGGGCCTCTGGTGGAATCCCATGTTGCCCGCACAAACCACTAGGAGGTAGTCAGACTGTCCAATATTCTCTGCAGGGTCACCTAAGCTTCCTGACAGAGACCAATGTAAAAAAAAAGAGAGAGAGAGAGAATTAGAGCGGGTGGGCTTTAGAGTCAAGAAAAAGGGGGAGGGGACAGGTAGAAATACGAGGGATGAAGAAGAAGGAATCCCCCAGGTATAATGGAATACATACATCAGGCGAAAGTAGGGGATGGGAGCGCAGGTGAGCGACAGTTAACATCCGCGCCAACTACAATCCTTTCATTAGGAAGAAGGTTCGATATGGTGTTAAGGTAATTAATTGCAGGAAGGATATCCGCGCCAGGTCTGCAGTACAGGGGAACCACATAGAATGATCCAAGTGGGCCAATTATGTAAACACACACCTCCCAGGCTGTGCAGAGGTCTGAGATCTTCGTGGTTGCATGCTCTGGATTTCTAATGGCAATTTCCGCCCAAGGGGGTTTTATTATCTACCTGCATAAGATTGAAAGTGTGGGTATTCACGCACCTCTTTGGAATGGGGTTTATGGCTTCTGGATATCAAGATTTTCTTCTTTGGGGATGACTGATTTGGTTGGCGACTGCTTTCGCCCGTTGCGCATTTATTTGGAGGAAGTTGAGAGATGCTGCGAATTGGAATACCTTATGGTGTACTGCCATAATCGATCCTTCATTGTTGAACTTCTTTGCTCTGATATAGACTGGATAGTTCTGTCCCGAATAGAGTGATTGTGTGGCATTTTAAAGCTTACTAACGCTTTCGATATCTTGTTGAATCAATGCCACGTCGGATAGCCTGTACTGAGGGCAAAAGGAGGACCTACGAAGTATTAGGTAGGTGGTCATAATTAGTGTATATATATATAGTATGCATGAATAGGAAATGTAAAGAAAAAACAGGAATATATATAATAATGCAATTTGTAATATAATAAATACATAATATAAACAAATATACATATTGCATTTTTATTTGCACAGTATATACGTGTGTGTGTGTGTGTGTGTGTGTGTGTTTTTAAGATGTTAAGGTTTTTCTTTTCCTCTAGGGCTTACAGCCACTTGCCCTTGAAAGTTCGTTTAGGAGAATGGGATACGCAAAAGATGACAGAATTCTTAGCCCATGATGATTACAATGTTGCTAATATCATTATTCACCATGAGTATAAAAACAGCAGCCTGTGGAACGACATTGCTGTTCTTAAGTTAGATCAGGATGTCGAATTCGCTCCGCATATCGATACGGTATGTCTCCCTCAGCATGATGACATATTTGCTGGACATAACTGCGTTGTTACTGGTTGGGGCAAAGATGCCTACAGTAAGTACTGTTAGCTTTCGTAAACAACCCTAAAATGTAATTTCGATCACTTTATGTAAACATTATAGAGAATTTATTTTTCATTCTAAGAGTAGGGAAAAAAATATAAATTTGCTAGATTTAGATAAGTTTAGTTAGATAGGAGGGCGATCTAACTCTAATAAGTAATAACTTGTATTTCAAAGCCTTAGCGAAACAAGTTCAGCTAGGTACTCCACATAACAAACAATTTATAGTACGTGCATAGCTTTTAGCAGGTGGAATAGCATTGTGCGTAGCGATATACGTGATAGTTTCGCTACTTTTGCTTTGTACATGATTTTCAATTCTATCAGAGAGGACTGAAACACGCACGCTTATACAGACATAATACAAATAACGAAATATGGTCTGAGTTGCTGATACACTTTAAATTCAACAACAAAAACAAAACCAGCAGCGTTTCTGTGTGTTTGTTCGTTTATAATTTACGATGTTTTCAATGGAAGTATATTTGAACTGTTAAACGAATGTACTTGTTGAATCTTATTTCTGACTGCCGATAATATTATTATTTTTTTTCTTAAAAAAAGGCACTTCAGTCAATTCAGTTCGACGCATTGAGACATCGGACTAGAACAGAAAAAAAAAGCAGCGTGTGTACCCTTTACGCAGAAAGATGTTTTATTTTATGTGAAAACATCTATGGTGGCACTAGAGTAAAACTATTTAAATTTTTGAACCGTTTGACTTACTTACGTTACTTAGAAGGTTGATGTTGATCAAAATCTTCAGAAGCAGATTTTATTAAAATCTGCATTTTATTCTTGCATAATATTACTATTCGCTTTTTTGCATAATATTGCTATTCGCTTTTTTGCATAATATTGCTATTCGCTTTTTTGCATAATATTGCTATCCGCTTTTTTGCATAATATTACTACCTGCTGCTTACTCTACTGAATCAACGTTAGTGACTCAGTCGGCGTCATTTAGGAAGTGTCGTCATTTCCATATCTTAGTATGAACTTACTCTACCGAATCAACGTTGGTGAACGAGTTAGCATCGTTAGGGCCATTTAGGAAGTGACGTCATTTGAATCTAACAGCCACCTAATAGTAAGGGACGCAAATTACGTCATTTCTGTAAAAAAATTTCGTTAACAATCAATTGCGTCATTTCCGTTACCGTAAGAAAATTTCGTTACCAATCGATTTTACTCTACTGCCGCCATAGATGTTTTCACATAAAAAATAATCAAATTAAATAAGGCTTGGCAATATCTCCTCAATGCGGGCACCATCCACTAATGCTGCTGCTTCTACAGATTAGTGGAATCGAACTTCCACAGCCCAAAGATGATCTTCTTGGTTCAGAGGGCCAGTTCCCAAGCACCACTTTGGCCCCTGCTTCGACAAGATGGGTGGTCCATGGAATGACTTGTCCGGGATGTCACCTAGTTGGGTTCGCCTGTAAGGGCTATAATCTGGTTATCAACAGTGATTCTTCATGCATTACGAATCTGCAGAAAAAAAGAACCATCAGGGTGCAGTGATCACAACGGATTAATGTGGGTTTTATTTAAAGATAAAGCTACTATCCAAGGTAAAGGGAAGGTTTTTGCCTTCGTAAAGGAGACTAGAATGGTCTTAGACGGCTTCTAAATTCTATAAACTGGGACCAATTAATTATGGTACCAACAACAAATTCTAAATGGGAAACGTCCAATAAAATAATCATAGAAGATACTAGGCTTTTCATACCAACTAAGAAATATTGTTAGCATTAGTAGAGGCATATGATGCAAGAAAGCAAGCTTCGGGCCAATAAAAAAAATCCTTCCCTTTTCACTTCCCATCCATTCATTCGAAATGTTTGCCTAGTTCTGCTTTTAATTTAGTTAAGCTATCAACTTCCAAAACAACAGATGGAAGTTTGTTCCAGCAATCAACTACCCGCTGGCTAAAGGCGAACTTCCGCACATCCGTTCTACAACTGTCTTTCCTCAGTTTGAATTTATGCCTCATCAGGTTTCTAATCTGAGCAAGAGGAAGAATCCCATCAGCACTGAGCCTGCTCAATCCATTCAAGGCCTTATACACCTCAATCAGATCACCTCGCAGGTACCTAGTCCCCAGAAGCTGAAATTTGCAGAACTTAAGCCTTTCTTCATAAAGGCACCCCTATGTTCCCTTCACTAGTCATGTTGCCCTTCTCTGTACTCGTTCTAGCAACTCTACATCCTTCTTAAAATGAGGCTTCCAGACTTGTACGCAGTACTCAAGATGTGGCCTGACCAATGCCTTATACAAGGATATAATCACCTCCTTATCCCTGCACACAAAATTCCTGTATATTATTGACAAGACCGCATGCCCTACTCTGGCAGCCTGTCTGCACTGCTCAGAAAACTTCATATCTGACTGCATAATTTCCCCAGGTCTCTTTCATTCTCCACTACCCTGAGTGTAACACTACATGGTTGGTACATTTCTCTGGGGTTACTGCTACCCATATGCAGTACACTGAATTTGTCAATGTTAAACTTCAGTTGCCACTTCTCATCCCATCTATCCAACGTTTTCAGATCCTGTTGCAGCAGCATACTGTCATTACTGTTATTATAAACCCTGCCAGCCTTTGTTTCATCTGCAAACTTTGACATTAAGTTTGATATACCTTCATCAATATCATTGATAAATATACAAAACAACAATGGGCCCAACACCAAACCCTGAGGGACACCACTAATAACATTAGTGCACGTAGAGCAGTACCCATTGATTAAAACTGTGTCTTCTCCCACTCAACCATTCTTTTATCCATTGTAGCAACTTGCCCTTAATGCCATACTGCTCCAATTTGTACAGTAGTCTTCCATGTGCAACAGTATCAAAAGCTTTCCTGAAATCCAAGTATATGATATCAAAATTATTTTTTGCATCTAGTTCCTTTGTGACCACATCATAGTATACAATCAGATCGATCAGACAAGATTTCCGATTTCCCCTTGACAAACCCATGCTGTATCTGAATTATTAGTGCTGTCTTGTCTAGATGAACCTGCAATGCTTCTTTAACCAATGACCCCATTATTTTTCCTGGAACAGAAGTCAAACTAATAGGTCTGTAATTACTCGTGTCACCCTTTGATTCTCCCCTTTGTGAATTAGAGATACATTTGCATATCTTCAGTCTATGGGGACTTCCGCCAAGTCCAGGGATGCTCTTATAATTATAGCTAAGGGTTTGGTTACTTCATTTGCCACCTTTTAATATAACTGCATAGGTCCCATCTACCCCGGTGCCTTTCTTATGTTTAACTTCAATAATTTCTCCTCCACTTTGCTCTCAGTTATTATAAAATCATTTAACTCCTTGTTAGATTTTGATAAACATCTGGCTCTCTCTTCCTTGAATAACTCCATATGTGAACGCAGATGCAAAATACTGATAGTTCGGCAGCTATCTGAGAAACATCATGTATAGTCAAACCATTGATATCAAGTGGACCAATCTGATTCATCCCCTTCCTTTTAGTTCATATAAGTAAAGAAGTCTTTGCTGTTTTTTTTTTGCATCCTTTGTCAAAGATTTTTCATAATCTGCCTTCGCATGCCTAACCTCCTGTGTGACTTGATTACAGGCTAGCTTGTATCTAGCTTCTGTGTCTCCTGACAATTTATGTGAATCCCATTCGTTTTTCATCTCTGCCACGAGGCTCATTAGCACATCTGGCATCCATTTGGGCTTAAACCTAGAGCGGTATTTCTTAGTTGGAACAAAAAGACTAGTAGCTTCCAAAATTACTTCCTTAAATGCTTCCCATTTAGAATTTTCTGTTGGTAACATCATCAGTTGGTCCTACTGTATAGTCCCTTGTGATTGTCTTTGTCCATGTGGACGACCACATGGCCAAAGGGAATCACAGGATAGATTACAAGAAATAACACCGTACTTAGCAGTCACTGGCTTGAACCCTGTCACTCAAATCACGAGTGATAATGCATATCCTCGCACCAGTTCACTCGGCTACAGTCCCACAGGGTCGGTGCTGGGCCCATTGTTATTTCCTCTGTTTATTAATGTTATTTATGAAAAGTATATGAGGCTTAGTAAGTTTGGAGATGCCAGAAATGTTGGCAAGTTAATTAATGACAGTAATGCTGGTATGCTGCTGCAACAAGATCTGCTCTTGCGCCGTAAAGCCCACACTCAAACAAACAAGCAACAAGATCTAAAAAAATTAGGCAGCTAGGACGCTTCCAGATCAGCTAGTGTTATAATCTTGCTGCCTCTGCCCTGCTAGAAGGGAGTCCAAGTAGTGTGGCTACAGGAGGACATTGTCGAGGCCACTTTATGTCAAGAGCTGAGTGCATTGTTGCCATATCCAAGAATTTCATTATTTAATACAACATGCCCCCCCCCCATCGTTTTCTGCTACTGAATACACCAGGAATTGTCAAATTAATAGAACAAACTTATCTGTGAAAAGATCTGAACTTCCCAAACACTTCCTAGTTTAATTCACAAATATACGTGGACTCAGTTCCAATCTCTTTGATGTCCATTTCCACATTTTCCATGGTAGTATTATGGAAGAAAGGGTTTTCATTTGCCTTCAAGTGTATTTTCTGTAAGCAAAACTACAATGGCTCATACTTTTAGAGTCTGCGAAACCACAAGTTCAAATGTCATCATTGTTTCGCCGTGGATACCGGCGAAACAATGATGACATCGTGGCCCTCCTTCAAAAGCATGAACCAATTTAGCTTTGCTTACAGGAAATATACTTGAAGACAAATGAAAACCCTTTTTTTCCATAATACTACCATGGATAAGGGCAGAACTGGGGATGGACCTGCTCATTGGGGCATTGCTATTCTTGTGGGCAACCACAGGTGGTAGATGACTCTCATCAACCGGTGCAATACCACCACTTTGCTTATTGGAGACTTGAAGTGGTGAAACTCATGTTTAGTTTCTAGAGCAAAGTTTCCGGCATCCTCCCCCCATACTTCTCTTTCAACCCATGCACGGCACTAAGTACCGTGCATGGGTTTTGATACCTTTCGTGTTTGGGGGTTTCATAAAAAAAAAAAAAACTCCATTTCAATCTATTTTACAAGTAAAACTACTAGTTAACAGATATTGTTCTCATTAAAAAAGTAAATTATATCAGTTGTCTTTTCTTCCCATTAGAGGGTGGAACATTTTCTAATATCATGAAAGAAGTAGCCCTGCCAGTGATTGATAATTACAAATGTGAGGAATCTTTAAGGAAAACCCGGTTAGGAAGATTCTTTCAGTTATTTGACGGTTTTATTTGTGCTGGTGGAGAACAAGGTTTGGATTCCTGCAAGGTAAATCGTTTTTATTATTATTGTTTAATGCATGCTAAATTAATGGCGGAGTTTAGCAAACGAAATAATATTCATCCATCGTATTTGTTGCTCATACATCTGAATGTTTCACAAATTATTAAAGCCGATGTAGTATACATTAAGGGATAGACAGTATAGACTTACTATTTGAAACTAAAAAGAAAAAGGAAGTGTATAGAAGAATACCTTGGTGATCTAATGAGTTGGCTGACTTCAGGAAAGAAGTTTTCAGTTTCAGAAAACATATCAGACGTTTCAGTTTTCAGAAAACATATCAAAGGTATAGGGCCCCATGAGGCTGTTAGGTTTAAGGAGTTGTATAAAGTGAAACGGAAGCAGTATCATAAATCAATATATAAACATAAGACGAAAGCATGGAAAGATTTAGTGTACACTGTAGGGAATAATAACCCTTGAGGTCTTTTTTTTTAAATTAAGAAGAAACAAACTGAATGTTAATAATTTGATTTGTACTGTGAGAATCGGCAACATTGAAACACACAACTGGATTTCAACTGTTCAGGTTATCACTGATAAACTGTTTAGAGCGGATTTTGCACCACAGATGACAGTACTGTGGAAAGTAGTGCCAGGAGAGAAAACAGCGTTTATTGTGGACTTTCAAATAGTTTTATTTGATATTATTGAGTTGAAATCGATAACTTTTAAGTTAAACTAGTGGAATATAGTAAAACCCCGGGTTTAGATGTGGTGGAATATAACACTATGGTTAAAGCTGTTGAACTATTCTCTGAAATTATTCTAAAAATGTATAATAAGGGTTATGTGGAGTGGGGCCTTTCCAGGTTTCTGGAAGATTGCCCTACTAAAATTGATTCATAAACCAGGAAAGTAATTAACTGATCAAAGAGCTTGCAGACCTCTTTATCTGTTCGCTAACTTGAAAGATTATTGCTATTAAGATTGGAGTTTTTGTTTAACACTGCTAATGTAACTTTTCCTTACCAGTACGGATTCAAGAAAAACTGTTCTACGGAGGGTGCCATAAATGACTTGTAACTTATTGTAGGATTTCTTCTAGTAAGTATGTGTTAGCTTTGTTTGTGGACTTTGAAGGCGCTTTCGACACAGTATGGTATCAGAGCGTCCTGCGGACGATTAATTTTACTGATTTGTTATATAACACTGTTAAAAAATATTTATGTGGAAGAAGGATTTTGGTTAGATTTCAACGTTTAGAGTGCAAAAGGGATATTGATAGAGGGTGCCCACAAGGGTCAATTTTAGGTCCAGTGGCTTCAAACTGAATCCTTGTAATGCAACAAAAGTGGTATATATTGATGACTGGGTTATTTGTGTTCAAGGAACTGTAAAAGGGAAATAGAAAGAAAAATGAATAATGTAGTTAATACTACCTTGATTGAATGGGCTAAAAACAAACTCACTGTGTCATCTAGTAATACAGTAAAGATGATATTTAGAGGGAAGTTAGGTTATGGTAGGTCCCCTAAATTACATGTAAATGATAAACAAATACTCTTAGTACCCAGGGGACGTATTTAGGAATAATTATAGATGACAGGCTGTTATTTACCGAACACCTCGAAAATATAAGTATTAAAATTCAAAATTTAACAGCATCTATTGTCTGTATTACTAAATTACATTGGGGACTAGGAAAACGTGTTCTAAGTCTGTATTATGAGGCAATTTTTATTACAATTGTGGCGTATGCAGCCTCATTGTGGTATCAGAGGGTTATTAATGTTAACTTCCAGCAGAAATTACTATCAATTCAAAGAGCCATGCTTTTGACAATAGCGAGAGCAGGTAACACTGTATCAACTAATGCATTGCAGGTTTTAACTGTGGCACTTCCTTTAGTTTTGGTGGTAGTATTCAGAGCTTTTGGATATTTTTTAAGAAAGGGTAAACAGATTACATTTTTGGGTATAACCAATGATTTAATGATAAATATTAAGAAAGGAAAAAAGAAATATTCTTATGAAATTAATTGATATTTGACAGCAAAGATGGAATAATAGCGATACTACCGCTGTGACTTGGTTGTTCATTCCACCAGATAATTTTAATTATGAAAACAAGTTGACTAAGTGGTTTTATCCGAATATTGAGACCTGTTTTATATTAACGGGTCGTTGTTCTCTAAGACAAAAGTTATATTAGTTTGGTTTATGATCCCAAACATATTGTGAGTGTAAAATGGTAGAGAGTTGGGAGCATGTTCTATATGAGTGCCCACTATATGAAGAATACGGGTATATATTAAGAGATCAGTTTTCTAATTGTGATATAGGTTTTGAATATTTATACGTTCAATCCAAGAAATATTATTTAAGCTTTCCAAGAATATTGTAGATTAATCTTTCAAAAAAGAAAAAAATTGGTTGTTTTAATAGATACGGTAGAGATATTA
Organism: Mastigoproctus giganteus; assembly: GCF_048544385.1. Classification (NCBI taxonomy): domain Eukaryota; kingdom Metazoa; phylum Arthropoda; class Arachnida; order Uropygi; family Thelyphonidae; genus Mastigoproctus; species Mastigoproctus giganteus. Next base: position 111,422,572 of record NC_143581.1, on the reverse strand, counting down.
GTTTTTTTTTTTTTTTTTTTTTTTTTTGTTCTTGTTGTTCTGTTTTATTTTCTAGCAGTCCGTATTAGTCAAGTTCGACTATTACTGAGTTTTGAAATTTTGTTTTGCTTTGTTTAATATTAATTTAAATTTTCTGGCATTCTGTCTCAGTCATGTTTGGCTGGGATGGACTGCTTGATTAATTTCTTTCTTTTTTTTTTTTTTTTTTTTTTGGCTTTCAGATTTGGTCAGCTTGGGAGGGTATTGCAGGCACCCACCGGTATTGCACTACCTCTAGAGGGTGCCGGATTTTTAGTGCGAGTTGCATTGAGAGAGCACTAGACCCAGGCCCGGTTTCATGTGCCTATGGACGGGCACCAGGTATCAGGCATTCAATTAGTACCGGCTCCCTGGTGGAGAAGAGGCCTGTTTTTTTACAACACATCACGCATACACACATAACACTGCAGCCCATTTGTAGAAGTTTTACTTGAATACAGAATATACAAGTGGAGATGGATATTATATACAGGTGGAGATGGAAAATATATAGGTGGAGATGTTGAGGATGGCACCCATCTCCATGTATATACACAATACAAATACAGTATAGACTTAAAAGTCTGCGGGAGTACCATAGTGAGACCTATTGGTTGGTCTCAGGCGTCACAATCCTCCCCACACCGTGTGGAAAAGGTCCGGTTCGAATCCTCGATGACACCAGGAACTTTAATGGGCTTTTTTTCACTCCGTGGCTGAGTTAGTCGGTCTCAGGTGCAGACAACGAGGTTTTTGGGATGCTTTCTTCCATCAAAACAGGAAAGTCGACCAGAGGAAAGTCGACACCACTGTGCTAACCCGCACGGTTAGCACAGCGGTGTCGTCATCGCCTTCTCCCCCAAGTGGAAAAGGCCAGGGTTCGAATCCCTTCGATGACTCAAGGAACTTTGATGGACTTTTTTTTTACTCCGTGTCTAAGTTAGTTGGTCTCAGGCGTAGATAGAAAGGTTTCCCCCCGAAAAAACTTTCGTCCAGCAAATCAGGCAAATCGACTTGAGAACAAACGCAATGGGTAGGTGAAAATTCCTTTCCAGGTGACTCTAATATAACAGCTTAGTTTTTTAGTTTAGTATAGACTTAAAAGGACACTAAATCCAAACAAAAGATGAGGGTGGTTGAGATCAGGTTAAGGCTCATCCTTCTCCCTAACATTGAATCTGGAATTTAGGTCTTCTGAACTGTAGAACCGGTCCTAAAGTAAGGTTTTCGTATTAACGTCAAAGAAACTCCTGTGATCTCGAATTGATTAATAATACTCATCTTGTGGAATCAGTTCCTTATGGCCAAAGACTGTTGCAATGTTTTTCTGAGTTCTTGGTTTTACCTGTTATAATAAAAGCTTTCAAGCTGCAACGCTTTTTTAAATACCAACTCGCCGAACTATACATACAGCTAGAACTTGTCGAGCATTGTTCAAATTAGCTGCATGGATTACATTATCAAAGATGCCACAAATCTTCAGAGAGAAATGCACTGTAAATGCAAAAGGTAGGATAAAAACAGTTACATGCGAGCACTCTGTATCATGCGAGCAAGATATCCCCTTTCCTGTTTGCTGCAGTACAGGTTGAAATGTAAATATTGCAGATGTCCGGTGGGTGTGACATACTGGTGTGGCTGTTGATGTTATCATGGACGAGAGAAACAACAAGGAAAATAGCGATGAGGAGACAGTCTTGAAATATGTTGCTTGAAATATGGTTCCAATATATGCTTTAACGTATACATAGGTTTCGGTTAATTCAAAAATTGGGGAGAGCAGTTCTATGCATAGTGACGGCTGTATTGTATTCCTGACTCCACAGTGATCACTGAATACGCAATGTAGAATACTGAATAAGATACGAGATCGTACATTGAACCATCATATGTTCTGTTACATTCATTAGAAACCATAGAGACTTGCTTGATAGACCTCTGTGTCTCATTCAACCTATTCAGGCCACTCACAATTACGATAAAGTTAAACGGGACATTAAGGTTATTATTATATTAAAACCACTATTATACCACGTGAAAATTAATAATATAGTTTATTAGGCCGTTTTACCTTACTTATAGTAATGTAATATCTTAATGTAAAAGTTTCGGGTATCTTACCGGCACCATCATCAGACCAAGCTTTGGGGGAACAGAAAATAGGAAGGGTTACAAATTGTAATATTTTAGAATATTACAATTATACTATTACAATTACTAATACTACAACTTGCAAATTATGGTTCTAAAGTATCAAGTTTTGAATTGTTTTACAATAGAAAACAGGAAATCTAAGGTAATTACAGACTAAATTCTTACCTGCTGACGAACTCCTCTTGCCGATGCTCCCAGAAACCTGATATGAATACAGGCAAGAGGCATTGCCAGCAGTTAATTTATAGTAGGGGGATTAACTCCATTAGCCAATAGGATATTGCCAAGTTATAAGAGTGGTTTTAATATAATAATAACCTTAATGAAAAACAACCATGTAGCTTCCTTCCCTATTAAACAGGGCACCCTACACGTTTTCTCTTTGCCAACATAATACGGATGCACTAAAACTACATAGGACTCTACTGAACTAATGAAATCATCAGTTTCGTTTCTTTGCAACAGTGGCATCATCTTAAGCAACACACTCATTTTGTAACATATTTTCCTCCTATGTTGAAACGTGCGATGAACACATATATTTACCCAAAATTTGGACAGTTTTCACACACCATATATAAATTAATATCCCCTAGACGCGGGCACCTGTACATAATCAAGGGACTTCCCAATAATATTGCTGACCTTCCAAATTAGCATCACTGGGAATCAATGCCTATATATTGGTTGTCAAGCTGGAAGGTGGAATGCAAAATGCGAAGTGTGCAGCCGTGCGCCGCGACCCATAGAAATTCGGAAAAGAGATCCTGGTGGGTGAGTCGCCTAGCCCTAATACATCACTTTGTTCCCTGCTTCGACAAGATGGAGGTTCAGGACTGGCTTGATTAGGATCAATCAAAAGGTGGGTCTTACTGCTAGGGGAAAATGCTATACAATAAATCTTCCTCCCTTTGGTCCTGGGATGTGGTCAGGACTTACTGAAAATGTTTATTTCATGCTCTAGGTGAAATTAGCGTGCCATTTTTGTACAGTAACCCTGCTACTTTATAAACCGGCGTCCACTTACAGGACTCCATGGTGGTTGAGATGTTTAGAACATCGGAAATTTTTATTTTACTCTCATTTAAACCCCTCTTTTTCTTGTGGGGCCCTAACAAAGCCCTTACCTAACGGATCGGAAGCTACAGATATCACCAATTCAAAAGGATCCAGAACTGAGGATAGACCACCATCACTGACACCACTTTTCCTCATTTTCCATTCCATTGTAGAGCAGGCAATCGAAAAATGTCACCCTTATTTATCCAAAATGAATTCGGAGGATTGGCAAATCTCTTAAAAGGTCACGTTCTGGAGACATTTTAGTTGCAGCATAAAGTCCAAAACATGGGCAGAAACTTCTAAAAGCCACATCGATACGAGGAATAACTATCATCGTAACCCTTCATAAAACTCTGAACTCTTCACGTGGTGCAATATCAGAGTGGGGTCTCCATGTCTCAGATGAATAAATCTGCTCTGAACTGAAAGAACAAGGAGTGACAGCTATCAAGAGAAACCGATGCGTAAGGATGAGAATCTCCTGCCTACTCGAGTTCTTATCCTTACATTTAATACCCATAGGTCTCCAAATTCCATCAAGGCAGGCTACTTAAACTGTCCAGTGAGGTTTTTGTATACCAAAGAAACTGAGGTGTTTTAAATGCTAAAAGTACGGCCACTCTCAATCGGCCTGTCGTGGTTCCCCTGCCTGTGCACGATGTGGTACTAAAGACCACGAGAACAAGGAATTTTAGGCTTCTAAGACAATTTATACAAATTCCCAAGGAGGCCACCCTGCATACTCTTGAGCATGCCAGCAGTGGAAGGAAGAAAAAGAAATTCAGAAACTAAAAAGAGCTGACGACGATGCGGGTATTGTGTTTGGGTAGCTCTGTCGTTCCACTCCCGAGCGCATTTATCAAGAAGCCAGAAAACTATCCAACCAATAAATAGAGACAAGTCGTACTTTGCAGGAACCTTCTGAGCGTATGCTCAGAAGGTTTCTGCGAAGTACACCATCGGCACGCAGACTGAGATGACCATACCACCAGAAGAGCCATTCACTCCTCTCTTTCCCCCCATTTACTGATTTCATTAAAGCTAACTCAAAAGAGCCAATCACTTTCCACACCTATATCAGTACCTGCTGTACCAGCTCCTCCAAAAAAAGAAAGACAAGAAAAAGCAGTAAGAACAGCTGGCATCTCGACCTGAAGAAAAAAAAATGGATGTAGAAGAGAATGAGGAGACAACAAGACATGGTCTTGGAATTTTTTTCCTGGTAAGAAATGGACACAGGACAGAATTCACACTTCCCAAAAAAAAAAAAAAAAAAAAAAAAAAAAAAGAAAAGAAAAGATAATTTCAAGGCTGAGAAAGTTAAAAAAAAAAAACCCTCAGCAATTCTGAAACCGATCACCGGATCCTTTAAGCCCAAGTAATGGCTAAATTTTTACCGTGGAATTGTCGTAGATTTCGGCGAAATACTGATGATATAAAGGCGCCCCTGCAAAAGCATGAGCCAGTTTGCTTTTGATTTTGCTTTGTCATTTGTCATTTAAAGACAAATTTAAAGACAGCTCTTGCTTCTCTAAGGTTACTATCTGATGTAAGGACAGAATAAGCGATGGACCTACCCATAGATAAGTTGCTATCCTTGTGGTCAACTAGAACCCATTTTAAACTATGCTGCATTCCACTAACTTACCAGCGATAGAAATTCGCCTTATGTTAGGGTTTTTATTAACAGTCTGCGTGATTTATTTGCCACTTGGGACTGAAATCATCAAGGTATATTTGGAACAGATAGACTTTGATGATTTCATTGTGCAGCTGCTTTCACCTGCCCCTCGACGTGGGCACCTGTATGCGGTGAAGAGACCCCAAGTGACGCTGCTGCTCCCCCAGATTAACATCACTATAATCTAATGCCCACAGCCTGTGTTCCAGGCTATCATCCTAGGAATACGGCATGTTTGCCGCGCGTTGCTACTCGTGTAAATTCGAAAAGCGGGATTTTGGTGGTTGAGGAGCTTGGCTCCAACACGCCACTTTGGCCGTGGCTTGGACAAGGCAGGTGGTCCTGGATGACTCGGCTAGGATCAATCGGCTAGTGGGTTTGCTTGCAAGAGTCAACCGTGCCAATGCCATGCCCCTACCCCCTTGGTCCGAGGGACAGGATTCGGGCTGGCGACGATGCAGGTATTGTGTCTGGGTAGCTTTGGCGTCCCACTCCCGAGCGCAGTTATTGCTTGCGGCCATTAACTGGCAAGCAATAAATAAAAAAACATGATTTGTTGTGTTTCTTTCACTCGTTTATTTAGGTTTCTTATATCAAAAACTGCCGAATTATTCCGTGGCACCTCAGTTCTGCTTGGCTTGGACATTCGCTCAAAACTGGTTAATAAGCTCGTGGCTACCATAAGCATAACGGTGCCAGCGGCGCCGGTTACATTTTTTTTTTTTTTATTATGTAAACTCCAAACACGAGAGGTATTAGAACCTATAATACTTAGTACTGTGCTTGGGTTGGAGATTGAGAAGACGAAAGAAGATATTTGTTGACTTGAACTGTAGATTGTAATTTTCAGGAAATACGTATGAAGGAAGGTTATTCCAGAAAACGGCAGTTGAATGAATAAAAGAGGAAGATGAAAAGTTGGTTCTGTGAGTTTGAAGTTGGACAGTAAATGGATGTTGGCTGGTGGCGGCATGTGTTCGGACTGTTTTGAAAGAGAGAGCGGGAATTATAGAAGCCAATTAAGAAGAACAGTGCCCATTGAAGTATCTGTAGAAGACGCATGCAGCAGGAACAGACGTCTATGAGACAGCGATTGGAGAGATTCTGTTAGAGATGAATCATTAATTAACCTAACTGCCCTCTTCTGAATGGAATCAAGAAGCCTGAGAGAGGTTTTGGGGGCACCACCCCAGTTGTGGGAACAATCCGTTCATGGCTGGGCGGATTTACGATATATACAGAGTGAGCAGCTGTTTGGAAGAAAAGTAACGCCGAGAGCGAAAGAGAAAACAAAGTTTTTTAGATGCAGAGGAAGCAATATTTGTAATGTGCTTGTGCCAAGAGAGATTAGAAGGCAGGGTAATCCCCAAAAGAGATATATCATTTTGCCTAGAAATTGGAGTGTCACTAAAGATAAGCATAGGAGTAGCAGAATCCTTTTTGCGAGTTATAAGACAAGACTGAGTTTTAGAAGGGTTGAAATCAACTAAGTTGTCTTTGCCCCACTGGAGAATTACCTGAAGATCGGCATTTAAGGAATTGGTAGCAGATTTTCGAGAAGTTGAAGCTGATTGAGCAGGACAAGGTTTCTCAAAATGTAAAATGGAATGCAATGTGTTATCATCGGCAAAACTATGGATAGGATTTCCAGTCAATGGAAGAAGGTCATTGATACACAAGAGGATAAGATTGGGAGAAAGAACTGAACCTTGGGGGACACCGACATTAGTGGAGAAGTTAGAAGACAGAGAGCCATCTACCATCACCTTCAGTGAGCGATCAGAGAGAAAACTGGATAACCAATTACTAAAAACAGTTGGCAAACCATAAGATGGAAGCTTGTTTAGAAGACCTTTATGCCAAACACGATCGAAAGCCTTTGAGATATCAGGAGCAACTACTTGTGTTTCACCGAACCTTTCCATTGAATTAGTCCATAAATGGGTAACATAAGCCAGAATATAACCAGTGGATCGACTCTGACGGAATCCATACTGGCGATCGTTGATCAGACTGAAGGTTTCTAGGTAGTTTAAGAGTTGGCGGTTAATTGCTTTCTCCATTACTTTAGAAAGAGTAGAAGTAATTGCAATAGGATGATAATTGGATGGGAGGGATTTGTCACCCTTTTTAGAAACTGGCTGGATATGAGCAAATTTCCAAGCAGAAGGAAAAACACTTTTGGAATAAGAAAGTGAAAACAGGTGGCAAAGAATAGCAGTAAGTTCAGGAGCACAGATTTTGAGAACAAGTGGAGAAATACCATCGGGACCTGGAGCTTTCTTGGCATCAAGATTCATCAAAATCCTTCTGACATCCTTTTGACGGAATACCCCAGGAGGCATTGAATGGAGCGTGTTGGGAATAGTGGGAGGTGTTTTACCAAGATCATTAATACATGAGTTGGAAGAAAAATGGGATGCTAGCAGGTCAGCTTTATCCTTGGCTGAAGTGACAACACAACCATCTCGTTTGGACAGAAGTGGGAACAGAGATGGGAAAAAGTTGCGGCCAATAGCTTTGCCAAGAGACCAGAATGCTCGGCTACCATTAGGGCAAGAAGCAAGTTTTCTACTCTTAGCCTGTTCAAACACTAGTTTGGACTGATTAATAACTGCTTTACAATTGTTGCGAGCTTTGGTGTAGGCAGAAAATGAAACTGGAGAATTAAAAAGAAGCCAATTACGATATGTAACATTCTTCTCTTGAACAGCCTTAGCACATTTAATGGAAAACCAACGTTTATTTAAAGGACGAGATTTTAACGTGGTGGAGTGTGGGATAAAGGATTCCATTCCTGCATGAATAATTTCACTGACAAGATCCCAGCAAACGTTGACATCAGAAGTTTTGAAACAGTAATCCGACCAAGGAAAAGAAGAAAAGAAGTCTCGCAGGTCATCCCATTTTGCATTCTTGTAATGCCGAACAACACGAGGTTGGGAATAGCCATGAGATAAAGGTTCCATTGGAGAAGAGACAATCACCAAGTTGTGATCTGAAGTGCCTAAAGGACCTCTCACATCGACCGTGTACTTAGAAGGGTTATTTGTGAGAAAAAGATCAAGCGTATTGGCTGTATGATTAGGATTGTCCGGTATTCTTGTAGGTAAATGAACAATCTGTGCAAGGTCATTAGTACTTTATTATTTCAGTTAACTCAACTATTTAAGGAAGAACTAGATATAAAATTTCATCAAAATCTGTAAAATCCATTTTTAAAAAAAAACGCAATTTTCAAATTGATCTTCAAGTAAAGTTCATTGACCTTGGCAGGTAGAAAGGTCAGTTTACGAAACAATCACTGAAAAATATTAGTAAAAAACAGCAATGAGTTTTTAAAAAAGTGATTTTGAGGCCCCCTCTGATCAGGGCCCTAGGCAGATGTCTTTTTTCCTATAGGATAGTGCGCTACTGCGTATGGAAGTGATCACTTCCCCATGATAACTTGCTTACATAGTGGGAGACCGTGTCTTCCTTTTAGGTTACTGAGGTGGAAGGTTGATCGGCTGACTGGAATGCCTTTCAAGATGTGGAATATATTTTTTTTTTATTTCCACATCAGTGGGCACCTCAGGAAAAGCCTGGTTCGGCTAGACAGGTGTACATTTTAAATATTCAAGGCAATTACATTGATTGAATTAAAAGAAAGGAAAACGTATTGTATTTACAAGTAAGCTCCCATAGACACTGAAATTTCAAAACTGTGAAAGTGATACTGTCATTAGTTCTACTTTATACACTTCTTTCAGGATGTCCGGTCTGTGGAGCTTCGAGCTCCAGAAAGCTGAGGCATTAATTCCCAGGGAGTTATATGGTCCGAACGTATTCGTCGTAAACACTGATTCTACGTATTGCAGGTTTTGTAGTGAATATCTAAGACAAGGTGCTGCACTGCATCGGGTTCGTTCGGTGGTCTGAGGGTTTGTCGGCACTTCCCAAATGTCGGGTGAATCCATTCGGCCACAAAGCAGTTGTGACAAGGTGTGCAAATTCCTCTCCTTGATGATGGTTTCATGCCGAGGTTTCGTACAGCACGATCCAAGAGATGGTAAAAGGGTGGCCTATCCCCCTGTTTAACAATCTGAGGAGCCAATATTCTGTCCCAAGAAATCTCTTGAGTTGAGCAGAGGAAGCCCCTAACCAAAGCACAGATGCACAGGGCAGTACGGCGATCAAACTTCTTTGGCCATAATCCAAGAGAAATCCACGAGGCCTAAGAGGTCTTGAAAGAGGTCTTGAAGAAGATGACAACACCGCCTCCTCTCTTATCTTTTCTGGAGTTTGCTAGATAGTGATAACGAGTGAACGAGAGGAGCACCCCGAGGTGTTTCCTCTCATCAACCCAAGTTTTCGAGATGCAGATGAATCATTGTCTTCCTGGAGGAGCAGGATATGGAACTTGTTAGTGAGGCTCCTAACATTTTGTAGAAAGAAAGTAAATGACATTTGGGAAACACAGATTTGTCTCTTAAAAATTGTTTGTTATTGGTGTATAATAGAAGCCTTGTGGTTAGTGTAAATGTTTTGTTTCAATAAATGGCTTAATTAAGGCACCTGTCGGCCAGACTGCTAGGTTAAGAACCTCGTCGAGATGCGCCCTGGGGCGAGAGAGCACAAAAGTAGCAATGGCCTGAGTAGTTAGGCCACAGCCTAGTGATGAACAAAAAAAAAACTATTATTTTTATGCTATCCGAATAATTAAATTCATCTATCATGCTGTGTCTCATGTCTGTTAATTGCGTGCGTTCTATGGTCGATTCGTCTGTTTTGCTAAATGAAAAACCCGGGGAAAATCTGGGGGAAAAAACTTTGCTACCTAAACCTGAGACCGACTAACTCGGCCACGGAGTGAAAAAAGCCCATTAAAGTTCCTCGCATCACCGACGGGATTCGAACCCGAGCCTTTTTCCACCCGGTGTGGGGAGGATCCTGACGATACCACTGTGCTACCCACGCAGACCCTAATGATGAACAGCTTGGCTCTGGTAGTTACAGCTGTAATGTTGTAGGTTTCACAAACATGCCTGAGCCGGAGAGTTTCACTGGGAGTTTCCATCTGCTGAGTGCCATTATTAATTGATTTCATTGCTTTCGATCAGTCTGTATTCAACATGCAGCTTGTGACAGACCTACTCCTAGGGAAATGGTTTGCATTTGTGCTGGCAGCTGCTCTCTGAACGGCTTTTGCAAACGATCTAGTGGATCCTTTGGGATCAATCTGGGGTTCGTGTACAGTTCTCTCAGAGGGGAAGGAGGTAATTGAGTTTGGTTCTCTGCTGTTAGAAAAGTAGGATGGTCCGAGACCTGTGGAAGTGGGTAGTTGTAAAAGGGGAGCTGGGAGGTCCTAATTGGTCTTGTGAATGCGTGTTGAGGGCGCGAGAGAACGGAGGAGCCCATGTGTGTGGTATCTGGGTGCCTTGGTTTTGGCGGTCCTCCATAGGTTGGTTGGCAGGGCTTGTTGGGCATATTCTGTTGTTGTTGTAGGGTTGGCCTTTGCGAGGCTGCATTGCGCAATTCTCTCAGCATCGGCTTCGGATTTATATATCTTGACAAGTTCCTGTGATGAAAGGATGTGGGCATTGACCGAGGCATGACCAAGTTTGGAGAGCTCTGAAAGGTTACGTAAGTCGATGACTAAGTGAAAAGTGTGTTTAAGGTCAAACGGCACCAGGGGGTTCCCCCATCTCCGTGTAGTTTTCATTGTCATGTGATAGAGTACGCCGTAGGGGCCAGAGAATTAAGTGTATGGAACTTGTGGTGTGTAATGTCGTGTACCGTTGTTCTTCTGACCTATTAGCCGCTGGGCCCCTGATGGGGCCTAACGTTGCCCACAGTTAACCTCGGGGAGGTTGACCAGATACACCAGTTTTAGATATTTACTCTGGCAGATCCTGCCACCTAATTTCCTAAGATTTCAGTGGCTAGGACCTAAAAAAAAAAAAAAAATTAGGGGTAAGCGCTAGAATTGGAAAGGCCAAATGTTTATAAACGCGATGTAATTTAGACGTGATTAAGTTTGAACTTTGTGTGGGGCATACGCTAGCTGCTGTAGGTAGAGTAGGGGTCTGAAGACTGGGGGGTGATAGGTAGAAATATGGGGACGATAAAGAAGGCGACCCCAATATGGTCAGTGAGTCCGGCCCTGGCCCCACCAGAGAATAGAAGGCGGAGGCAGGGGGGATAGGGAAGACTGTCTCCCCCCCCTTCGCTGCCAGGAAAGGGAGTAAAAGAAAACCAGGCAAGAGTGCCCGGTTTAGATCGCCAAGATGGCGCAGGGGTGATGAAGATGCATGGCACTTCAATATCCAGTGCGGTCACATATGGGGCAGTATCCCCGTCCAGGAGTGGTTGTCCAGTTAATGCAGTCACTGACAATGGTCAAGTGTCCTGTGGGTTTATCAGGTGTCATGTCCAGTATAGCTCGATTTAGAGCGTTGAATGTGCCAGGTATTGTCAATGAGGATGGTTCCTCTGTTAAGGATACAGTGGCTCTGTTTCAGCTTGGTTGCTTCTTGTAGTGGCTATGCCGTGCGACGGATCGTTGACGTGCAGTGTGGTTGGAAACTCATCAGTCGGAGAAGTATCTCCATCTTTGTTAGCACTATTTCGGTTGATCATAGGGACTTCGAGTTAGAGTTATAGTTTGGTTGCGATTCCAGGCATGTGTTGTGTCGGGTATGATGGTGGAAATAAAGTCGGTGACTATGAACGTTAGGTCCTTAATTTGTTTTCTGAGCCGTAACAATTCATCTCTAAAATCAGTTTTGAATTTTGAGTCGATAGTTATCGCTAAGCAGTTTTTCCAGATTCTTTTTTATTGATTTCACCATCTCTTCAAGACTGCGCCGTTCAATAAGCATATCAATGTTGTGAGATGGAGGATTCTGGTAGGTTATTTTCTGTGTGGCGGAGCAGTTGTTTTAGCGGATGCAGGAGGGAGGTCGATTGGGACGGTTTGCTGCATTTTACTCACATCAAGAGTTTGGAAGTTATCTAGGTTTTGGTCATCGGATTGTTCATACTCAAGCTTTCCATATGTTCCTAGACAAGCTTCTATAGCCGAGTTGGATATTTCATTTGGGACGTCTAGACTCTCGCTATTGTGTATTTGATTATATTAATTTACGTTTTCAATACAAATACTCTTTCCACTTTTAGAACCAGCATCAGGGTTTCATTATAATGCTGCTTGGAATCTATCACTAGTATACCGCCGTCTACAACGATTTCTGTAGATTTGCGTTCTGGAGGCAACTGGCTTACTGGAGGCTGTAACATTTCCATTAACATTAGCATCATAGCTCTCATTTACGGACGACTGTATCTCGATATCAAAATCATTGCAGTCAGTCAGGCGCCTGATTGACTGCAATATTACTGAAAGTTAGTATAACATAAAAATTACATTTTTAAATAACGTTCTCTGTTCGATATCAAACACAAAGTACACACTGAGAATGAAGTATACGCCCTACTTCTAGAAATTTAAGTCAACTCGCGCAAACGCTCTTGGAGTGACGATAATGTTGGTAAGACGAAGGTAGGCGCATTGACGGAAATGTGGAAAATACGCGGATGATATTATTATTTATACCATTTGAGCGCGGGGCCCTGTTCTACAGAACCGGTGGAACACGCTTGTGGTACACATCAGAGTTGTATGTTTCAGAGTTGGCCATAGATCACATTAATTCTTACATTTATCAACGGTATATGAATATATATAGATTCTTTAAGCGTATTGCAGGCTTTATCGGCTGTGAGATAGCTTTCATGCAGTCCTGCCCAGGAATCAACAGATGCAAAGTTCTCTTTCTGAATGTTCGTTTGATAGCCGCTTCTGGGTCCTAGGCCATATTGCTTCTAAGTTTATGCTGACCTGGCTTCAACGTCTGCCAGTTCATAACTATAAACTCAGAACAGTTGGTCTAATTTTCCCGTATACAGTTTACAGACAGATAATATTTGGCAAATTACACTCCAAATGGCATGGACAGATTCCAAACAAGTTATATCAGGGGAACCTGTAATCAAATTCACACAGTCTAGTTCTTGTTCGCCTCCATAGGATAGAGTCATCATACACATTCATATTTGCTGAGAGCTGTTGACCTCCCCATTACCTATGTGCAAGAACTGCATATCATAAAATATGACGAACTAAAGCAATCGTTCGTCATGTTTTATCCGAGTGTACGTGTTTTACAAATGAACGCTGTTGTTCTCGGTGTAGTACAGTGATAATAATCACTGTCCACTCCATACAGGATAGAAAATATCCAGGTTCCAATTCTGTCAATGAAGCAAGTTTTATTTTCTATAGGGAAACTAGTTTTTTGTCCAGCAAAACAGGCAAACCGATCAACGAACACACAATTTAGGACATTAAATATACATGAGTTGTTCTTGGCTAACCATAATATGATAATTTAATTTTAAATTAACACCGTCTATCTTTTATTGTTTTTAGCCATCTGATAGAGTTTATGCACTTAAATTTTATCTGACGGTGACCATGTTTCAGTTGTTTTTACTTATCTAAAATCTATAAATTTGTTTTGATTTATTTAAAATATACTCTGGATGCATATTTATATTTATGTACCTTTTATCTTTATACTTACCACAAACACCTTAAGATATAGCGACCTATGAGTACGGATCACTGAAGCCATTTTCCGTTATATGTCTCTTTTTTATATGACTTTGTCCTGGCACATTATAGTCTCAGTTTCTAATGTGCCAATAAAACCCAAACCGACTTTTCATGGGTCGCATCGCGCGGAATACCCGTCGACTTTCAAAAGTGAAGAAGAAATGGTGCCACATCGTTTGATGCCGAAGTGCACCAAACCATGCGGCACTATTTTTTGGTTCACTTTGGGTCCACAGCGCAGGCTGTCGGTGCTGGATCTAAGTGATGATTATAGTTAAATTTATTTAATACAGGAGTGCAGTAGCATACACTTTTTGAAGTGACAGAGTTTCATGCTTGCTTACTGCTAAATACGGTTAATGATTCTATTTGTTGTCAACATAATTAATCTAAACTCCTCAGACATGGTGGTCGTGCTCTATAACCCATAAGAAATCTCTATAAACAAGAGCATTTCTTATGGTTTAATAAGCAAATTTCATATATATTTATTATGCATTAATAAGAGAATAAGGTGAATATTTCAATATCATTTATTGTTGCCAAATAAATTATTGCTTTTTATGATTGTTAGCAGTGTTAATGATAAGAAAACGTATTCCACATTTTAATTCCGCAACTTGGTATTTACTTATGATAGGGCGATGGTGGCGGTCCACTTGTTTGCTATCAGAAAGACGGAACCTACACTCTCGCTGGTCTTGTTTCCTGGGGTATCGACTGTGGCCAACCTGAGGTTCCAGGTGTGTATGTCAAAGTTCAGAAGTACCTGGATTTTATTAGCAAAAATACGGGCTACGCACTGCAAGACTACTGGCCAAAAATTTATGCTGGATGATTTATATTTGTTAGAACTAAATGCTAACGATGATCATGAACCATGTAAATAAAATATTGTACGAGTAATGTTTGCAAAGTTATACCTTAAGTAAAAGGAGGAGAGGAAAGAAAGCTGTTAACTTTAATGTTTGCATTATGTTAATGTAAACATTAGACGAATAATATTAGAATTGATATTGATGTAAATATATCTGAAACTATAACACATTTTGTATACATACCATTGAACAATTTATACAAGACCAAAAGAATTATAAAATAATCAACCAACGTGAAGTAGTTGTAATAAAAAAAAATTGTACCAGATCATGAACTTATTTATTTTTTGCATGTACAGTGCCATGGTTTGCATCTACAGAATTTGCATTCATAAGTTTACGTGGCACACCAACTGCCGAAATATTTTCCTTACTCCACCAGAGTTCAGGTCTTCCCAACTATGGACGGATGTCCACTGCATAGCCGTCACTGTAAAATTATTCCAACGAAGTTATCACGGCTCGTAGACATGTCATCAAATTGCAATTTTGTCCTCAAAGCACTTTTTTTATTATTTATTTATTGTACTAGGCGGTTCCAGCCAGTTTCCCTGACGCTCCACCACTATTTACATACTGTACACATAATTACAATTGCTCCTTTATAAGATATTGAAGTTCTGCACTTCATGTGCTCTCTCCATTACAGGGTAATGAAACCCAATTCATGTCATATGAGTTTGAATCTCTGCGAAGAGAAACAGCTAGTGAGAAAGTCCTCGCAGTAGCCCTCTTGAATCATTTTACCTGTCTTCTTCCATCATATATACCGAAGCCAAAGAGACATTCTACATGCATCAGTTTCACTCTCGAAAAATTGAAATTGCTATGGAAGTATACAGTGCAGAGCACGGAAATGCAGGGATCATCTTATTCCACTTTGCGTTCACACAAGAACACCGTTTCGCTGTAAGAGATATCTGCATTTGTGTATTTTCACAGGGTAAGCTATCCACCATTAATCTTAACCTAACTGCAAAATCTACTTTCCAATGTCCAGTGGACTATTTACCCCAACCAGTCAATCTTTTATTATTTTTTTTTCAAACACAGGTAGTTTTATCACCATTCTTCTTGCTCCATTTGCAGCAGGATTTGTGTTCTCTTGAAAATGTGTACTACAAAATTCTGGAAAGCATCAAAGTCCATCCGTGCCTTCAGTAGAAGGGTCTCACATTCAGAAGTCAGTGTTTGCACGCGCTGGGTGCTCCATCAATCAATTCCTCTCGTAGATCCTGGTTTTCATGGCACCTTATACAGAAGATATATCCAGTCTTCTTTTTCTCCACAAGTACACGATGAACGTGCTGAAATACCTAATTAATTTAATTTTTCCAAAGAAGGACCTGTTTTGCTGGACGAAAAAAACCCAGTTTCTCGGTAAAAAAACAAAACATTACTATCGATGCCTGAGACACACGAACACAGCCACGGAGTGAAAAAAAGCCCATTAAAGTTCCTGGTGTCATCGACGGGATTCGAACCCCGACATTTTCTACGCGGTGTGGGGAGGGCGGTGACGACACCACTGTGTTATCGGCGCAGATCATAATATACAGCAGGAACCAGGATTCATAAGACCAGGAAACGTTTTTCCAGATCCTTCAGTATCCGGTGTAATGATCCTCAGCCCACTGTACCATTCAGTCTTTACAGGCTCCTGTAATCGATACCAGCTCGTTTCGATTACAAGATCTCCGATGCCTAGATGTTATTGGATCAACCTTGAAACACCCGAGACACTATCGAACATAAAAATCTCTGTAGAGTTGCAGCTTCCTAGATACACATACCAATGCTTCTGGAGAAGATCATTATTGCATTAAATTTCACGCATAAAGAATATCATATATGTCTACCTGTATTATATTGCATTGTACGAACGCATTATGTCGTTGGAAGTGGCATTTTACTAAAATAGATGTACCTAATAAAGTTTATATATATACATATAATATATATAAAAAAATATATATATATTTTTTTTTTTTTTTTTTGCCATTAGCCATTACATTTGTATTATATCATCAAGTAGTCCTAAGAGCCTTAGGACTGCTTGACAGTCTTGTTATGACTCGTGTAAAAAAACTTGGGAGGGTAAGCAATCTCTCCTAGGGCTAAAGGAAAAACTTAAAATATTTTCAACATTCAAATAAACTAAATCCAGTCTCATAGACATGAATTACAGTGACATAAATTATCACTTACCTATCAGGTCAAAAAGGAAAAAAAAAAAACCTTCAGCCACAACTATTTAAGCAGATCCACACATTCTTCTTGATAATTCGCTAACCACACTTTCTGTGGGCTCCAAGTGCCATGCGATCTCTCTAGTGCGATTTTAAGATGGAGACACTGCTGAATATATCAATGCCTTAATCCTTCAGAAAATCCGGAACCTTGAGGACTTCCTCTCCGGTTTTGGACTTCACATCAATCCTGAGAAGTCAAAACAGTTCACTTTCTCTCTTAAACGGAGCCCAACAATAGTGCAACTCATTTTAAGAGGATCAGCGATTTCTGCCTTCCAACATACAGATCTGGGTGTAATTTTTGATGAAAAGCTCACCTTTCTACCGCACATAGACCACTTGCAAATAAAGTTCTGCCGACTCCTTTGGATGATTAAACAACTTATGCACGTCCATGACCAGGCTGTTGGGTGCAGATGTATTAAGACGTGTTTATCCGGTCATACTCTATGGCGCCGAAGTCTGGACTTCAACTGCTACGACCCACCTTAGACGGATTTTCGCGGGGGAATTCTTGCTACTGAAGTGGGCCATTTGAAAATTTCGGCTTCCCCCTGCACCAAGGCCCACCAAGATGGCGGCAGCTCTCAACATCAGACGTCTTCCTGCCATCATTCACGAGAGAAGACTCGTCTTTACAATCAAAATGTAGTCGGCATTATTTCAGTACCAGATTTCTGGGCTAACTGCGGATGGAAGATCCAGGTCCCAAGTCTTAGGGCTAATCCAATCCTACAGGCCATTCCAAACCGATTAACGCTATCTGATCGGTTCCTACCCGTGCAAATTCTGCAAGACATACACTCCTTGGACGGCGACCTCTACAAATTCGCAGTCGATAAGAAATATAGGCAGCAAGTAATCGGTCGACTTCCTTCCCAGGACCACGTCAGAGGACATTACAACCTGCTGTCGAGGACCTATCCATCACTGTCATGGATCCATCACTCCAGTGTTCAAACCTTTCTGGAGTCATAATGCTGTTTTTTTTTTTTTTGGTTTTTTTTCATCTTTCTTTATGATGTGTAATTTCCTTTATGTAAACTCTTGGCTTGTAGCCGTGAAGGGAGTTGTATACAGCAATGTGCCTTCTGTATATAATAAAGAGTTCTTCTTTTTGTAGGGCGAGTACTAGTTCTTTCATAAACCCTCCTCCGCTTGCGATGTTACTGCAATCTCTGCTTGCGCCGACCGGGCTAGCTAGGTGGGTAAAGTGCCTGCCTGGCAACCCAAAGGTGGCGGGTTCGAATCCCGCCTCGGGCTTGGATCAGAGTAAATTCAAAAACTTTAGGAGATGCATTATGGCCACAGAAGCCGATGCGCCAACAACTAACAGGAAAAAAAAAAAAAAAAAAAAACCCTGCTTGCGACGTTACTGCTACACGCGCTCGAAACGTTACAGTTATACCTTCTTGCAACGTTACTGTTACATCGGCTAGCAGCATACTGCTCTCCCATTCTCCTGATCACTTGGTCGCTGGTTGGCACTGCTTCTGCCTCCATGTGGCAGGGCCAGTAACCTGGGAGAAGAAATTCACTCTGACATGACCATGCATCGCATGCTCGCACGTATGGGCTATACCAGCAGACGACCCCTACGGCATCCTCTCCTAACCAAGGTTCATCGGTGTAAGACTCGCTTGGTGCAAAGAGCATGCGAGTTGGTCGTTAGAAGACTGGAAGAAGGTGTTGTCGGGTGAGTCACGTTATTTACTCCACACCGTGGATGGTCGTGTATGGATTTGGCATCAACAACATGAGCCTCTTGATCGATCATGCGTGGTATCAAAAGTGCAGGCCGTGGTATCAAAAGTATCACTGGTCCCCGCTATCGGCAACTGCTTGCTGACTGTATACACTTTTTCCCGAATGGCGATGATGTCTTCCAAAATGACAATGCGTCGAGCCATCGGGCACTTGTTGTGCAGGAATGGTTTGAGGAACACAGTTCTGACTTCAAGCATATCGAATGGCCTCCGAACTCCCCGAACTCCCCCCCTCCCCTGATATCAATCCCAGAGAGCACTTGTGGGACACTATGGAAAGGTATATCGGGCGTCTGGATATACCAATCACTTCCATACCTGCATTGCTGACCGCGTTACACACAGCTTGGTCATACCTCCCGAACGTTTCCGACACCTTGTTGAATTAATGCCACGTCGGATAGCTGCTGGACTGAGGGCAAAAGGAGGATCTACGAAGTATTAGGTAGGTGGTTATAATTCAGTGATCACTCAGTGTATTGCCTTCTGGGACAAATATCTCCCAGTCAGATGGAATAGAACCCTTATAGAAGCTATCACTTCCCCGTAATATTTATCATAGTGGACGGGCAACCTTGTAATCCATTTAGAATCCCACAGTGGAAGTATAATGAAGCACACTGGATTACATTCTCGCAGCTTACGGAATTTTATCCTGTAAAAAAGTAAGGAAGTCGCAAAATCGGGCATTGGGAAAATTGCGACGTTACCCCACTACCGAACTTCTTATATCCTTTAAAAACGCCCCTGCCAAAGCAGCACGATTTATACGCCTTCAGAGCCAAAAGGAATGATGGGTCCAGTTTTTATCCTCAATTAATCAGATGACTAGTGCCAAAGTCATCTGGAATAAAATTCGGAAAATGAGAGGTAAATATACATCGCTTCGCTCATCTATGTTAGAGCACAATGGGTGTACATCAGCAGACCCAACTGCTATTGCCAACACTCTAGGAAAGCGTTTCCCAAACATTTTTATTCACGGAAAACTTTTCATCCCACAACATATTGACGGAACGCTTACGAAACACAAGTTTAGCGAGAGCCGAAGAACTGTTGCTAATATTTTATTACATATGAAATAAAGATGCTCCTGATGCACTGTGCATCAGGAGCATCTTTATTTCCAACACATGTAAAACCGAAATTCAAGTAACTGTCATTATACTTTCGTTTTGGTTTTTTATTAGTTGGTTCCTGTTTTTTTCACTTCGGATTTTTGGGGAACAAAACGCTGCGATTGTTCATCCTCACTTTGACGTGTGACAATATTGTGTTCAATTTCGACGACCACAGTTGCAATACTAGAAGTACCTTTTTTCAACCACAAATCCATGGTCATTTATTTTAATAATAATATTTCGAAATACTAATAATTATCAAAAAAAATTATACAAGGAAGTGAGTTTAGTCATGATATCGGTTCACTTCCTTCTTTCCTTCATCCCTGTACTCCGGGCTAAATCGCATACAAATGGCATACTTGCCATACTAGATCACCACATTGCTACCTTTTCGTAGGTGTCATTACCTCTACGCATATTTCTTTATGCAAAGCCCGCCAAAATAAAGTGTTCCGCGGTCTATGCCAGTATATTAATAACCGAAAAAAAAATATGCTAAATATTATAATGATACAAAAGTGGTGTACGCTACAAATATGCAAAATTTATTTATTTTAATTATTAATTACGATTTTTCGCGAAACACTTGTTCGCATCTCATGGAACATCAGCGTTCCGCGGAACACAGTTTGAGAAACGCTGCTGTAGGAGAAGTATTTTTCAGTATATCTGCTGAAATCTCATACTCTGCAGAATTCATAGTTTTAAAGAAGCAAGATGAGAAACAAAAACTCAACTTTTCTTCAAGCAAAGCCGAGCCATATAACCTGCCTTTCAGTCAAATGGAATTAACTATTGCACTTGCTACCTCAAAGGCCACCGCTGCAGGACCAGATGATATTCAGTATGAGATGATAAAACACCTTCCATCTCACTCTCTATAGCCGTTTCTACCTCTCTACAACCGAATTTTTTTGGAGGATCAGTTTCCCGATTCTCGGGGAAGGGCAAGCGTCCTCGCATTCGCAAAGCCAGGAAAGAACCCCAAATCTCCTAACAACTACCGTCCTATTGTTCTGACTAGTTGCTTATGTAAGATTTTGGAAAAAAAAAAAAAGGTTAATGCTCACCTTGAGGCAAATGACCATTTGAACAAACAAGATTCAGTGCGGTTTCCGAAGAAATCAGTCCACTCCGAACCATTTGATTCGATTGGAGGCAACGATTCGCGATCTGTTTATAAAGCGTGATCACTTGGTATAAGTTTTCTTTGACATGGAAAAAGCTTATGACACAACCTGGAGGTAAGTGTTTTAAAAGACTTCTATTTATTTGGTCTTAGAGGTTTTATCCGGTGTTTTATCCTATTTTTGTTAAAACAAAATTTATCAAAACGCCCCTTCCAGGTTTGTGTTAGATCCAGTGTGTCTCGCTTCTTTTGCCAAACCCAAGGCTCTGTTCTCAGTATAACACTATTTGCTGTTTGCAGTCAAAGTTAACTCCATTACAAAACAGCTTCTTCATAATTATCTGTATTTAGATAATTTTATTATTTTTTGTCACCCTTACAGCATAAGAGTTATTGAACGACAATTGCAACAAACAGTCGACCACATTAGTTCCTGAGCATTAGCCAACGGGTTTAGGTTTACTGCTTAAAAGACCGTTTGTGTGCCTTTTTCTGCAAACAGAATCTACATCCTCACCCAGAACTCAGACTTGGACAGAATCCAATTCCTGTGGTAGCAGAAACAAAGTTTTTCGGACTCATCTTTGGTCAAAAGCTCACCTTTCTCCACGATATTCGTCAGCTCACAGTAAAATTTATGCACGAGAGGTTTGAATATGCCCAGTGTTATCTCCTCCAAGTTTTCGGGAGCAGATAGAAGCACATTATTGCGCCTTCACCGAGCACACGTACACGTTCTAAACTTCACAATGGTTCCCAAGCCTATTCTGTACTCTGATGGCTTGATCCAATCCGCCCATAGAGCAATCTGCATTGCTACAGGAGCATTTCGTATTTCGCCTGTCCAATGTCTGTACTTGGAAGCCAATGAACCACCATTGATGCTTCGACTTCAGCAGTTGTCGTTAAAATATGCCAATAAAATAAAATCCCTGCATGACCATCCTACGTGGACATCTGTTTGCATTCCCGGATTGCGGGGAATGTTATGTTGGTGAAACAAAGCATCGATTTAAAGATCGTATGGGGGGAGCATATCAGCGCGATAAAGACCGCGGATTATGGGAGGTCTGCTGTGCCGGAGCATTTTTGGGAGGAGAACCATCAAATCTCTCCTGACGAAGCTGTTATCGTCGACCGGGCACATAGATTTTGGGACTGCAAATGGCTCGAGAACTTGCGAATTTGCTCCTCTGAGAGTATCAGTATTAATAGAGACAGGGGAGTCTGTATTCAGCCCCCTCTTCGAATCTGTAGTTTTTGGATGGGATGAACGGTTCCGCCTGGCACGCTCCCGAACCATTTCCGGTTCCGGTGCGCATTTGGAGAATACTGCTCCTGTAGAAACACATGCTGTGAACCGTGAGCCTGCTGATATTTAAGGATGTATTGTGCGTTAAGCTTCACTGTTGAAAAAGGAGGTGGACGCATCTGAATGCTTCGGTGTTTTATCGCTTTTGTTTATTTTGTTTTATTTTATTGTATTTTATTTATTTTTTTGTACAGGCAGGTATCTTATTTTATCAGTTTTATCTGGTACAATTGTACTTTTCATTTTACTTATTTTATTTCATTTTATGATTATTATCATAACAACTCTAGTTTATTTTATTTTATTTAATAAAAGTTTATAACGGTTGATGTAGGATCGTGCAGTCATTGTGAACATGAACATTCCCAACCCCAGAGGCGTATTTGAAGAATGCACCTTTGGTACTGGTGCGATTTTATATGATCCGGGGCCAGTAGTTCTATTACTCTGCAGTGTATATACTACATTCATATGGAATACAATTGCAGAATGTTTTTTTTTTGGAAAAACACGCAGATCCCGCAAACACTTCAGACTTCGAGCCATCTGCATATACCGACAAGAAGTCAGGATATTCGGCACGGAGAGATGCAAAGAGTTATACATTGTGATGTGTCAACTTTTAGCCAGCCCCTAAGACTAAAATCATAAGACGAAAATCGTATATTCCGAAGAGGAAGGGCTTGCCTGGCTGACGTGGATATATTATCCCACGTAAAGTTAGCATCATGAATCAGCTCTATAATCCTGATGCCAAAGGGCAGACTGATAGTTTTACGCATATTATATAAATACCCATCGGTCGGTTCATTGATTCTTCATTTCACAATTATGCGGTATGAGGGTTTTTAAAAGACAATTGCAGCAAGCTATTGACCATATCAATTCTTGGGAAATGGAAAATGGGTTCAGGTTTTCATTCCAAAAAACCATCTGCATCCATTCATTCCGAAGGCGCAACCTTCACCTTGAATCAGAACTAAAGCTCGGACAAAACCAGTTGCACCTAAAACAAAATTTTTCGGCCTTATATTCGATAAAAATCTGACATTCTTACATCACATCCGTAAACTTCGAACAAATCACACAAAGAGCCTGCACATGTTACGAGTTATATATCCTCCAACAAGTGGGGTGCAAATCGTTGCACATTACTTCAAATTTATTATAGACTCGTTCGTTCTAAATTAGATTATGGGTCCCAATCGTATGCATCTATCAGAAATAGCCTACTGTGATGGCTTGACCCCGCCACTGTCAGGGCCATCTGCAATGCTACTGGAGAATTCCGAACATCCCCTGTCCAGAGCCGTATGTCGAGGTAACTGAAACATCCTTCTTTTTTCGTTGAATGCAGTTGTCATACAGTGCGCTTTTAAACAAAAATACCTGTATGACACCCACACCTGAGCATCTTTTTATGAGCTACATTAGGTAAACTTCTATAATAGTCGTAAGACTGCTAACCAACCCTTTGGTATCCATATAAAAATTTTCTTAGAGAACTGAACATGACGGTAGTCAATGTGATTGAGTCAAGGCAATGATCACCTCCGTGGCATTCCCGAATACCATCACGAACTTCTCCATTCATAATGGGGGAAAGGCCACCGCCCCCAGTTCTGTCTACAAACAACTCTATGCTGCCCACCGAGGTGAATACTTTGATTTACTGCCTGTCTTCACTGATAGCTCGAAGTCAGAATCATCTGTCGGGTCTGCTGCAATATTCCTAGATATCACTATGTCTGAGAAGATTCCCAAAAAATGCAGCGTATATTCCGCAGAGTTGTATGCATCTGTCACAGAGTTGTAACAGAGTTGTATGTATACCTTTGGTAGTTGTGGTGCATACAGAGTCATCAAGTATACTATTTATCGGGGATGAGATATAATTCTCATTCATACCCTTTCTGACAGCTTTTTCGACATCCGCATTTTCCGGATCCGAAGCCACATTAAGATCAGACCACCACAAGCCCAGAACAACCGTAACATGTCAGCCCTCAGACTACAGACAAATAATACGCAACAGATTACTCTCCCAATGGCAACAATCTTCGCATGGGCAGGTCGCAAAAAAGCTATATCAGATAAAGCCTGTAACCCAACACTTGGCAGCCTAGTCCATGCAGGAACTTACAGGGATGGGATACACTTAAATAGAAAGGGTGCAAGAATATTTGCTGATGCTATCGAGGCAGTGTTAGGTGGGTCGGAAAACTGCTAGCTTGGGGGGATACAAAGACAAATAGATTAACAGTAGCCACTGGCAGAGGTGAAAGAGATTCTTGCACTGCTTCTATTGGAATGAGCAGAAGCCTGAAAAACAAGATTCAGGATATTTCAGAGACTGCTGGGAGTCATTGCGGTACAAGTAAACACATGGGTTGTGTTAGGGTAGCTAAGAAAAGAAATAGGTGCATGTATACTTGCGTGTACACCAATGCTAGGAGTTTAGTAAATAAATTTGATGAATTTGAGGTATTGCTCAAAACATCAAAGGCAGATATTGTTGGGATATCAGAGACTTGGTGTCACACAGATATATAAGGAATGCAGAACTGGAATTTGGGGAGTACAACGTCTACAGAAAAGATAGACTGGATAGGAAGGGAGGAGGGGTTATGCTATTAGTTAAGAAATACATAAAATCCAAGGAAGTGAAGCCAGTGGACATCGCTGGACAGTGCAGTGTCGAGTCAGTTTGGTGTGACATAAGCATTGGGAGATCAAATTTGAGAGTAGGAGTGTGCTATAGGCCTAATGACTCTGATGAGTATAAAAAGGAACTGTACAGGGAAATAGAGTGGGCCAGTAAATCACAGAGTCTTATAATGGGAGATTTTAATTTCCCAGATATTGACTGGAATTTGTGGGCTGGTCACTCACACACTAGTAAGGCTTTTGTGGATTTATTGGATGATTGTTTTCTACATCAGCATGTTCGGGAGGCAACTAGAGGGAGGAATACTCTTGATTTGATTATCAGCAGTGATTCTTCATGCATTAAGAATCTGCAGATAAATGAACCACTAGGTGGCAGTGATCACAGTGTGCTGAAGTGGGATTTACTCAAAGAGGTAACTACCATTAGGGGTAAAGGGAAGGGTTACTGCTTTCGTAAAGGCGACTACAATGGACTGAGACAGTATTTAAATTCTATACAGTGGGACCAACTGATGATGTTACCAACAGTAAATGCAAAATGGGAAGCATTCAAAGAACTTATCTTGGAAGCTACTAGACTTTACATACCAACTAAGAAACATTGTTCAAGGTTTAGGCCTAAATGGATGTCAGATGAACTGATGAGGCATATGGCAGAGAAGAAACATGCATGGGATACATACAAATTAACACATGACACAGAAGCCTATGATAGATACAAGTTGATCTGTAACCAAGTTACAAAGGAGGTTAGGCAGGCGAAGGCAGATTACGAGAAATCTTTGGCAAGGGATGCAAAGAAAAACAGCAAAGAGTTCTTTACTTATGTAAACTCTAGAAGGAAGGGGATGAATCAGATTGGTCCACTTGATATCGATGGGTCAACTGTTGATGATCCTGCTCAGGTAGCTAACAAACTAAATGAATATTTTGCATCGACATTCACACATAAGGAGTTATTTAGCGAGGGGAAAGCCAGAGGTGTATTCAACTCTAGCAGTAAGCTATAGAATCTTGTAATAACTGAGGGTAAAGTGGAGGAGAAATTGTTGAAGATAAACACAAGAAAGGCACCTGGGGTGGATGGGATCTATCCAGTTATATTAAAGGAGGCAGCAAAGGAAGTAAGCAAACCCTTAGCCATAATTATGAGAGCTTCCTTGGACTCAGGGGAGGTACTCATAGACTGGAGATGTGCAAATGTGACCCCAATTCACAAAGGAGGATCAAAAGCTGACACAAGCAATTATAGACCTGTGAGTTTAACTTCTGTTCCAGGAAAATTAATGGAGGCACTAGTTAAAGAAGCACTGCAGGATCATTTAGACAAGACTTCAGTTATAGCTCGGACACAGCATGGTTTTGTTAAGGGGAAGTCTTGCCTGACCAATTTGATTGGATACTATGATGCAGTCACAAAGGAACTGGATGCAGGGAATAATTTTGATATTATATACTTGGATCTTAGAAAGGCTTTTGATACTGTTACACATGGTAGACTGCTGCACAAATTGGAGCAGTGTAACATTGGAGGCAAATTGCTGCTGTGGGTAAAGGGGTGGCTGAGGGGGAGAAGACAGAGAGTGGTAATCAATGGACACTGCTCGTCGTGGACTAATGTTATTAGTGGAGTCCCTCAGGGCTCAATGTTGGATCCATAATTGTTTTCTGTATTCATAAATGATATTGATGATGGTATATCAAGCTTAATGTCGAAGTTTGCAGACGATACAAAGGTAGGCAGGGTTGTCAAGGACACTACTGACACTATGCTGCTGCAACAGGATCTGGAAAGGTTGAGCAGATGGGCTGAGAGGTGGCAAATGAAGTTTAACATTGACAAATGTAAAGTACTACACATGGGAAACAGCAACCCCAGAGCAACGTATCAACTCTGTGGTACGACACTGACAGTGGTAGAGAATGAAAGGGACCTGGGGGTGGTTGTGAAGGCAGATATGAAGTTCTCTGAGCAGTGCAGACGGGCTGCAAGAGTAGCTCATGGTGTATTGTCAATGATATATAGGAATTTTTCTAGCAGGGATAAGGAGGTGATTATTCCCTTGTATAAGGCAATGGTCAGGCCACACCTAGAGTACTGTATACAGGCCTGGAGGCCTCATTTCAAGAAGGATGTAGAGCTGCTGGAACGAGTACAGAGAAGGGCAACAAGATTAGTGAATGGAACAAAGGGGTGCTCTTACAAAGAAAGGCATAAGGTTTGCAAATTACAGTGTCTGGAGACTAGGCACCAGCGAGGTGATCTGATAGAGGTGTATAAAGCATTGAATGGTTTGAGCATGCTCAATGCTGATGGGATTCTTCCTCTAGCTCAGAATAATCACCTGAGAGGGCATAAATTCAAATTGAGGAAAGACAGATGTAGGATAGACGTGCCGAAATTTGCCTTTAGCCAGCGAGTGGTTGGTTGGTGGAACAGACTTCCATCCCTTGTCGTGGAAGTTGATAGTCTAAATAAGTTTAAGGCTCAGCTGGACAGGTATTTTGAACGAACAGAGGGGTGAAGTGGGAGTGGTTTTTTTTTTTTTTTTTTCGGCTGATGCTGCATAAGCTTGCTTCTTGCATCAAATGCCTCTGCTAATGCTAATGCTAATGCTAAGGAACCGCAGAGAGGAAATTTCTCCAGCTTGCCTCCCCATAGGACACAGTTATCTTACTCATGCTTTCCTGATGAAGGTAGATGACTCCTATGTGTGAGAATTAACACCGTTTTAACCATCCAACATATTTTATCCGAGTGCCCACGGTTTAGACAACAACGTCTTTTATAGTCACCGCTTTTTTTGACCTGACTAAGCCTTATACACTCAGTCAGATTTTATCCGACAATGACCATGTGTCAGCAGCTTTTAATTATTTAAAATCGTTAAACCTGTTCAGTCGTATTTAAAAGTTACCTTTTTATATCCTTTTACAAATGCTTCTTGTTGTACATTTGGATATAGTGAGATGAGATAATTCATTAGATCACGGAATTCTTAACTGTTATATTTTATATAACCTGGGTTTGACGCATTATAGCCTTATTTGTTGACGGCTATAATAAAAAAAAACACAAACCAAATCAAATCATGACTGCCACAGACTTTCAGTCTGTTCTACTACTATGTATACTAATATGGAGCGACTAGTTCTTGATGACACGCTAAACAGTGACCACTTACTAATCCTCTGCAAGCTCCAAACACAGGTCAACTTACATCTAATACATTCCTCCACGTGGAAATTCCAATGGGGCACACCGAAATGAATATGCCATTCACATTTAGTTTGATGATGATGTAGTCCAATCCAAGCCTGTCACTGAACATATTATTTCCCAGATTTTAAAATCTGCTACTTCTGCAATAACAAGATCTTTTCCAGGAAAATATAAACACAGTAATTACTAGTGGAATCCAGGCTAGTGCAGAACAACATAAAATCAATTCCTCTGCTATTGTTTCACTCTCATTCAACTAGCCATTTATATCAACATACCTTTTAGAATCTCTCAATAAAACATCCAGTAGTGCTGCGTTCAGCTGGAGTCTATTATATAATGTTAATACAGCTAAATAAACAAAGCAAAAAGCTTACTGTTAAAATTCGAAATTGAATAATTTTAGAAAGTACTCACCTCAGCTTCTGGTGTCACGGAATTGTTCTTGCCTTTCCTGGCTCTGGAAAAAACCATTTCTTCGCACCAATTACAGACCCGTTTCACTGACTAGTTATTTATGCAAAGTCTTGTCAAAAATGGCTCAGAAAGCTTGCGTATTTCATGGAAACTAAAAAGTTACTTAACGGTAATCAATACCAGTTTCAGAAGAAGCAGTCCACATTAGGCATGATGACCAAAGCAGAAGCAAATATTGCAATTCTTTCAGAAGGAGACAGCATCTTGTCATGGTGCTCAATATTGAGAAAGCTTTTGATACCACTTGGCAATATGGTGTCCTTCAAGATTTACACTCTTTTGTTCTGAGAGGCTTTTCGGGTCCACAGCTTGTATATTGAAGTAAATGAACCCCCTCCTCTTTATCTCAGGAGAAAACTCTAGTATGTAGCCATGTGACAAATATTAGAAGTATTCTATCTCACCTCATTGGGTGTACCTATTTAATCCTCAATATATCATTCTATGCGAGAACGCACTTAACAAAAACCGTCCCATGGGATTTCGATTGGCAAAGCTCATACACATTTGGAACACCGATTTTCAACATGTCTTCCAAGATGTTGCTACTTTGACCCTGCACGTACTCTGCTTTCACCTTCTTGGGAAGAGTTTTTCAACAATGGGGAAAATGCTTCTTGACAAACAACAAAGTTCAGCAGCTAAACACAACACATACACTGGAAAACTCAGAGAAACTATATCAGTGGCTCCTAAATAGATATTGTTGTGGGTGCTGCAGCAGTTTCTTCTACTCCAGTAGCAATGTCATACTTCCTACAGAATGCAGTATATATGCCACGGAACTGGATGTAACGAAACTAGCCTCAGACAACGTAAGTAATTGCCATTTAAAACAAACTAATATATACATAAACTCCTTAAGTGTAAGACTGCCACTTATTTTGTTTCTTTCCCTTCTTATCCTATCCAGAAACATATCTGATCTAGATTACGTCACTGTCAAACATGCAACCATATGCAACCTTCGACAGGATCCAGGGCCACATTGTCATACCTACTTGAAAATGAATGTGCAGATTGTACAGCTAAAACAACCTGATATCTCTCTGTCACCTGAACACCTGAAAGTGTTCTACGCTAATTAAATAAACTGTTATTAAAACAGCATGTTGGAATCACTGGTCTCAAGAGTGGCAAACTGAAATCAATTATAAACTTTCACTTAAAAGAAAGAGAGAGAGAGAGAGAGAGAGAGAGAGAGAGAGAGAGAGAGAGAGAGAGTGTAAAGTGTATTCGTGTCTAGCGGCACCGGAGGTTTCCCCCAACTCCGCGTTGCTTTCATTGTAGGTGTAACAGTTCACTGCAAGGGCCAGAGATTTAAAAGTGTATAGATTTTGTAAGTGTAGTGTTGTGTATTGTTGTTCTTCTGGCCATTTAGCCGCTAGACCCTTGCTGAGGTCCAACGTTGTCCGCACTTAGTCTCATGGAGGCAGACCAAGTACCCAGTAGGTCCTGCCACCTAGTTTCCTGAGATTTCAGTGGCTAGGGCCTAAAAAAAAAAAAAAAAAAAAATTGTGGGGAAATAATCGCTGAAAAAATTTTAAGCCGAAAGAGTTTTGCGTGCGCGGTTTGAATTTGGACATGTTTTAATTTTTGACATTGTGTGGGACATGCGCTGGTGTATAGACAGAGTAGGGGAGGGAGACTTAAGACTGGAGGGAAAAGTCAGAAGTATGGAGACAATAGAGTAGGTGTCCCCAAAAGCAGTGGGACAGGCCCATGCCCTACCAGAAATACAGATGCGGGGAGTGGCAGGGGAGGGAGGGAACAGGAAAACGTCTCCCCCGTGCCAGGGGATTGGGAATTGAAGGTGAACAGGACTAGGGAGTCCTATTCAGACCGCCATATGGCGTACCGCAGGTAGTTCCTGCATTTATGTCCAGTCCGGGTTTTTTGTCACTTGGTTTGTTTGCATGCACTTATCTTCGTCGCTTAGTTCCTGTGGCTGTGTCTAACCAGGTTCTTTGTTACTTTTCTATTTTCTTTGATCTTTGTAGGGTACTTTGATCCGTTTGTGACCTCACTTCGGTCAGGGTTGTCTTCTTCCATGCTCATTTTGATTTCCTCTTGCTTTTTGCAGTCTTGTGGGGTGGTCGATTTTTTTCGAGTATGTAATTTCCTTTTATTCATTATGGATGGCAATTTCCGTTCTTCTTCGGTCGAACACTTCTCGTGCAAACCGGCTGAAAGCCGCATAGTCCTCTTTTGTGTCCAAGAGATGGTGTTCTTGGTTTTTGGTATGTACTATATTTTAGTTATTAGCACACTTCTGTGTTCCTCATAGAACTCACAGTCGTGCATTATATGATGCCATGTTTCAGGCTCACCGCAGGTGCAAGTTAACTGCTCCATTATACCCAGCATGTTCAATTTTGCCTTGAATGGGCCATGGCCCGTTAGTAAGTAGGTTACATTTAACCCCGGGATAAACCACGGGGGGCTTCCGGATACGCCTTGGCAACCAGTGGTATGAATCTATTCGTCACTTCGCCTTTCTTTGATGCTGTCCATCTGTCCTGCCACAGCTGTAGCAGGTGAGCCACGATTCTATGCTTTTCTGCTTTGCGGTTGTTGTTTGGTTCTAGGCTGAGTCCACAGATTGCAGTGGGGTTTCCCTTAGACAGGTGATACATCAGCCCGCAGCGAGTCACCTCCAGGTCCAGTGGGAAGACTCCTGTCAAGACCTGGAGGGCGTGCATGCTCACTGTTCTGCATGCACGAGAGATGATGAGCATAATGCTACGCTGGATTGTGTCCAGGTGTCTTTTATTTACTACTGTTCCTGCTTTTTTGTACCATATAGGGGATCCGTACGTAATGGCTGGGATGAAAATTGCTTTGTAGTACAAGGACTTTTTTCCTGTTTAATCCCCAGTCCCTGCGTGAGACTCCTGTTATTAATGCTGCGTAATTCCTTAGTTTTTCTTTCAGGTGGATGATGTGAGGGGTGAAGGATAAATTACTGTCGATTGTAATTCCTAAGTATCGTATTTGTTTTGCAAGTTTGATGGTTGTTCCTGCTATCTTTATTTGCGGTGGTCTGTGGATGTCGAGCACTCCTTTCAGTAGAACAGAGTTCGTCTTCGTGGGTGAGATCTTCAACATGTGTAACTTTGCCCAATCCTATAACACGTGTATTGCCTGGTTTGCATGAGTCTCCAGGCCCGATCTGGAGTCTGCCTCCATCAGCACCAAATCGTCAGCAAGGGGCTGGCAGTTCACTTCGCCCAAGCCAGGAGAGAGAGAGAGAGAGAGAGAGAGAGAGAGAGAGAGAGAGAGAGAGAGAGAGAGAGAGAGAGAGAGAGAGAGAACTGCAAATGTCCACATTTGCAGTTTTAGTTTGTTTCAGGTGAAGAAGTAATTATGGCAATACTCCAGATTTGTCATTCCCATTTAACTCATCTGTTTTACTTATGTGAGAGAACCTTCCTCAATGTTCATTAGTGATGGACATAATCATTCAGTTATGGTGGACTGTGTGCCTGTATGCGCGCGCGCGCGCGCGTGTGTGTGTGTGTGTGTGTAAGAGATTGGCTGAGTGGCATAAGACATTGCAGGACTTATGCCACTCAGCAATCAGCAGAATTAATAGCATAATTTCAAATCCCTCCACTCTCATTTGTTTTATTTTTAATGATATCATAATAAAAATGATTCACAAGATTGATTATTTTAATTATGGAAATAATCAATTGCTACTCATTTTATTGTGCCCATCACTAGTATTCATTCTACCACTGCCAGCAAACAAACAATTATATTCTCAATGAAAGTTCTCAGCAGTCCAATATTTCGAAAGCCAACTTTCTCTCTATCCAACATGCAGGAACCACTAATATTATCGCACAATCTTGGTAAAGATTCAATTTCAAAAACTATTCCAGTGCTTGAGATGAATAAATATAAGCAATTTATATAATCATCTTTAATCAGCATACTTGTAATATGGAAGATCTACACAAATAAATCATGAACAACACAAGATGTCCCAGGAGAAACTTGTGTCAAAAAATTTCAAACACAACAACAACAACATACATCAATTATCATTAATACATATAGAAGAGAGCAAGGGGGGGGGGGGGGTAGTTTCTCATCTGTTGCCACTAAACCATCCCTTCAGAGCAGAACTTACTTCCAAAAACACACAGTTCCACTGTGTACAGTAGCTGTGGAAGAGTATGAAAACTTTATTATAAACGGAAGGAATAAGGAAGCATTCAGGGAAATAATCATAGAAGCTATTAGGCTTTTCATACCAATTAAGAAATATTATTCAAGGCTTGGGGCTAAATGGATATCAGATATCAGATTGAAAAAAGTGGCAGAGAAGAAAAGTGCATTGGATGCATATAAATTATCAGACGATTCAGAGTCTGTTGTAGATATAAATTAGTCTGTAATCAAGTCACGAAGGAAGTTAGGCAAGCTAAGGCACGTTATGGAGACGTCTCTGGCAAACAATGCAAATAAAGGCAGAAAGTCTTTTGCATTTGTATATATTCTTCATATATATATATATATATATATATATATATAACATTTTTATGTATAAAATATTGTAAGTAGAACGCAAGAAGGAGATTTTATTGAATTAAATCTAATGAATGTACGGTATACACTGGGAGCGATATATGGTATGAAAATGAGGAAGAAATGGACCGAAAATTAAAATAGAGATAAGAAGTGAAAAAGTGACCAAGATGAAAAACATTGCGGTGTCCTTCACAATTTCAGTGTCATCATCAGAGGTCATCCACCGAAATTATGAAAAGACAGCAATGTTCTTGCTTCTGTTTCCGACATGCTCTGCACGTGTGAAGTTGCCACGTGTTGCGAAGGCAACTTTAGAGTCTGAATTTTGCAGTAAGATTATAAGGGAATGTGCCAATAAAAGTGGTTATGATATATGGTGCATACGGATCATGGATGACCTTACAGAAGCAAGCGAAAAGAATTGAAGATTTTTTCAATTGCGTTGGTACGCTTTGCGAGCTCGCTTCAGAGAATTGCGCAGGTTAGTGAGTTCCTGCGACCACCATGGTACAGATCTTGGGTTCCTGGAACATTTTTTCATGGAAGCCTCTGAAGCTTTGAGAAGCAGACTCTGCACAAAGTCTGTTTTCTGCACACTGTTCATTGATTGGTAGGAGTTGCTAGCTGGGTCATGAAGAACATCTTGAATTACATTGTCAAACTGGTCCCAGTTCGCTGTTTTAGTAGAGAATCTTACAATATCCTGGATAGACACTTGACGAGGGAGGGCAGAATCAGTGACACTGTAAGTGATGAGGCGATGGTCGCTAGTAGTGACACTGTAAGTGATGAGGCGATGGTCGCTAGTAGTGGCCGTGTCATGCACCTGCCAATGACGGAGTCTATTGAGAAGAAGTAGTCAGTGTGATGTCCAGGTTAGGCTCTCCAGTTCCCGAAGAGTAGGTGGTTGGTTGACCTGCTCTGTTGATAATTTCAAGTCCGCGTGAGGCAATGAATTCATCTAACATGTCTCCTCTTGCATCGGTAGAGGTATTGAACCATTGTGTCGACCGGGCATTCGAATCTGCTGCTTTAATGACATCAGTGTCCTCTAAGAGGTCAAGAGCTTGTTCCAGCGAGCTATGTGCGGGAGGATATCTGCACCAAATTGGAAATATGCTGTTAGGACCGCAATACGGCCGAAGCTGCCTTCTATTGTAGCCCCCGCAAGGTGTGGAGTGCAGAGTGATTCTATCTGTGTTACTAGATCTGGAATGCGGACAATGATAGCAGCGAGGCACAATTGGTTTGTCGTCTGGATTTTCGTGAAAGCCAGGGGGTAACCAGAGACGCAGTATGGTTCCTGAAGGAGAAGAATATCTAGATTCAACTCGTCCATTAGAGGATGAAGCTGTGTTGCCACTGAGATGGATTTTTGGCCATTGATCTGAGCTATACGAAATCTGGGAGGGGGGGAGGTTGAGCATCCTATTTTCCATAGTTAGTCTTATTGCGTACTGTATCTGCTGCTCTTCTATATACAAGGCAAGCTCCATCCTGCGCAGAGTGATCGTAGGGTTTGCTAATTGCTTTGCAATTTGAGCATTTAGTAGGCGAGGCTTTGTTGGGACAGTCCTTGTAGAGATGCCCTGCCTCAGCACAATGCCCACATATTGGTTGTTTTTTAAGACACTTAGCAGAGGTGTGCCCATAACCAAGACATTTGTAGCATTTCAGGACTGGTACAAAATCTCTGAATCTGTGGGATGACCAGCCCAGAAAAATTCTATCCTGGCTGTGTAGGAATCTCCTTATCCTGGGGGGACACTTCTATAACCCATTTTTTTTTTTTTTTTTTTTTTTTTTTTTAAGTCGACCACGAGTCCGTGCATTGAATTTTCATATCATTAATGGCTTCTTCTTTTCTCATAGATTCAAAGAGTGTTATATACTTCCTCCAGTAAGTCATCTTTTTGGATTGAGCCATCTACATCAAACATAATTAAACTTGGCCTCCTGAGTTTGGGGGTTTCAAAGGTGATCTTCAGCTGTGCCGCAAGACTTGATCTGTTCTAGATCTGACTTAGTGGCTGCTTCCAATATTATCCCTTTGTCGCTAATTTTGCGAATGCAAAAATTAGCGACAAAAATTTTCAGACTTTGATTTGGAGAGTGTCTAATTTTGGTTTTATCTTCTTTAGGACGGTGTCCTTCACTTCATCGCTATCTGGAATGTCGCACCCTTCTCTAGCTTTTATAATCAGCATATGCTTGTTCTGTGTGGTGGGGAATCTGAGGTAGTTTGAGCGTGGCAGCATAAGACAACTAGTGCCGAGTATGTTCATCAGAAGCTTGGTTAGAAGGTAGCCCGGTTTTCAGAGCTGCCATAGTTGGATTTTTGGTTATATTATAGTAGGGTTTTATTAGTTTGTTGGAGTTGGCAGTGGCCTTCAGTTGTTCATTTTCTATAATGACCTCATATAAGTTCTTCTCTAAAGAGCCCCAGCAGCGCGTAATTTGTAATGAAACGGCCCTGGTGCGTTGCTGTTTTTGCTACGGAGGCAGCGTTCCGTTTTGCGCCTCAGTTTGTGTATAATTTTCAGATTGGGAAAATCTTTGCTGAATAAATTCGGCATTTCATCCCATTCCTCTTCATCCTCCCATTGTTTAGGGGATGGAGTGAACCAGATGCTTCGAGTCTTTTGAGAACCTTTTTCTTGAGCGGAGGAAGTCTCTTTGTGGATGCTGCGGGAGAACAATCGCTGTTCCCCCATTACAATCGGCATCGTCGCAGCCGGGAGAGTTGTCCGCGGCAGGTATGCCGTGTTCATTTGCCGCGGAAGCCTGTTGTTTCGTGGTCCGAATTTTATTTCTAGTCCTCGCGATCGAGGAGGGAACCCCTCCGAGTTTTTTCCCCCGAGGACTGGTGCGGTTGCCTGCAGGAGCGCAGCGAAGCTCTACGATGTGCATTCCTTTTCCAGCCATTATGCAGAGCTATAAGCAGCAGATGCCAAATCAAGCCAAATTAATTGGGGAAGGGTAGTTAGTTTACTATTCTGCAGTAGAGTTGGAGGAAGAACAATAGCGTTCAAGTCTATTGAGTTAACTTCGGGTGGTCGCTGGCGGGTAACTACTGCCGAAAGCAATATAGCGACCAAAAACCGCTCTTCACAGCAATGACCTTCAGCCGGTCAGACAATAGCAGTAGTTTGCTTCGGCTTTAACAAAATTGTTCAAACAGAAATTAAAATTAAAAATTACTTATCTGCTATAAGTCCAGTGCCTCCATGACCCGTATGATTGGAAAGCTTTTGGCGTCC
This sequence comes from Mastigoproctus giganteus, assembly GCF_048544385.1. Taxonomy (NCBI): domain Eukaryota; kingdom Metazoa; phylum Arthropoda; class Arachnida; order Uropygi; family Thelyphonidae; genus Mastigoproctus; species Mastigoproctus giganteus. The sequence goes on along the minus strand of NC_143581.1, from coordinate 111,386,368 downwards.
ACTATAAGATGATATCTATCATATTGGGTAATAACCTAGATTTTTACTAAGTTTAAGTTATTTTAGAGAGCACAATTTACCATCAACTTGTACTACCGGCCACCTGGCGGTGCTTTTTCCTCTCCAACACAACAGTGCAGCGAACCCTGCTGCGCATTGGGAGCAGACGCTAGGTGACAGCATGGGTGCTGTCACCTAGCGTCTGCTCCCAATCTGGCCCGACATGCTCGGATAGTAGGGAATGTAGGCGGTTGGTACATTGTCATGAGTTGATGGTGGTCTCGGGTGGATCACGAGTTCCTGCGCTTGCAATAAGCACTTATCCAATATGTGGGTTGGATATTCACAATTTATCAAGTCTCTCCTCACTCTGGAAATCTCGCTGCGCCTAGCTTCATCTGTGCTGTAGTGGCTCCAAGCCCGGGAGAACAGGGTGCGTGTGGTACTGTTCAGATGGGTTGGGGAGTGGCCAGATCAGTAGTTGGTGAACTGACCGCACCACATTGGCTTGTGGTATACTGAGATTTTCAGGTGTGGGCTCATGCATTTTACCAGGACATCCAAGAATGGAAGGGATCCGTCCACTTCTAACTCTAAAGTGAACTGGGTTAACACACACAAGGAATTGAGGTACTCCAGTAATGTTGTTTCAGAACCACGTGGGATGATGGTGAAGATGTCATTGACATATCTGCACCATGTTATAATAGGTACAGGTAGGGTTAGGAATATCTGTTCTTTGAATTGTTCCATGGCGATGTTGGCCACGACGGAACTAACATGAGCGCCAATGGCAGTGCCGTGCACTTGCTTGCTTGTATAAGGAATCTTCAAGGGTAATGAGGCTGCCTGATAAACACAGGTTGAGGGCAGTACAGATGTCGTCAGTGGACAGTGATGTTTTGCTCGGTAGGTTTGGGTCATTCTCCAGAAGCCTCTTGGTGCAGCTTACGGCCTGTTGGACACGAATCGATGTAAACAGGGACACTACATCGAAGACGCCATAATATCGTTGTCAGAGATTGAGAGCTCTTTAATAAGGTGAATTCGCCGCTATTAGTGACAGTGTGGATGGTATTTCCTATAAGCGGTGTGAGGAGTCGTGCAATATATTTTGATAGTTCATATGTAGTCGCATTGCAGTAGGACACAATGGGTCGGAGAGGAACGCCTGCCTTATGAATCTTAGGCAAGCCATAAAACTGAGGTACTTGGCAGCCTGTGTCATGAAGAAGCCACCGAGTGGAAGCAGAAATTTTCTTATTGCAAGCGCAGGAGCTCCCGATCCACCAGAGACCTCCATCAACTCACGACAATGTACCTACCGACTACATTCCCTACTGTCCGGGCATATCGGACCAGATTTCAAAAAGCCTTCGAGATTACAATATAAAATGCGTGCAGCTACCTGGTAGAAACTTGCGTTCTCTGGTTTCCAACCTGAAGACTCCAGTCGCCCCTTTCTTGCGCAGGGGTGTAGTATACCGCATAACCTGCAAAGATTGTAACAGCTGCTACATAGGGGAGACCTCGGACGCCTTCAAGACCGCCTTGCAGAGCACGACAGATCGATTCGCCTTGCTTGTTGAGACTGATCAATCCGCAATCGCAGAACACTTCTAGTCGACCCACCATGACGTTAATCCCAAGCACGACTGCGAAGTGATTGACCAATCCCGACACTTTCGCCACCGCCTCCGGCTAAAGTCGCTTAATATATTGCAAGGGAAGGAGACTACACCCTATCTTGGAGGCAACTGTTTTGAAACTAGATAAGGGCTGGAAGCATAACCACACACGTCCATGCAGCAACAATGAACACCAATCTAGTGGTTGAATGATCAACCTCGTGCCCATGCACGCCTCATTGCGCGCACAACTGTATCCTTTAAAATTTGTCTCTAACGTCTCCATTCTGTTAGTATTTGCTGACGAAGAGGCCCATTTAGCCTCGAAAGCTACAAACCATTTGTAATTAAATGTGTATTAAATTTTTCTTACTGCACATATGTATTTATTTATTTAAGCAATGGATCCCAGTACTACAGGCCCATTTACTCTCAAATAAAATAAAAATAAATTATAAAAAAAAAACTGCTGGGTTAGCAGATCCAACCGCACAGGAGGGTTAGCAGGGTATGATGTCTGGACCGCATGTGCCATGTCCATGAAGGGTGTTTTCAGTTAGAGAGTACCGATCCAGTCCTGTTTTTGTCCACTTACAGAGGGAAGAGAGTGACCTTTAGAGATGAAGGTTAAAATGAATGATCAGAAGACTAATTATCAATTGAGAAAGTTGCCTGTGCAAGGTGCGATCTTCTTATGGAAAACAGGTCCTGGGCAAATGCTACTGCTCAGTGATGTACCGAGAATAGACAAAAAAAAAAAAAAAAACACTACGCCCTTCTCCCATCCACCATCCCTCCAACAATGTTGTCTAGTTCTTTAGTTCTTCCTTGAATTTATTAACAACAGTCACTTCCATAACAACAGATGGAAGCATGTTCCGACACTCAAACACCCGCTGGTTGAAGACAAACTTCTGCATAGCCACCATCCTTCCTGAACTTAAATTTATGTCCCCCCTCATGTGTGAGTCTCAGCAAGAGGAAGAATGCCATTTACATTCAGAGCTTACTCAATCCATTCAAGGCCATAAACACCTCAATGAGATCACTCCACAGGTCTCTAGAAGCTGTCCAGAAGCTGCAGTTTGCAGAACTAAAGCCTTTCTAGGTAAGAGCAACCCTCCATCATGCGCTCTAATCACATTACAAGTGAGTGCTCGGCACAGACTAGTGGTTGGAGTGTGGAAAGCGCCGCGCCTCTGGCGGCAGCTATGGATGACGTAATCACTTCCGTGATGCATTTTTTGTGACCAATCAGATTTACTCTGTTGAAATTTTGGTAGGCGCCCCAAGGATGAATGACTGTAATTACACGTGTCACCTTTTTTGATGTTTCATATCAAAAAAGGTGACACGTGTAATTACAGACCTGTTAGCTTAACATCTGTTTCAGGGATAATAATGGAGTCACTGGTTACAGAAGTGGCGCCTCCGTAGCCAGGTGGGAAGGAGCAGCAGTGCGTAGCACACGCTTCTTGATTAGACCGGGGTTCGAGCCCGTCACCACCAAATACGGAGAATGCGGAAAGGTCAGGGAATGACCACCGCATATTCCCGGAGCAATATGGCCTTAGTTGCTAATGCTCCTAAAAAAAAAAAAAAAAAAAAAAAAAAAAAAAAGTTACAGAAGTAGTGTAGGACCATCTGTACAGGAATACCGCAGTCACAGCATGGATTTGTTAAGGGGCAGTCTTGTCTAACCATCCTGCTAGGTTACTATGATACAGTGACCAAGGAACTGGATGCAAAAAATAATTTCGATACCATATACTTGGATTTCAGAAAATCTTTTGATACTGTTGCACATAAAAGACTGTTAGACAGGCTGCAACAATATGGCATTCACGGCAAGTTACTGCTATGGATAAAGCGATGGTTAAGTGGAAGAAGACAGAGATTGGTTATCAATTGGCACTACTTCTCGTGGATTAATGTTATCAGTGGAGTTCCCCACGGTTCAGTAATTATTAATGATACTGATGAAGGTATATCAGGCATAATATAGGACCATGCTGAAGAAATGTCGCGGGTTAGGTCAGAATGTCTATGTGCCTGCAATTCTGCCCAGGCACGATAGGAGGGATTATTTGCTAAAAGCCTTGTGGACTAATTCAAGACTTGAAGGACTTTTGGAGGGAAATTTTTATCAGCTTGGCCCGCACTTGTAGCCAGAACGAATCTGTTTTGTAGAGACGGGATATATTTAAACAAAGGTAGTGCAAGAGTTTTTGCCAGTATTCTCGAGGGTACCTTAAAGGATCAGGGAAATTGCTAGTTTGGGGGGGACAAGTGTAATATAGATATGCATTTATTTGATTATATTGGTTAAATTAACGCTGGTACATACCTCAAGAGTTCTTGTTTGTTACCGCCACAGAATATATTAGGAAGATGTTTTGAGGGCAGAAACGTTTCAAATGAGCGGGCAGCTAATACCAGGGAAGCGAGCTTAAATAACTTTAACGGGTGTGTCAGGATAGTTAACTATACAAGAACACTAAGTCTTAATTGTTTATACAGTAACGTCAGAACTGTCGTCAATAAAAGGAGTGAATTCGAACTGCTCGTTAGGACAAGTAACACTGATATAATAAGACTTACAGAAACGTGGTTCCACACGGAGATGACGAGTTTTAGTACGGTATATACAATGCATTTAGGAAGGATAAGGAAGATAGAAGGGGTGGTGGAGTCATGCTTCTTATCAAAAGCAGCCTGAGCGTGACGAAAGCTTTTCCGGATTCAGACATTTCGCATGCTAGTATAGAATCTATATCGTGTGAGATAATTGGAAGAAAAAGGTATAATGCGAGTAGGAGTAATCTACAGGCCAAGTGATTGTGAAAATTATGATGATAGCCTCTACATACAAATGAAATGGGCTTATTATGGGTGATTTTAATTTGCCTCTAATTCATTGGAGCAAATGGGAAGGAAACTCCACATGGGGGACAACATTTTTAAATCAACTAGATGATTGTTATTTGTATCAACATGCAAGAAAAAGTACTAGGCAAAAGAATGTTCTAGATTTGACCATCATCCATGAACTAGATGACATAATAGGGCCGACAGTACAGGAACCAATAGCAGGAAGTGATCACGGAGTTCCACAGTGGACGATGAAGAGAGAGGTAGAAGTAGTTAAAGGAAAAGGAAAGGTTATAATTTCAGGAAAGGAAATTACGACGGCTTAAGATGCTACATGGCTTCTGTTAACTGAGTAGATATCTCACATATCTACTCAGTTAACAAGCGAATACAATTGAACTTGGTATACCTTTAAAACATTAATCACAGAAGCCTTGAATATACCATTAAACCATTAAAAAATATCATATTTAAATATACCTTAAATATGCCATAAAAATATACTTGAATATACTATATACCATTAAAAAAATACTCTATGAGGAGGATTCCAAGTTGGATGAATAATGAAGTTGCCAGATTACTTGAGCAGAAAAAGACGGCATGGAAAAGTTACAGAGCAATAAAAAGTGCAGAAGCCTATAACAGCTACAAATTGTTCTGTAATAGTGCCACAGAAAAGGTTAGGCTGGCAAAGGCAGATTATGAGAAATCGCTGGCAAAAAGACCAGGGGGGGGATATGGAATTCTTCACATATATAAATGCAAAGAAAAGAAGGACAAACCAGATCGGACCATTATGTAATGGACGTGGGATAGTATTAGATATCCCAGCAGATGAACTCAACAGTTACTTTGCATCAACATTTACAGAAGACGAACAGAAGACTTACGAGTGAAGTTGAAAAAAAATTTACATGTTTATTTAATGAAAAAATTTCGAGCCTGAGGCTAATTATGCGAACATCACTGGACGTGGGAGTGATTCCGCTGGATTGGAAAAGTGCCAGTGTATATCCACTACATAAGGCCGGTTCTAAGAGTGAAGTGGGAAATTACCGGCCGGTTAGTCCAACTTCAGTAGTAGGGAAAATCATGGAGACAATGATCAAAGTTGGATTTCAGGATCATTTAGATAGAAATGGAATTCTGAAGGACGGTTTTGTAAAGGGAAAATCATGTTTAACTAATCTGGTTAGCTATTTTGCAAGGGTCACTCAAGAGCTGGACTTTGGGAATAATTTCGACATTGTTTATTTGGATTTCATCAAACATTTGACTCACTTTCACATGAGCGGTTATTTTATAAGCTGGAACAGGTTGGAATCACAGGGAAAATTCTTAGATGGATAGCTGGATGGCTCCAGGACAGGAAGCAGAGGGTTGGTTGTGATAAATGGTTATTCCTCAGATAGGGGTGTTGTAAGAAGTGGGGTTCCCCAAGGATCAGAATTAGGACCACTGTTGTTTTTTTATTTTCATAAATGACATCGATGAAGGGATAGAGGGCGTGATGTCTAAATTTGCAGATGATGTAAAGATTGGTAGAGTAGTTAATGATCGCCGCCAAGCAGAGCTTCTTCAGAATGACCTAGATAGACTTCAGGGATGGTCAGAAAAATGACCATCCCTGGTAAGCTATGCTTTAATCCAGCAAAGTGTAAGGTATTGCACCTGGGGAACAGTAACCCAAAAATAACTTATACACTTGGCGGAGTTTAACTAAAGCCGATAGTGAAGGAAAGGGACTTGGGTGTTACGATACGATACGGTAAGACTTTAAGTTCTCTGAGCATTGTAGACAGGTTGCAAAGGAAGGCCCATGGTGTCCTATCAATGATTTATCGAACAATCGCTAGTAGAGATAAGGACGTCAAAATCCCATTATATAAGACGACACTTGGAATACTGTGTTCAGGTATGGAGACCACACCTAAAGAAATGCATTGTGCTTTTTAAATGGGTCCAGCGTCGGGTAACTCGCCTGGTGAGATCGGCAAAAGGGCGTCCATATGAGGAAAGACTTCGAATATGTGAGTTGCAGAGCTTGGAAACTAGACACCTTACAGGAGACTTAGAGGAGACTTGACATCGTGCTAATATGAGCTGTTGCGGTAATAAATAACAACTCTTAAGGTATGTGCCAGCGTTACACTGACCAATATCATCAGACAAACGCATATCTATATTATCCTTGTTCCCCCAAGTTAGCAGTTTCCCTGAACCCTTAAGGTAGTCTCAATAATACTGGCAAACACCAATGCACCACCTTTGTTTAAATGTCTAACATATCCTCATCGGGTGTGCTTAATTAATATCATTAGTCTCCACATGAATAATAATATTCTATTTACCTCCCCCCCTTCTTAAAATCTGACAATCTGTTGGTGACATCATTAATTGTTGCTCCCGGCAGGCATATCCTGGTTCTAGTCCACCTATCCTTATTACAAAAAAGTATTTTTATTTCCCTAACAATGCAGTCTCCTAATAGAACTAAGTCCTTTTGAACTAGAGCAGTTTGCCCTCGGCTGTTCTGGTCTGGGGCCCGAATCGGGAATGCATAACTTGATAAGTTACTAGAATCTTGAGTCCCTGACAAGCTTCCAGGCAGGCACCTGTTTTTTTTCGATGATTCAAATTCTTCTAGCAATGCACTGAATTTTAAATTTAGAAAAGAAAAGAATTTCCAGGTGAGCTACGATTATCCACTAGGTTAACCTTTCAGTACATTCTACAGGTTCTGCAAACAAAAAAAAAAAAAATCATGATTCACCAGAAATAGTCTTGACTATATCTCTGAGTCATAATACCCTCTGACGAAATTTTCAAGGTGGATCTTGTCATAACCATTGTTAAATTTACTAAATATCACAGAAAGTAACTTTTTAAAAAAATATATTTATAATATTATAAAAATTACATTTACAAACTATTACAGGACAAAAAAAAAACATATCAAAATTAACTTTACAATATATTAAAGAAATTAATTAAAAGCAATTATCTAACCTCTTTGATCTCTGTGCTCTCCCTGCACTTCAGATTTAGGAGCACTAAGAACACCCGTCCTCTCACTACGAATTCCAACAGCGTATTGTTATCTGCATAACAGCATAATGATGCTTGCCAATCTAGATTTTCTTAATGGGTGCAATTTTTAGGCACACATTACACTGATGACTCAGTAGCGTTAGTGCAAAATCAACCAAAAATAAATGTAGGTTTTTCTAAAATTGATTTAATTTTTATAGTCGATAGTACTAAAGGAGTGTTACAGAATTAAGATATTAGAGCCAGTATTTCTTAATGTATACTATTACAATTTATACTGTTTTGAATTCTTGTGCCTGCTAGCCATGCAGGGCCATACAAAGTGGAGCAGTGTACTTGACGCGAATGAGACAAAAGAAAAGGGCCCAAAACTAACCTTAAATCCTGTCTCCACCAGATACATGGCATGGTCCTGCCTGTGCATGGGTAGAAAACACAAGTTTCCAGGTGAAAAAAAATTGCAACCTCCATCTGAGAACAGCTACTTAATTCTGTTTGAAGAAATCTAGAATAATTCTTATTGCAGGTGAAATTCAAACCTAAATCTCTTTGCCAAAACTTGTAATAAGTAACGAATATCTCAGAGAAATAAATATTGGGATTTTAAGTCAATAGCCATAACTTTTTTTCAGTTATTTGGGGGGAGGGGTTCAGATATAAGAGGATTAAACTGAATCTCCAATTTTATGTAGTCAGCCTTGGATAAAACAATTGTATCAGCACTTAAATGAAAAGCAATAGCTATCAGAACAACCCATTATTCCAAAATTCATCACACCTGAATTTAATAAAATTTCCTGTGTACTTCATTACGTAAATTTTATAAAATTCAGATAATGAACTATAGTTTTTTTTTAACTTGTTTGAAAATTTAAGATTAATTCAAGATGTTAACACCACACCATGGATCCATTCTTTGTAATTTTGAACCCTAGCATATACTCCAGGAACATTAGGTCGGCCACATCCAATTCCAAATGATACAACTCCAACTTGGTACCAGCGAGTGTTTTTTTCACAAACAAGAGGACCTCCTCCATCTCCCTAGAAATACAGTCAGATGCATTTGCATGATAAGAAAGTTAAAATTTTTAAGATATATAATTGTACAGTACAGGGACAAAAATTTCTTTAAATCCAGCTATTTATGAGGAGTGTCCAGAAAATAAGACGCACAAGGCTGTTATGTCCATTCATTCATAAATATCATAACGTTTTTCTATATAATCATTGGCAAACCTGTTAAGCCTATAGACAAGTGCGTGAGTAATCATTGTGAAGAAAGTGTGGTTACTGATAAGCATATTGTATAGACGGGTACACCATCTATACAACATGCTTTTCAGGTTAAAATTAATTTCCTGCCAGATACAGTATCATTACAGCCATTCTGAGAAGTGGTGGACAAAGGGGTGGGCCTGGACTATGCAGTGGATGAAAATACCCTACCCATCTGATGCAAACTACCGCTCAGTCTGTATTTCTCAATAATCTTGGTCTGTGAATAGCATCCTCAGTTTATCCAGTGGAGGCAGTAACGGGCTGTTTTAATTGCTTTCTCTTTTGAAAAAGTTCACAATTAGCATGTTAATTTGACACACCCGTCATTGAGTAACATTAGCACATTAAATTGACACACCCGTCATTGAGCACAATTAGCACATTAAATTGACACATCTCTCATTGAATACATTGCCACAGTAATATTTATTTTCTGCTCATAATGATAATAAGTTCAGTAGTGAATATTTCTGTGTTCTGCCTTTGGCATTGAAAACTTTAACAATGCCTTGCACCTTAGAGTTTGTAAGTTTCCATCATTGTCCTTATATTTATTGATGTCACATGCACATAGGTTTATGTGGAATACTTATTGGTTGTTAATGTGCTTAACATCGCTTTCGCTGCCATGTGAAAAAAAATGGCACTTCCTCGTGTGTATATATATATGGGCTTCCTGCTGTACCAATTTGTATCTTATTCGGGACACTCCTTTTAATATTGAAAAAAAAAGTTGTTTTAAAGAAGTGTAATTATGTCATATTGCTGTCTGACACAACATTATTTCTGACAGTGAACTCAGAAAACTTTAAAGATGAAAATAAACATTTTAATGTACACAAGCACCCAAAAGTTAAATTGCAACCATAAATTCTAAGGTAGCAGCAAAAATAGATACTTCATACAATTCCATAAAAACTTTTTGTGGGAGAGTATTATTATAAGGCTAATACACTGAGTTGCAAATGTACATATACCCGTATTGAAACACATACATAATTCAGGAATTATGGAGTTTTTCTTTTATGTACAATCTCTTCAGGGGATTTGGCTCTGAACAGATTGTGGAAGGCTCATGGGATCGAACTTTTCCCAGGATGGTCACATCACAATGAGTACATTGTTAACAGGAGAGACGGTTTTTACAGGGAAGGAATAAACTTAAATAGAAGGGATGCAAGAATATTTTATAATGCTATTTCAGATAGTGTTAGATGGGTTGGAAAACTACTAGTTTTAGGAGGGGTACACAGACTAATAGTTTTAGGAGGGGTACACAGACTAATAGTTTAATAGTAGTTGAAATAGAGGTGAAATCGATTCTCATGCTGCTTTTATTAGGACATAATGTAGCCAGGAAAACAAGATGTGAGGATTAAAAGGCCAGCTGACATCCCTCACAAATAGTTACGATGGATGTGTTACTAGGAGGAAAAAACCAGCGCAGGGGTGCACTAGATCGTACACTAATAACCGAAAACTTAACAACGTTCAGCCTTTCAACTGCGACTAAAGGAAATTTCTGTAGGACAATGTTAGCATTATAGTGAATACATTTGAGGAATTTGGTTATCAAAAGTGGACATTGTAGAGATATCAGAAGCATGGTGCCACTCAAATGCAGAGGACGTGGAATTTGAAAAAGAATGAGAGTACAACGTTTACAGGAAGGAAGGAAAGATGGGACAAGACTCAGGGGGGGTCTTGTCCCATCTTTCCTTCTTCCTTCCTTCTTTAGCTATTCTGAACCTAAATAATGCACAATATCATTCAATGGATTTGCATAGAATTAAGCATTTCTAATGATTTAAAGGATTTACTTGCTCAACTCAATTCAATCCCATAGTTGTATGCCTACAGGAAACATTCTTGTCATCGCAGGTTTTGCCAAAATTCTCAAATTATATCATGTACAGACAAGATAGGCGCTCAGAGTATCTTTCCCATGGAGGAGTAGCTATATTTATTAATTCTAACAACACACCGTCTAGGCCCATCTAATTACAAGCCACCCTAGAAGCTATGGCAGCTCGTATTGCAGTGGATATTTCAGTTACTCTTCTTTCAATTTACATTCGACCATATCTACCATTTCCTATTCAGAACCCGACAAGCTCATTGCACACCTCACAACTTCAATTTGTCGTTTCGGTGATTTTAATGGACACCATCCATTGTGGAGTTCCACTACCATGGACACAAGAGGAAAATGGATTAAAGAATTTATGAATAATAATGATCTCAACTTACTATACTCTGGATTTCCCACCTATATCTACCTACCCACATTATCTACTTCTGTGATTGACTGTTTAATTTGTTCACCATCCATCTTTCCTATCATGACATGTTCGACATTAGCTGATCCCTTTAACAGTGATTATTTTCCAATTATTTGCACATTACAAACAGGGGTAACACCAAATCCTGATCAACGATCCACTTGGAAGCTTAAAAAGGCGAACTGGGATAGCTATTCTGCCCAAATATATCTAGACAGACTTTATGTTCAACAACAACCTTGATGATGATGTAACTACTTACATAACCAATCAGATTCTGACTGCAACTGATGATTCTCTTACAAAATTCAAGACATAGCGCGTTCATCGAAATCACTGGTGGATTACAGATTGCTTCAATACCAACCAAATTTTATTCCAACCAAACAAGAGAAAAACTATGGTTGGAATAAAATCCACAATTATCCTACCTCTAGTAACTTAATCGCTAAAACAGACCCAAAGCAAATCAAATTAAACAGGAAGCGAAATATGCATTGCTTTTGCCTCAACCATCACAAAAGACACTGACAAACGGCTCATATGGAGCCGTTCCAATACTACAATGGAAAGAGGAAGATGTGTCTACTCCTGAAGAAGTTGCTAGTGCACTAGCAGAATTGTTTGTCACAATCTCTGCTTCTGCCAGAACATCAAAGCAGATGCAGAACGGTAAAAAATCAACTTCTCCACGCATCGCTCCTTCCCATTAATAGACTTTACAGAATGATTAAATAGATCTTTCAAGAGTGCTGCAGGCCTAGATTGTGTTCGTTATATGCTGAACCTATCCTCTTCAAATATAGGCTGCAGCATATACTTAAAGAGGAATTGTGTACCTCATTGATTTTCTACAATCGGATCTTCTCTGAAAATGCCTATCCTTCTGCTTGGAACCATTCTTTCATTATTGCCTCACCAAAAACAGTCAGAGATTCTTCCCTGGTTTAAAATTATAGGCCAACATTTCTCACGAGCCGCATTTTCGAAAGGATAGTTCATACAAGGTTCACTTGGTTCCTGAAGTCACTGAATCTCCTGCCATCACCAGTATGGCTTTCGATAAAGCAGATCAACCCTAGACGTACTCATGAAAGCTGAATCTAATATTCGCAATGCCTCTGTCATGAAATGACATCTAGTCATGGTTAACTTAGATTTTGAAAAGGCATTTGACACTACTTGACGTTTTGGTATTATAACAGATCTTTATCATCTAGGACTAAGGGAACAGTTGTCTGAATAATTCAAAATTTCTTGTGCCTGCTTTCTTTTCGGGTCTGAAATAAAAGCATATTCTTTCCAATCCACGTTTTGGACAAAGGCGTACCACAGGGTTCGATACTTAGTTCAATACTATTCGCAATTCGAGTTATCAGCATGACGCGGGATGTTCCAAAATCATCGAAGCTTACATGTTGTGAATGACCTTACCATTTCCTGTCAGTATAAAAATATGAACAGCATCGAACGCAGCTGAAATTTACCATAACCAAAACAGAATCTTGGAATTCACGGAGAATATCGACTATCAGAAAAGAAATGCACTACCACTCACACTTCTCCAAGCTACGGACACTCCATCCTGATCTTGAACTACAAATAAACAAAATCCCAATCTCCCACTTGTGTATACCGTTAGATTTTGGACTGATCTTAGACAGCCAGCTAAACTTCACTAATTTAAAACCATTTGTCTAAAGCATTTTAATATACTTCATTCGGTCTCGTCCATGTCATAGGGAGCTGATCCGTATACCTTACTACACCTTTACAAGTCTCTCATCAGTTTACGACTAAGTTCTGCCGTATACATCTGCTAGGATAAGCAAATTTGAACGGCTAAACGTCATCCAGCACAGTGCTCTGAGGAAAACCCTGGCATCTTTCTTTCAAGACTTCTCCAGTCCAAGCCTTTAAGCATATGCGCATATGAGATCCGCCATTAGAACTACGCAGAAAAACATTGCTGTCTCATTATGCTGACACGGTTGACCTTTGCAGGCGAATACACTAGTCGATTGATACTGGCTGAGACATCCAGGAACACCCGACTTGTCGAAGCATAGGTCAAAGTGGGGCGTTGAAGCTGGGCCCCTCAACCTTCACTCCATGCCTGAGTTAGTCGGTCTCAGTCGTAGATAGCAAGGTAATCTCAGTCGTAGATAGCAAAAAACCCAGTCTCTGGGTTTTTTTTACCAGTAAAACAGGCAAATCGTCCAGAGAACACATGCAATTTACAGACACAAATACAGGTTTATGTAATGAGTTATTATATAAGGTGACCCTAATATAATAATTTGATTTGATTTGATTTTTGTACCCTCCCCCAACCACTAGAAACTTTCCGAATTTCCATGGGTCGCAGCACGCACAATCACGCCGGATTTCTATGATGATAGCCTGAAAACTAGGCTGTGGGAGTTAGAACCTGGTGAGGCTAGCAGGAGGTAGCAGGATTACTGAGAGGTCCCCCTCACCACGTACAGGTGCCCACGTCGAGGGGGTGTTGGACCTGATATAACTTCTGTTTTCTGCCTTTTTACCGGAGTGGCATTATCAGGTTCAACAAATTAAAATTATTTTATTACAGTCACCCAGAATTTCTTCTATATACCCACTTATGTAAAGTGCATGTGTAAATGTCACGTATTCTCTGGTCGATTTTCCTGTTTTGCTGGGCGAAAAAACTCACGTTTCTGGGGATTATCAAGTTCAGCATCTAGATTTTGAGGTAGGCGCCAAGGAATACTTTTATCAGAATTCACAGCTTTTGATGTGAAAACATCTTTGGCGGCACCAACTTTATTTTTCGACTGAAGCAAGATCAATTGGTAACGAAATTTTTTTACGGAAATGACGTCACTTCCTAAATTGGGCTAACAATACCAGCTCAGTCACTAACGTTGAATCGGTAGAGTAAGTAGCGGGCGTGAGAATAAAACGTTATATCGTTTGTACTAAGAGAAGGAAATGGACCCACTTCTTAAATGACGCCAATGATGCTAACTCAGTCTAACGTTGATTCGGTAGAGTAAGTAGCGGGTAGTAATATTATTCAAGAATAAAAGTCACCGAAGGAAACTTCTCGTGTCGACAAAAGAACGAGTTCAAAAAATACAGAAAACGAAAAAAAAATTCAGAGTTTAATGAAATCTGCTTCTCAAGATTTTGATCAACATCAACCTTCTAAGTGGCGTAAGTAAGTAGGGGGCGTGAGCATAAAACGTTACAGTGTTCATAACTTCGGTTCTAGCTGTTAGATTTTAATTGCTGTTCGATTAAACAGTTAAAAATTAAAACGGTTTTGATTTAAGAACGCAACAATAAAAAAATATATAAAAATTATATAAAAATACCAAATCTAATTTCAGTTAACAAGCTATAAGAGTATTTCGAAGATGATTAAAACTCCAGCTGAGCGAAATCGAGAGAATTATGCAAGAATAAAAGCAATCGAAGAAGCTTCCCATGTCGACAAAAGAATGAGTTCAAAAATATAGAGAACGAAAAAAAAATGCAGAGTTTAATAAAATCTTCTTCTCAAAACATTTATCAACGTCTACTTTCTACATTGACTTCTCATCAAGAAATTGGACCGTCAACATCACGAAATATATTCAAGAACTTCCTAAGATTTCGATCCATCCAGAAGATTTGAGTTCCAATCAATTGCCTGAGGATTTTCAACTGATTCCTGAACCGGCTATACAGAGTATTCTGGAACAACCAGCTTCGATTGCATCATCCAAAAAGAAACAAAATCATATTTCATCTTAATCGCCTGTTGTAGATCCTCCGCAGGTTTCAGCAGTAGTCGAACATGAAATCATTTACAAGAACATCGAACTTGACCGTAACTCATATAAAGAACTTGAACGACAATTTTCTGAAATCGCATTAGTAAATGCTAGTACCGACGGTTCATTTTAAATTCTGATTCTTTGAGTATCTTACAGGCTTTATTCTCGGCGAGATATAATCCTCACTCAGTTCTGTCTCAAGTTCAGCAGAAGCTCCTCTCTCTCTCCATAAACATGAATACGATAACCGCTTATGCTGGATTGACAGCCGTATTGAGATTAGGGGAAATAATAGTTTGGCTGGCACCGGCAGCCAAACTAATAATTCCTGCCAGTCAGTCCCCTATATAGACTACACGCAAATTATACATCAAAAGATACAATCCTAATGGCAGGATTCATGGAATAGACAGACTAAAAATTAAAAAAAACATCATATAAAGCCTATAATTTAACAAGGGCAATCTAGTCTGCTCAGGAATCGTAAAGAGGAAGTTGCTCTTGCCTGGATCCGCAGAGGACACAGTCATCTTACATATTCATATTTTCTGAGGGCTGATGACCCTCTTATGCGTGAATCCTGTGACACAGTTTTATCCCAAAGACATATTTTAATCAATTTCCGAGATTTTAATGATATGCATTTTATCGCTTTTAATCGTGTGGCAGCCTTTTACACTCAGTCAGATTTTATCCGACAATGACAAGGTGTCAGCTATTTTTACTTTTTTACAGCTTACTAATTTATATACATATATACAGGGTGTCTCAAAAATATTGGTAAAAACGTTTAGGGGAGGTAGGTAATATCGAAAGGAATGTGAATCGCATAGGAACCCATAACCGGAAACGTCACGGGAAAGTAGTAGCAGAGGCACAAGAAGCAGAAATGATACAAGACAGTAATTAGTGGCAAACATTTATTTGACATAATATTAACAATGGAGTACGAGATGGATGCATTTCATGATGTTACAACAGATGCTCGAAGGTTCCACCATGAGGCGCGATGCATGCGTGACACCGACGCAGCATGGATTGGCGGACACAGCCGAACACACCCGGAGTTTCTTTGGCAGTAGCAGCAGCGCAGACGAGTCTCGCCACGAGATCCATTTCCATCTCCACAGGCAATTCATACACGATAGATTTGAGGGCCACCACAGAAAGAAATCAAGGCTCGATAAATCATGTGAGCGTGGGGTCCAGACAACGGGTCCACCACGGCCAATCCATCGACGCCCAAAACGCCTGTTCAAATGGTCACGAACGCATCTTCCATAATGGGCAGCGCCCTGTCATGTTGAAACCAAATGTTGTGTCTCACATTTGCTGGAACATCGTCAAGTAACCCTGGTAGAACTTGTTCAAGAAAGATTCGATATTTAGTGGAGTTCATGCGGGATGGTAACAGGTATGGGCCGACTAAGCAGTCACCTACCATACCTGCCCACACATTTATTGCGAAGCGATGTTGTGCCGTATGGGGGCGCACACCGTGTGGACCCTCTGCTAATCCATACACTAGGTGCATGTCTGCCAGCTCACAGTTCGTATATCGATGCATGCTCTTCGTGCGGCGACTACTGCTTGAATAAGTAAACCAGATATTTTCCCTCTCGCGAACTGATGAACAGCTGCGTGTACCGACTTACGGTGACGTTTCCGGTTATGGGTTCCTTGCGATTCACATTCATTTCGATGTCACCTACCTCCCCTAAACGTTTGTACCCATATTTTTGAGACACCCTGTATAAAACAAGCCATATATTTTTAGAATACATACCGCCTTTTAAACGTATAGTTAAATGTTTGACCATGTCACTGAAATCTATTCCTTTCTTGAAAGTTACTTTAAAGTTACTGCAATCTACTTTTACCGCATAATAGCCATTAATAATAGCCCATTGCGGTTAATGATCCAGAAAATTTCTATACCATATCATGTTTTTTTTTTTTTTTTTTTTTTTTTAGGAGCATTAGCAACTAAGGCCATATTGCTCCGGGGATATGCGGTAGAATGACTACCGCATATCCCCCTGACCTTTCCGCATCCTCCGTATTTGGTGGTGACGGGCTCGAACCCCGGTCTAATCAAGAAGCGTGTCCTATGCACTGCCGCTGCTGCCACCCGGCTACGGAGGCGCCATATACCATACCATACCATAACATACCATACCAATGCCAAACCTAAGCGCAATTCAGTAGGCAAACAACAGAGAGTCATGGAAACATTTCGCTTGAACAATTGCGAGGTCCACCAAAACGCAAAGCATCTGGAAAAATATTAGTAAAATATATAACAAATATCCTCTTTCACAACTATCAATACCGAATGTAAATCAGAATGACGTTTCACTGCCTCAAGACATAGGACTAACACTCTCGAAGAGTTTTTTTCTCAAACCTCTGCCGTATCCTCATACTCACCAAACTTTCAGGAATTCAAGTCCTTTGCTGAAAAGCAGATCCTAAATTTTGACGGCTTGCTCTTAACAGCTCAAGATCTAGTGCTGTTGGACCTGATGGGGTTCACTGTTCCTTGTAAAAGAGCTGAGCGAAGAGTCGCTTCAGGTTTTACTCCTTCTATATAACCAGATTTTTACAGAAAATACTCTTTCTGATACCTGACAATATTCATATGTCACAGCATTATTAAAACCAGGCAAAGATTCTATGAATCCACATCACGATCGGCCTACTGCATTCACCATCTGTATGGAAAAAATGTTAAACTCTCGTCTTACCTGGTCGCTGAGCAAATACAACCTTATCAGTTCATCCCAATGCGGCTTTCATACAGGTTGATCAACTTTAGACCTCTTGGTTCAAACGGAAACCCAGATTCGCAATGCTTTCGTAAAGAAGGAACCTTCGACTACAGTTTATTTAGACATCGAAAGCTTTTGATACAGCTTAGCAATATGGAATTCTCCATGATCTATACACATTAGGCTTCAGGGGCAATATGCAAACATTTTTATACAGATCTTTCGGAAGCGGCGGTCTTTCTAGGTCCGCAATCTCAGACGTAGATAGCACGGTTTTTTTCACTGAAAATACTGAGGTTTTTAGTCCAACAAAGCAGGCAAATCAACCAGAGAACATAAGCAATTTACGGACACAATACATGTGGGTAGTTGAAATGAATTTCTAGGTGATTCTAATGTAATAGTTTTATAATATAATAG